>NW_022589705.1:48611323-49147819 GCF_004348235.1 Phoca vitulina
GGGGGCAAGGGTTATCTCCTGATCACCTCCTATCACTGTGACTCACAACAGTGCTTGGAATAGTGTGCACTTCATATGGTTAGGATGGAGCCTCTCATTCAGGTGGTAACACAGGAAAGGCTGCAGGGAATATATTCTTTGAGAAGGGTTTTTAAAAAGAGTATTCTTAATAGACCAACTGAATTGGGAAGAGACACTTCATATACTCCCAGCAATGAAAGACTCCCCCAGACACAAAGGAGAAAAACAAAACTGGCCAATCAGTATACCCATCTCCTGGCTTTAAGGAGGGTCGGGGTGGGGGGGGCCGCAGGAGTTTAAATGGTTTTTCACATGCACTAAATACAGCCTTTTATTTAAAAGCCTGAAGTACTGAAATTGTTTTACCTCTCAATGAACAGTGCTGATAAAGCATTCTACTACTATGGGACTTCCTCTAATATGGTCTGATCAACTTTTTTTCCAAGGCTGAAAAAAAAAAAAAATTCCTGAAAAGCTTGAACAGAAAGGAATGAAGCACTTAACCATGCTACCATATGGCGAAACCCTGAAAATACTGTTAAGTGAAAGAAGCCAGACACAAAAGACCACATATTGTATTATTCCATTTATATGAAAAGCCAAAAAAAGGCAAATCCATTGAGACAGAAAGTGGACTGGTAGTGGCCAGGGGCTGGGGAAAGGGGGGAAAGAGGAGAGAGCATTAATGGGTACCAGGTTTCTTTCTGGGCAATGGAAATGTTATGGAATTAGATAGCAGCAATTGGTTGCACAATCTTGTGAATACACCAAAAACCTCTTTATTGTATACTACTTTAAAAGGGCTAGTTTTATGGTATGTGAATTCTATCCCAGGAAAAAAAAAAAGAAAAAAGCACATTGGAATTTTATTAGAAATGTTCCACTTAAGTTTTTTGGTGTTTGTTGGTTTGTTTTAAGCCATGTAATTCTTTCCTCCGAGGAAATCTTACCCAATATGAAAAAAGAAAACATCTCCACAGAACTCTAGCACTTGGGAAAGCCCAGTTTGAAAATCTCTATAACGAAACCCACTCTCGCATTTACATAGGTGGGGAAAATGAGACCCAAATGTGAAGTCACTGAGTCAAGCTGCGTTGGGGACTAGACTGTAAGTAGGAAAGTTTCAGGCCTCTGAACCTCCAGGCCAATGGAGTTTCATTCCCCCCTGGCCTCCACATTTCTTTAAACATCTCAAATAATCCTCCAATTTACCAAAATAAATAAGAAGGGTTATCTAAACAAAACACAAAAACAAAACGTCAATTTGTACCTTATCCCCTATATTATTTATTTACCCTGCAATTTGGATTATTCTCCTAAATCATAAAACATGGTTCTGTTGAGAGGACAGTTTGAACGGTTAAAGTGGCAGTTTCTAAATCTTCTTTTAACAACTTAAGGCCTATGTATTATTATGCAATATTTTGAATATAGCAGTATTTTGCAATACTAAAAAGTGTGAGGTATTTGGGCCATAATGTGGAAAAAAAGAAAATATGATCTCAACAAGGTAAAGCACATATATATTTTTTTAAAGATTTATTTATTTGAGAGAGAGCACGCATGCTCAAGTGCACACATGTGAGCAGGGGAGGGGCAGAGGGAGAGAGAATCTCAAGCAGACTCTACACTGAGTGTGGAGCCTGACATGGGGCTCGATCTCCCCACCCTGAGATCATGACCTGAGCTGAAACCGAGTTGGACACTTAACCGAGCCACACAGGCGCCCTGTAAATGAAAATATATGCAAATTTTTCATAATTTTCCTATTTTATATGAAAATATAAAGATATACACAAAAGGGGACACATTCAAATTTTAGCAGTGATCCCAGAGGTGTGGATTAATACATGGTTTTACAGCTTTTCTCTGTGCTTTTCTGAATTTTCATACTTTCTTTTGAGACCATATGTACTTCTTAATGACACTGAATTGAGTCAGGCCTGTGTAAGACTACATGCCAGGGGCAGTCCTAGGTGATTTTTACATATTATGTCTAAACTCACGACAACCCTATAAGTTGGGTATTACTATTCCAGTTTTGTAAATGAAGAAACTGAGGCTAGGAAGTTAAGGAACTTGTCCATCTTATTAGACTAAGAGTAGGGATCGAAACATGGCTTTCTTTTTTCTTTTCTTTTTCCTCTCTCCCTCCCTCTTTCTTTTCTTTCCTTCCCCCCCCCCCCCCCGCCCCCGCCCCATTTTACAGTACGTATTGAGGTCCTATGGTGTGTCAGAATTTAATCTAGTAACTAAAAGTATGAGAAGTGACATGAAAGGGAAAACACAGGATGCTCTGGGAATATGTTATAAGGCAGGGCACAGGGAGAGGACCTGAAGTCAGAGAAAGCCTCCCAGAGGAAGCTACTATCTGAAAGAGGAATCGAACTAAGCCAGGAAAGAGGAGGGTAAGTACATTCCACGTAGAAGGAACAGCATGCTGGGAACTCAAAATCTAGCCTTTGAGAAAGTAAAATGAATCCAAGATGACATAATACTCACTACCAATTCCAGGGTGTATGTGTCTGTGTACTCATGTGTGCATAAATAAAACGCCCTCACCACATTCTCAGTAGGCCAAATCTTGCAAGAACAGGAGAAAAAGAGGAGATACCAACCACTGTTTCTTTCTTCTCACTTCTCCCCTACCCCAGTGAAGGCAAGTCACCTCCCCTGCAGGCCCCTCTCTTGGGATCCTCTCCTTCTAACACTGGTTCCCAGATTTTCCCATTTATTTCACAGCAGCAGAAGTCACAGCTGGGTTCAATCTCTGCATCCCCCACCCCCATTCCCAGTTTGGAGGAAGTATCCTAAATTTAAACCACACAGCACCAAACTAAAAATGGCTTAAAAGGGGAACAAAGTACCTTTTGCTGGGCTCTTGTTAGATTTCACAGGCACAAATTACCCTTTTTTCTAAGCAGATGTAGTCAAATGATTCTTAGGTAATAAAATAACCATCTCCAAGTTCACAAGAGATAAAAGTATCTGTTTTTTTAATGACCAGGGAAGAGGTTGAAGAGGGCAGAAACAGAGTGGGGAGTTAAGTGCTGACTCGTGTAAGACACATTTGGGGTTCTGAGAATGTCATCCAGCTCCAGTGTGAGTGCATGCTGGATCTTCCCTGTCCCCTGTCCGAGTCAGCTGGTTAGAGGGGCGCCTGACTGGCTCAGCCAGTAGAGCATGTGACTCTTGATCTCTGGATTGTGAGTTCGAGCCCCACGCTGGGTGCAGAGGTTACTTAAAATATATATTTTTAAAATATATATATATACTTAAGTATATATATTCATATATATATGAATCAGGTTAGAAAAGCAAGACAGACCAGGAGTGAGAAGCCTGGCTACCAGTCCCTGCCCACCCCCAAGCAATTTATCCTTTCCAAGCTTCAGCCTCCCCATTCCTAATCATTTTAGGGATTGGAGGCTGACCTTGATCAGTGATTCTTTTTTTTTTTTTTTTTTTAAGATTTTATTTATTTGCTAGAGAGAGAGAACACAAGCAGGGGGAGTGGCAGGCAGAGGGAGAAGCAGACTCCCCACTGAGCAGGGAGCCCAATGCAGGGCTCCATCCCAGGACCCTGGGATCATGACCTGAGTCGAAGGCAGACGCTCAACCAACTGAGCCACCCAGGCGTCCTTTGATCAGTGATTCTTTTTTTTTTTTTTTTTTTAAAGATTTTATTTATTTATTTGACAGAGAGAGAGATAGCGAGAGCAGGAACACAAGCAGGGGGAATGGGAGAGGGAGAAGCAGGCTTCCCGCCGAGCAGGGAGCCCGATGTGGGACTCGATCCCAGGACCCTGGGATCATGACCTGAGCCGAAGGCAGACGCTTAACGACTGAGCCACCCAGGCGCCCCTGATCAGTGATTCTTAAGCTCTTTTGTCCTTGACACTTCTTTTTTTAAATTTAACATGAAAATGTTAGTTCTATGAAAAATTTTATGTAAGTGCAGCAGATATACTTAAAAGTGATCCAATCCTGTGTTCAGCTTTGTGAATTTTCACAAACTGAATGGACCTAAAAAAACAGCAGCCAAATCAAGGAATAGAACATTACCAGCACTAGAGTAGGAAAATGCATCTGAAGACTGAAAAATAAATGCTAGCTTGTTTGATTTTTTTTTTAAGGGGGGAGGGAGGGGCAGAGGGAGAGAGAATCTTAAACAGGCTCCACACCCAGCACAGAGCCCAACCCGGGACTTGATCTCACAACCCTGAGATCATGACCTGAACCAAAATCAAGAGTCAGATGCTTAACCAACTGAGCCACCCAGGTGCCCCTAGCTAGTTTGATTTTAATAGGAAATTTGGGGAAACATGAAAAACATTTCCACAAATGGGTAATGCACCAATCACTCGGTGACCCTTCAGTTTTATGCCACATTTGAGGAGAGCTATTTATTCTCCTGACCTAATTCCTACAACCATAAAAACGTGTATTTGAGAAGGAAGGAGAGTCTACTGCACAAGTGTGCAAAAAATACGAGATGAACACTTGAACTGAACTTGAATTTGAGAAACCAAGGGCACAGATAGTGAGATGAAGCTCATGGGTGAGACCAGCACCACACATAACCCTGCATCCTGACAAGGACACTG
Source organism: Phoca vitulina (assembly GCF_004348235.1). Taxonomy (NCBI): domain Eukaryota; kingdom Metazoa; phylum Chordata; class Mammalia; order Carnivora; family Phocidae; genus Phoca; species Phoca vitulina. Next base: position 48,615,952 of record NW_022589705.1, read on the forward strand.
AAAAAAACACCTACTCAGCTACGGTAAGAAGTCTGAATAAAGTTTTCTAAAACTTATAATGCAATCACTCAAATTATTTTGTGAATTTTAGAATCACAGGGAACTTGGGAGGTGAGAGTTGAAAATTCCAAATCATAAAATCACAAAAGTACTAAACATCTGGATGGAGGACCAGACTCAGGAAAATGAAAAAGTCTTTTAATATACATATTCTCTGGAACAAGGCAACACAAATGTGTACATATTTCAGAGAACATATGGGGAAAGAAAATACTGACATGCTTTTAAAAAGCAAGAAACAGTAACTAGAAATCAACTGCACACACCCTTTATTTTTTATATAAGATGTTTATAATGTCATTGATATCTTGGAGTTTTTTTGCTCTGTTGTTTTCATTTTTTTAACAGAGCCTACATTAAACTGAAACAAAACAAACATGATCTGCTTCAACTTTCAGCTGTAACAGAGTGGAATGTAGCAGGCCAACAGTTCTGCTGAGGGCAATCGGAAAGCCAGGTAAAATCCAAAAACACCTGTGTTTGAAGCAACAGGAAAGCTACTGATCAGTCAAGATTTGAGGATCCAGATCTTGGGGAGATATGAGGCTCACAGAGGTAAGCCCAGCCTTCTGAAAGCCCATTTTTCTCAGTAGGGTACTTGACAGTTCTTGACATGGGGCAAGAAGTTGAGCAGTCAGGCAGAGGGCAGCTACTAAGAGGCAGAGAAGCCTGCAGAACTTTAGAACTTCTGGGGCTACAGTGACAAAAATGAAGTTCAGGTCTGAAAAGTCATGTCCCCGAGAGGCTCAAAGAAGTGAACCTAACATGTACTTTCTCCTTGAAGTATGGTTAACTGAGCTGCACAGGGTAAGAGGCTCAGAAGCCAAGGAGATGAAAGGCAGAACGAGCATTTTTTCAGAGTATTCAGTGGACTCACAGTATTAGGAAGACAAAAATTGGAGTTTAGGACCTGCTGAGGGAAACATCTAAGGCTCTCAATCAGTACTCCTGGGGGCCTAGGATTGGGAAAACCCAGAAATAGACAAATCTTAAAAGTCTGCAAAACACACTTAATTAGACTGAGAGCCTGCTTAGATTGAGGTGATCTTTCTACTGTGGGCAAAGAATAGGGTAAATACTCTCATAAAGGAGATGACATCATCCACAGCATCTTCATACACAATACTGGACATTTAATTAAAAAAACAAAACAAAACAAAACAAAAAAACGCCAGGCATATGAAGAGAACCAAGAAGAAAAACAGAAAATATAAACAGATTCACAAACAACCCACACATAGGAGTTAATAAGTATAGTTTTTTTAAATGACTATGATTGGGACACCTGGGTGGCTCAGTCAGTTAAGCATCTGCCTTCAGCTCAGGTCATGATCCCAGGGTCCTGGGATCGAGTCCCACATCGGGCTCCTTGTTCGGCAAGGAGTCTGCTTCTCCCTCTGCCTCTGCTGCTCCCCCTGCTTTTGCGCTCTCTCTCTCTCTGAAAAATAAATAAAATCAAAAAAATAAAATGACTGTGATTAATATATTTGAAGAAATAGGTAAAATGGAAAACCTATTTTTTTAAAGATTTATTTATTTGAGAAAGAGAGAGAGAGCAGGGGGGAGGGGCAGAGGGAGAGGAAGAGAGAGTCCCAAGCAGACTCCATGCTAAAGCATGGAGCCGAACACAGGGCTTGATCCCATGACCCTGAGATCACAACCTGAGCCAAAACCAAGAGTTGGTCACTCAACTGACTGAGCCACCCAGGCACCCCTGGGTTTGGGTTTTTTTTTTTTCCTTCTTTTTTTTTTGGAGAATGTATTATTTAAAATAATCTAATAAAAATTTGAAAGCTGAAAAATAGAAAATGATATTAAGTTAACAGATTGTGTAATAATAAAGTAGACACAGCAAAGAGCTAGTGAGCTCTAAGACAGCAAAATATAATCAAAATGGAGAAGAGAAATGAAGACTAAGAATACAGATAATAAAATCAGACATGTATGGAACAGAGTAAAAAGTTCTAACATAAAAGTAATTAGAATCCCAAAAAGAGAGGAGAAAACAAAGCAAAAACAATATTTGAAAAGATAATGGCAGAGAATTATGAGAATTACAAAAAACATTAAGCTACACAGATTTAAGAAGATCTGAAAGCCCCAAGCAGGATAAACACAAGGAAAATCACACCTAGAAAAACTGCTGAAAACCAAATATATAAAGTCTTTTTTTTTAAGATTTTATTTATTTGTTTGAGAGAGAGTGAGCCAGTGAGCATGAGGGCGGGTAGGCAGACTCCCCACTGAGCAGGGAACCCGACATGGGGCTTGATCCCAGCACCCTGGGATCATAACCCGAGTGGATGGCAGATGCTTAACTGACTGAGCCACCCAGGTGCCCCAAGAAAAGTCTTTAAAAATTGCCAAAGAAAAAAGATGCAACATCAAACAGCAACAATAAAACTAACAGCCAACTTTCCAAGAAAGGAACAAAGCCAGCAACAATGGAATGGCATCCTTAAAGTGTTGGGGGTGAAGGGGGGGATCTTCCTCCCCAGAATTCTATAAATCCAGTGAAATTACCTTCAAAAACAAAGGCAAAACTAATCATTTCCAGACTGAAAGCTAAGAATATTATTTTATACCAGATATGCATTACAAGAAATACTAAAAGAAGTTCTTTTATTGTTGTTGTTTTGTTTTGTTTTGTTTTTTATGCAGAAGGAAAAGATCCCAGAGGGAACAGATGGAAGTAATGAAAAGTCATGGCTAGGGTAAATATGTGAGTAAATCTAAGCAGAGACTGATTGTAAAACCAATAATATCAGTGTCTCATGGGGAATTAAATATATAAATAAAATGAATTATAATAATGCCAAAAGAGGCAGAAGGGGAAGAGGAATTGTGAAGGGAAGGCAGGGAAAATAGAATTAAAGTATCCTCAGAGCCTAACTTCATCTGGAATGTGATTAAGTAAAAGTAGCATTGGATCAATCACATACACACAAAAAGTAAAATGGAAACAAATGTGTAACATGCTAGTAGAGAGGAAAAAGGGAAAATTGAAAGTAATGCTTGATTAATAAAAAAAAAGCAAAGAAGAAGAAAAATGGTACATAAAACAGGTGGAACACAAACAGGAAACAAATAGTAACATGGTAGCTGTAGACCTTAATATATCAATAATTACATTAAATGCTTTAAATACTTGAACTAAAGACTAAACTGTCAGACTGGATTTTTTTAAATTCTTGTATATGCTACTTACAGAGGATACAGATTAAATATAAAAGCAAAATTAAATTGAAGTATAAAGATGAAAAAAGATATACCATGTATGTATTAGCCCAAAGAAAGCTGGTATGGCTCCATTAATATTAGAAAGGTAGACTTCAAGATAGGAAGCATTACTAGATATGAGAGACATTTCACAATAAAGATATAACAATTCTAAGTGTATATGGTATGTACCTAAAATCATAGCCTCAAAGTTAAAGAAAGCAAAAGTTAGCAAATATAAAAAGAGAAACAGGCAAATCCAAAGTCATAATGGGAAAGTAAGGATATATAAGATCTGTGCTACAAGATTTTAAAAAGTGATATAATTGACATATATAGAACATGGAACCAAATAACTTCAGTATGCACATTCTTTTAAAGTAGACATGTAAGGGGCAGGTACCCAGCTGGCTCAGTCGGTAGACCATGCAACTCTTGATCTCAGGGTTGTGAGTTCAAGCCCCACACTGGGTGTGGAGCCTACTTAAATAAATAAATAAAAATAAAGGCCAAATCAGCCTCAAAAAAAAAAAAAGACATGTAACATACATATATAAAAATTGACAATATGCAGGGCCCAAAGCAATTGCAACAAACTTCAAAGAACTAAAATCATCCAAAGTATGTTCTCTGACCACAGGAAAAGTAAGCTAGAAACAAACAGCAAGGGAAAAAAAGCCAAAAACCTAGAAACTCCCCAACTGCTTAGTAATGAAGAAGTACACTTCTAGGTGGGTGGGGGGATGGGTGAAATAGGTGATGGGGATTAAGGAGTGTACTTGTGATGAGCACCAGGTATGGAATTGCTGAAGCACTATATTACACCCCTGAAACTAATATAACACTGTATGTTAACTAACTGGAATTTTAAAAGAACACAATTTTTTAAAAAAGAAGTACATTTCTACATGACGCTGTCAGTCCAAAAAAAAAAAATCACAATGGAAATTATAAAATATTTTGAACTAAATGACAACAAAAATATGACATAATAAAACTAACAGGATGCAGCTAAAGCTATGCTTAGAGGAAAACTGATACCCTTAAATGAAAATATTTTTTGGAAGAACACTGATAATCAAAGATATAAACTTATATGTTAAGAAACTAGAAAAAATTTCAGAAAATTGGAATCAAGTGTTAAAGTAAATAATAATGATAAAAGAACTCATGAGATCGAAAACAAATTTATAATATAAAAAACAACCAAATCAAAAATACTAGCTCTTTGCAAAGATTAATAAAATTCATAAAACTTTGGCAATATGCATCAAAAAAATGAGAGGGGCACCTGGGTGGCTCAATCTTCAAGCGTCTGCCTTTGGCTCAGGTCATGATCCCAGGGTCCTAGGATCGAGCCCCACATCAGGCTCCCTGTTTGGCAGGAAGCCTGCTTCTCCCTCTCCCACTTCCCCTGTTTGTGTTCCCTCTCGCTGTCTCTGTCAAAAAATAAAATCTTAAAAAAAATTTTAAAAAAATCTTTGAGGCTCAGTCTTTAAGCGTCTGCCTTCGGCTCAGGTCATGATCCCAGGGTCCTGGGATCGAGCCCCACATCAGGCTCCCTGCTCAGCAAGAAGCCTGCTTCTCCCTCTCCCACTCTCCCTGTTTATGTTCCCTCTCTCGCTGTGTCTCTCTCTGTCAAATAAATAAATAAAATCTTTAAAAAAAAAGAGAGAGAATTACCAGTATAAAAAACAGAGAGAAATATCAATATTAACAATAAAAATAGAGACAAGACCATACAACCTACAAATATTAAGATCTTAAAAGGATAAAAAGAAAACCTTTTACTAATAAATTTGAAAATTCAGATAAAATGGATAAATTCCTAGAAAAACACAACTTAACTAACACAAAAAGAAATAGAAAATCTGAGTAAATCTATACCTATTAAAATAAATGAATCCACCTTTTAAAATCTTCCTACAACAAAACTTCCAGGCCCAAATGGTTTCACCAGTAAATTCTTCCAGACATTTAAAGAACAATTCCAATCTTACAAAACCATTCCAAAGAACAGAATAAAGAGGAGAAATATCTCCTAACTTGTTTTATAAGGCCAGCAAAACCTTGATTACCAAACCTGGCAAGGGGACCACAACAATAGAAAATTATAGGTTAATCCTCTCGTGAACAAAAATATTCCTCAACAAAATATTAGCAAGTCAAATCTAGCAACATATACAAAGAATAACATATCACAACTAAGTTGAGCAAAGTTAACACTCAAAAAAAATCAATGTAATTCATATTGACAAAATAAAATAGTACAATCATGATATCATGATACTTTTGATAAAATTCATGATAAAAACTTAGCACACTAAGAAGATAACTTTCTTAATCTGATTTTTAAAAGCACCTATATAAATCCTACATCAATATTGTACTTAATGTTCAAAGGTTGATAGCTTTTCCTCTGAGATGAGGAACAAAATAAGGATACTCACCATCACGACTTCTAGTCAACATTGTGAGAGAGATCTTAGCTAGTGCAATAATGCAAGGGATAAAAAGTCTAAGGATTGGAAAGGAAGAAATAAAGCTGTCATTATTCACAGAAATCTAACCACCTATAAAAATCTAAAACTATTAAAATTAATAAGTGAATTAGGCAAGGGCCCTGAAATAAGGTCAACAAATAAAAATCAGTTATATTTCTATATTCTAACAACAAGCAATTAGAGAGTGAAATTTTAAAATTCCAGTTACAGTAGCATAAATAAAAATCAATTAACAGTGACATTTTTTAGAAGATTTGTAGCACCTATATCCCAGTATTTCTGCCTCAAAGAGGGCAGTTTATGCTCAGTTTAATTTCATTGTTTTAGATTGTTCTAATTTTTTAAATGAACCTGAAATATAGAATTGTGTATATAATCTCCAAAAGTTGTAATGTTGGCTCAAATTCCTTAAAATCATTAAGGAGGTCATTTTGTATACTCTGAGTAACACAAATATATATAAATATAAAAATATTTTGTATTTCCCTGTTTAGTATCTCAAAATGAAACTGAAAGGTAAAATAGCCTACTTCACAAAAAATTAAACAAAAATATATACACTATACCAACTATAATGTAAGTAAAAAAAAGTTATAATAAAAATATGGATTTCAATATGCAAATGCTCAAGCAATACTATATTAGAGAACACAGTAAAGTAGTCAGGTACATGTACCTCTATATAGATTGAATGAGACAGGTGTGTTTTATTGGTTTCTCAAATACAAGCAGTGTTGCTTTGGGTAAGTGGTTTTTCTGAACAAAATTAAGTATGATCTCTCCTCAATTTACACAGCATTTTTAATCCTGGAAATTTCACTGCATATATATATATTTCAGCGTAAAACCAATGTATGTTCTAGGCTTGGAAAACTATAGAGGGTTTTCACTTACCTCCTCAGCAAAACATTTGAAAGTTGCACCGGACACGAGATAATTTGTCACTGAATGTAACAGTCCAGAACATTGTAGGACATCTACAGCATTTCTGGTTTTTGCCCAGTGAATGCTTCTAGAGCCCCTAACATATTTCCAATGTGCCTCCCCCCCCCCCCCGGAAGCAGTACGTTGCCCATTTGAGAACCACTGGAATAGGCCAGGCTGAAAACCCAGTTTTATCCCATGCTAGCCCTGAAAACTAAGAAATCAGTCAGCTATTTACAGATCACCCCAGCCAACATATCATTTCTCCAACCTACCCAGTCACAAGCAGCAAATGACAAAAATCCTTGAAAGAATTTGAGTTTTCTCTAAAAGTATCAACACAGTCATAGTGGTTAAGAAAAATCACAATATTTTCTAATTTCCTTCCACTTACTGTATTTGGATTATAGATTGGGGGATGTACACCATAGTCTTTTTAATATTTAGCACCTAAAAGCCTGGATCTGTCCATATTCAAACTCCCAATCAGATTTTGTAATGATTTTCAGTGAAAAATCAAATTCTTTCAAGAACTGCTGGCATGGACAATGCTCCACACCTAGTTTTACCATGTTAAAACATTATCCATAACTCCCATGTGTTCAAAAAAATACCATGCTTATTTTTCTGAGATAAAATATAGAAAAATAACAAAGTTTAAAAGAGAACTTTTTGCCCTACACTCTTGCAGAAAAAAATTTTCCAACCAAAGTTTCAAATTCTCCACTCCTATTCTTTCAGATCCCTGCTTTTAAAACATTGTTGCACAAAATACTCAGAAACTTTCTAAATAAAAGGAAAATTTCAAGCTGAGTTGGAATGCCTATTTTCCAAATAAACATAATCCAGAAAATTAGTCAAAAGTCATCATTTCTATGGTTCTCATTTCCCTTTTTATAATAATCTATTATTCTTAATAATAGATGATGTTGAAAATTTTATTAATAACTATGCAATTTCACCATGCTACTTATTCTCAAGCCCTTGCCTACCAGGTAAATGGTTTGGGAGGTAAAATGACCTGGGTTTGAATCCTGACTCTGCTACTTACTAGCCATGTGTACCTATACAAAATTCTTAATCCATTTCTTTACATGCACAATACCCCCTACCCTACAGTGTTGTGACAACATGCAAAGCACCTCACAGAGCTTTTCACATACTAGTTGTTCATTAAATAGGAGTTATGGTTGTTATTATTATAATTAGCTGTCATGTTTGCCAATATCTACTTATTAATGCATTCAACGATTTTCTTCTTAGTTGTCTCATACGTATTTTTTTTTCTGGCTTGCAAAGCATTTTGAGATATGCAGGGTAAATGTTATACAATAGCTTTTGTATTTAAAAGCCTCACTGAGGGGCGCCTGGGTGGCTCAGTCAGTTAAGCGACTGCCTTGGGCTCAGGTCATAATCTCAGGGTCCTGGGATGGAGCCCCCAAGTAGAGCCCCACAGGGGGCTTCCTGCTCAGCAGGGAGTCTGCTTCTCCCTCTCCCTTTGCCCCTCCCCCTGCTCATGCTCTCTCTCTCTCTCAAAAAAATAAAAATTATTTTATACTGAACTGTCTTTAGTACAAGAGGTACCAAAAGGAGGAAAAAGAAAGGCATTTGTTAAACCACAACTCAACATTTACTGAACATTAGTCATGTGATGGTAGCTTATAAAAATTCAGTTTCTGCCTACCAATATCCTGATGATTTATTTGCCCCTGTCAACCTCCTCAGATTTTATCTGATTCTCATTTTCAGTCTCTGCAAGGAGAGTTGACTTCCGAACAATTCACAACATTTTAAGTTTTTCTGTGATAGTTTTCAGCATAAAGAATCAAATTTTTAGATATTTATGTTTCATATTCAGGTCACCAACTGGTACTTTGGAACCTACAAATAGCTCTCATGGTCTGGTTACCATGGTCACACCTTTTCCTCACCACTGGGCACAGGCACCCCCCCCCACACACACACACACACCCCACCTCACATTGTATACTCAGCTGCCCTCTGTCAACACATACACATCTCCTGGCCCTGAAAAGATTCTTTGATCCCTAAAAATCGGCTTGGGAGGGCCTTGGGAGACCTTAGAAAACAATCATTCAGAACGTGTTGGGGATCTTAGACCTTTTTGAAAATCTGACAAAAACTATTGATGTTCTCTTCATACATAAACAAAATGGACATGCATATAAAACTGCACTTCACAGACTCCTTGAAAACCAAATTAGTAAACTGTAATGTATTTCAGTGTTTCTCAAACTCCTGACTGAGATTCACAGTAAGAAACAGATCTGACATCAAGACAGCCTATACCTACATGCATAAACAAGCGTAAGTACCCAAAACAGAAGTTTCAGTAAACAATGTTTACCCTTACCATGTGTAATGGTGTCTGACATTTTCTATTCTATGTCATCTTTCTAAAATGTTGCTCAAGACTCACTACATTACTGTCTTACTACCCACAACCCAAAGGGCAGTGATCCAGTCTAACATTTCTCCATTTTAAGTAAACTAAGATCCAAAGGAATAAAAGGTCTTGTCCTTAGTCACTAATAAATTAGGTGAAACAAGCCAGAACCTAACTATCTTGATTCCCAACCAAAGGCTCTTTCCAAAACAAAGTGAAACAAAAATTCTAAATACCAACTCCCCTCAAAAAGCAGCTAGGGATTTGAAGCTTAAAACACGCTGACACGCTGAGAAACTGAGTGTTAAAATTCCAAACAGTAGTGAATATTAGCCTCATCCTGAGCCTCCGGTTGAGGCAGTCTTAACTTTTTCTAGAACATGAGCATGGCCTAGCATGACATGGCATATAAGCAATTTTTTTTTTCTTTCCAAAAATCCTTTCTCTGGCCACTGAAAACAACACAGGGAAAGCCAACACTACTGAGTTCTTTAAATACTTTGGATTACATAGGCACAGGTTTTATTTGTTCACCAGAGGCTGGCTTAGCAGTGGAGAGGCCCTGTTTCCACTTGCCAGGCCCATGCATACATAGTTCTTTCCCCCCACCTAAGGCTGCTTAATTAATATTTAAACATCAAAACCACACAGATCAATACGTGGATGTGAATGATCCAGAGCCTATTAGATGTTAATACTACCAACACCAACTACCCCTGCCCCTTTTAAAGCCTCACTTACAGAAAGCGGCATTGCTTGGGAGACTTCATTACAGTTTAGTAGATTAAAATACCAGTCTCCTCACTGGCATCAGGCTGTTTGTGGCTTTGGGGTTTTGTTTTTTGTGTTTTGTTTTTTTGGTTTGGTTTGGTTTTTTGTCGGGGGGGTGGGGGGGCGGTTGGTCAGGGGAGGGTGGCTTTTCTTTTTTAATGTGGAATAAACATCACAGACCATCACAAGGTGAGACTCTTACAACAAGCCAGAGAGTGGCTGGGTACTGGTCTGGGGAAGGCCAAGCCTGGGGGCCCTGGCGTAAAGGGAGGAGGTAAAGGCTTGGGGCCTGTGTCGTCTCCCTGGTCACCCAAACAACTTAACTCGGTGTGGGAGAGGCTCGGTGGGCGCAAGTAACCTGCCCGGGGTTGCTGCGTGCCAGCCTCCACCCGCGCACCCCAACCCCGGTGTCCAAGGGCAAAGTGCTGGGGCCTCCTTAACGCAGAGCTCACAGCAAGGAGAGGGTGGGGTGCAAATTGCTGCGCAGCGGCTCGGGTGCGAGAACAGCGAAAGCCCTAGGGGAAAAGGGGGGCGGGCAAACCCTAAAATTAGCGCCTGGGAAGCAGGGGCTGGGCACGGTGGCGCGGAGATGGCGTCTTCTGCTGCGGCGGCTGCCCTGGAGCTTTCCTGGGGGGCGGGGGGCTTCCCCGGGAGTCTGGCCCCTCTGCGCCTTCCACTGCCACTAGGACCAGGACCAGGAGCCGACGCAGCAGGAAGGGCTCCTTCCGGTAACAGGGTCGGGGAACACGTGTAGCCTCCGGAGACCTGGAGGTCTATCGCTCCTCCCCCAACTGCGGCAGAAAATTTAAGGAGCCTCGGAATTTAAAACACCAGAATCCTTCAGAATCCCTGTTGTTGAACTAAAAATTTGGTTGGCTCATTTTAGTGAGCCCTGTCCTTTCCTGAGTTTTCATTTAAATCCATTTTTCTCTTCCCCCTTGCCTCAAACGGAATTCGGAATTCGAGTAATGGGGTGGGGGGGTGGTGATAATGTACCAGGGATCTAGGGTCTGGAGGCTGGAGGGGTGGGAGTAGTTTGCATGCGAACATCTCTGCAAGATAAACAGTTCTGAAGGTCAGTGACGGCTCTCCATTGGGTCCTCCTGAACGGGTGAACATTCATTAAGGAATTCTCCGTCAACATTTTTCTTGTGAACCCAAACTGTAAAAGTCCTAAGTATTTCAGATATTCCAATTGCAATAATGCATCAAAAACCTACATATTAATTAACTATTGTGAACTCTCCTAAAATAAAATTATCAAAATCCTGGGAGCTCTTATAAGAATATCTGTGAAATGGAAATGTGTGTTATTCAGCCAAGATTAAATGAAGAATGCAAAAATATTGTTCTATTTGGTAGCACGGATATGGAAAATTAAATGACACAATCTTTGGAAACCAGAAGCCAGTCATTTAAAAAAAAAAAAGAGTCATGTTTATTATGTAACTAGAATTTTAAATATATATATACACAGTAATCTAAAGTCAGCCATTAATACAAACTAAGCATATCTGTGGAGTGACATTTCATCCCTAGCATCTTTTAGCCTCCCCTCTGCAGCTGGCCCCTTACCTTTATTTTCAGAATCTTTCATTCTCTCTTTCCTCCCTGTGCTGCAAATGAGCAGGAAAGTCCGGCTGATTCTGCAAACCTGACTTTTGATTTGTCATTCACAGAGAGTCAGCGGTCTCAGGGGCGAAGTCCCTCAACGGAGGAGCACCCGAGCTCTGATAATTGCATGCAAGTCAGTGTGCAGGGTGATAATTTTGCTTATGCTGGAGCAGAAAGGATGGGGATGAAGGCCGACGTAAACACAAATTCCAAAACATGGCATGGAACTGGATCTGGAGTCTAGGCTTGCCTTTCCTTCTCTTAGATTAGGGAACCAACTGTTTAGTGCCTCCTCAGCTCTGTAGAGATTAGGTTCAGGTTGAAAGGGGAATGTCTGTGCCATGTGACAAGCTTATTCTCAAACGGAGACCTTAATTTTGGAGGGAATTAAGAGACCCATGCTTTGTGTTCTTTTTCATATTCATTCATTCAACAAATATTTCTTTTACCTCTCTGTGGCCCAGGCTCCATGCTAAGTAGTGGGGATACAACAGTGAAGAGGACCAGTCCCACTCCTCAAGCTGCTCCCAGGCTGTTACAGTACAGAGGCATACGGTGACCCGTGTCTGCTGCATGGACATGGATTACTGAACCCATTTCATCCAGGCATAAGTTGATTCTCAAGGCTGAGCCAGAAGTGGGCATGAGGAAGCCAGACCATGAGAGCCCTCTCTTAGAGGGCAAGGAAAATTCAAGCAAATCTTTCAATCATCCAATTCTGGCTTACTTTCAATCATTACATAGCTCAGATTCATTCCTTCATCCCTTCATTGAACAAATGTTTATTTGTACCAGGTAGAATTCCATCTGTTAGGGATTCAAGAGTGCAGAAAACAGACCAAATCCTGCTCTTGTGGCTATTACATTTCGGTGAGTGTATCCAGACAGATAATAAACAAACAAACGTAAACATACAGTAAATGGCAATAAATGCCATGAGGAAAAATGAAGCGTGGTAACGACGTAACAGACATGCCATCTTAGCGTGGCCAGAGGAAGTGACCTTTAATTTATTTTATGAAAAATGGGTCAGAGGCATCATAGTCCCTTCCAAATATCTTCACTCAGATGTTGTTCTTTAAGTGCTGACTCCTCACAACCTCCTCTGCTCTAGGTGATAAGGGGTGTTTATTCCCCATTATACATGGGTAAACTGATATCCAAAAAGATTAACTGACCCAATCAAGGACCTCACTAAGTTGTAAGAAGAGCAACAACAAGAAATACACCTACCTGTTGCTCTCATCCCCAGAAATTGCGGGGTTAAATGCAATACTGACATGGAAAATCTGCTGGAGTAGGAGTTGAGATAAGAGGGTTGAAGACCTATCTCTACCACTATTAACTGAGTGGTGCAGGGTAGGTGACAACCTCTCTGGCACCAGTTTCCTCATCCATAAAGTGGGGCTAATCATATCTGCCCTGTGTATGTGCCCGGCCTTTCAGAAGATCAAAAGGGAGAATAGATGTGGTACTTTGCAAACTAAGCCCTATATAAATGCAAGGTATAATTATCAGCATACATGGGCACATTGAAGAGAACTAATTGCTAGTGTTCACCTGGTCATTACTGTAGCCCAAGAGTCAAATACAGCTGTAGAGGGAAAGCTTGCCACAGCCACTAGGGGTCCTGGAGTTGATTTCTAGCTGCCACAATTGAAAGACTCCCTGAAAGTTTTGGGAAATGTTAAGTACTGCTTTTTGTTCCCATCTTTCCTTGGCAGGGGGGTAATACCTTTATGCTTTTCTTTGATAACTTAAGACCGGTGAGGAAAATCTGCCTTCATTGGAACTCCTTGCTGGCCACCAAATGAGCCATGTTGGTGCATAGACCACATCAAAGAAACAGGCATCTCCATCTCCAAGGACCAAGTCCAGGACGGTCAAAATGTGCCCAGTTAGGAGCACTTTGGGGGCAGAGAGGGGAGAGAAGTAGGTGGTAAGAAGCCACCGTTTGTGCACTCTTTCATTCAATAAATATTCATTGTGCCAGGCACTGCTCTGAACACTGGGAATGACACAGTGCTGAAGAAAGCATTCTGTCCTCAAGAAGCCTGTGGCTTCAGGGCAAGAGGTTCCTACGAGGTATGCTGATTTACTGATTAGGTAGAGGAATGCCAAGGCCTGGGTTTGAATAGTAGGGCAGGGTCCATAAAGCAGGATAGATGGTTTGAACATGGGCTCTGCTATGTCCTGGCCCCTAAAGTAAGCTGGGACCCTCTCCTACACCTCTCTATGTCTGTATTTCCTGCTCTGTAAGATGAAGACAATAATGGAACCTACCTCCTAGGGTTGGGTGAGGCTCAAACGAGTTAATACATGTAAAGTACATGGCACAAAGCCTGACACATAAAGTGAGGCTTCCATAAATGCTGTAAGACTAATATTACTACCTTGTGACCTGGGTCAAGTTTACCCCTCTGCACCTTCTACAGAAAATAGTAACTAGCTGGTAGGGCTGCTGTGAGAGTTACACATCCGAAAGAACATACGGGCCTTGGCATAAAGGAGTAGCTCCCCCTTGCCAGCCTCGCTCCAGGAGGTGAGCTTTAATCAAGGAGGCTTCCCAGGAAAAAAAGACTAAGTCTGGGAGGAGTGAGGAAGTAGGAAATGGGCTGCCATTTATATTAAAAAGGAAGCCAGCTGTTTTCGAGAGTGTGGTCATTTCTAGGGGAACCTACATTTTACCCAACATTGTACTTTGAAAAGTTTCACACATATGGAAAGTTGGAAGTGTTGCATGGCGATCATCTTTGACTACATTTTGCTATTTGCTTTATCACATATGTGTTCATCTCTATCCATCCTTAATTGACTGGTTGTTGTTTTTTTTTAATTAAGTGGAAAGAGGTTTGAAGTCCTCTTCAAATAAAAAGAGCCTTTACTTTCCCTCCTGCTACAATATTTACAAAAGCCTTAGATCTCTGGTTCTGGGGCTATTCCAAGCAGGGTCAGGTGAATTCTCAGAAGTCTTGTCTTGCCCCACAGTAAACCTCAAGGCCCCATCCAGTCGAGGGACCAGGGCTCAAGCCTTGGAGCTTTCCAAAATAAAGCAGTGTCTCTGACAAACCCCACACTTCAAAGAAACTGGTATCAAGGACCTCTGTAAACACCCATTAAGGGAAATGATGCCCTATGTCAATAGCTGGGTTTAGCGAAAGCTCAAACAGGCTCCGCTGGCCACCAAGTCCTTTCACAGCTCTGCACAGTCCTTGTCTTGTTTGATGCCACTTCTGAGTCACTAGACCAGTGAGTCATGCCCAGTAAGGGAGGCCATCTTGAAAGCAAAACCAAATAGAATTTTCAAGAACAATGAGTGAAACCCTGAATTGAAAAAGAATAAGGCTTTTTATTGTCCTTGTAAAACAAAAATGAAAGAAAAAATGCTGTTGTTAATATTGTGGGTTCAACTTCCCAGCTGTAAATTTTACACTGAAGAAAAACTGAGCAAAAAAGAGCTTTTACATTCTTTTGGAAATTTGAGAGCAAAAGAGGCTTGAAGGCTATGTCCCAAATTAGGCAGACCTAATGACCTTTCAGTGACTAGCCCTGACCCTCTTCTAGCTGAGACATTCATTCCCAAAACATGCTGAGGTGGTGACAGCAGGGTGGCTTCACTTCGTCTTCCTCCAGCCCACCAAGCCTCTGGATGGTTTGCTCAGAGCATCTGAGCGGCCATAACCGAGATGAATAGAGAAAAATTGCTGCCTGGGGGTGAAGGAAGGTTAGTAAGGAGGGTCACCACACAGGAGGGCAGCATGACTATAAGAAAAGCTGCAGAGGTTCCCATGAAGCCACACTACAAGGCAAAGGGAAGGGAACTGATATATGGAGCATCTACTCTGTACCAGGCACTCTTCTTATCATCATCTTCAGACATTTATTGAGAACTTACTTGCTAAGCATTGTGTTGAAAGCAAAGGCTTTCACAGCACCCTGCCTGGGTTTGAATCCCAGTTTACCAGTTGTGTAACTTTGGAAATGTTACTTAACCTCTCTGTGCTTCAATTTTCTCATTGGTAAAACAGATGGCAAAACAAGGTTATTGTCAGAATGAAATGAAATAAAAATATGCACAGGTCTGGCCAGTGGCTGGTACAGAGTAAACAGTGCATACACGATAACTCTTGCCATTCCACCTTTTTTAGATGAGAAAAATGAGGCAGAAAGGAGGAGAAGTGACTTGCCAAAGGATACACAGCTAAAAAGTAGCATAGCTAGGATACTTTGTTCTCAAAACAACATTGTGAGGGAGGTGATACCATCTTCCTTTTACAGAAGAGGGACCTAGTAACTTGCTCATGCCATAAGCTGGCAAATGAGAGAGTTAACATTTTAGAACACACATTTGCTGACTTTAAAGCCTTCGCACATCCAGCTAGGCCAGTGGTTCTCAAACGTTAGCATACATCAGAATTACAGCAAGGCTTGTTAAGACAGATTGCTGGACCCTATCTCCAGAGTTTCTGATTTGGTAGCTGTGAGGTGGGGGCCAACACTGCATTTCTAACAAGTTCCAGGAGAGGTTGATACTGCTAGTCTAGAGACCACACCTGGAGAACTACTGTTGGACAATTATGCACCTGTATGCAGAAGAGATGGTAGGGAATAGGGCCTAAAGATCGTAGGTCAATGAGTTTTTCCCACTCTGACATAGGGTTGGTTACTTCGCAAAGCCTAGCAAATATCCTTATATTTACAGAGGTCTTTCATATTTATGATCTCATTTGATCTTTCTAATATCCCTCGGTAGTAATCATTATTTCCATTCAATGTGATTTGTTTTTAGGGGTATATGGTTAGAAATGGCAGTGAAGGATTAAACCGCAGATCACCTGTCCTCCTCTCCAAGTAACTTGTCCTGGAAAGCACCATCTGCTGATGGAGACTGGCTCAAGTTCCAGTCTCTGTCTTTCCAGGGAATATTGCAGCTCAGGAAAGGGTTCTTTGCCCCAGCAGGATTTCGGGCAGGTAATTTCTGGTGGGAGAAACTCGGGGCCAGTTTTCTACCACTGTTTCAAGACCTACTTCTTACAAAATACTTCCATCAACTGTTCACTCCCTTCTCTATAACCTAAAAGCTTTGATATTTGTCTAAAATACAGTTCTCTAGAAAGGTTGGAAGCATTTGGGGTGTTAATTTCCATTGGGCACAGCTTGTTCATATTCCCATTTGGAATAGCTTGCATGCTTAGGTATATTTTTTAAAATTGTTCGGACATATAAGCCAACAAATTATTAGTATCCAGAGTACTTAAAGAACTGTAAGTGGATAAGAAAAAGACAAAGCATCAAGTTAAAACAAAAAATGGGGAAGACATGAAGAGGCCTTATTCACACATGGCCAATAGTCATGTGAAAAGATCTTCACTTCATTATTTGTTAAGGAAATTCAATATAAAACAACCATGCAGTACCATTTCACACCCATGAAATTGGCAAGCATTAAAAAGTCTGACAGTACTCAATATTGGCAAGGATGTAAGGAATCCATAATCGCACACACTCCTGGTAGGAACTAGATTAGCACAAATGAATGGAGGTCAGCTATTTTTCCAAATTAAAAAAGCATATACCTTTTAACCCAGTAATTGTCCTTCTAAGTATTTATCCTACTTACAGTCACAAGTGATCATATAGTAAATTTCAGATGCATTTTCTTTGGCTATATATATATATAATATATAAATATATATATATATATATATATATATAGGCTCTTGTCTAGATAGATAGATAGATAGGATCTCCTAAAGGATCTTTTCATTACAAACATATTTATTGAATGTCTGCTATATTCAGGACAGGGTTTTAGGCTGAAAAGATGCCAAGAGTCCCCAAAAGCTAAACTACTTCTCACTTGCAGCCTCCTGGTGGAAAAAAAAAAAAAGGTGGGAACAAAAAGGATGGTGTGAAAGACCTTCTGGTTAGTACAGAAGGAACAGCTGCCCCTAAGGAGCTTCCCAACCATGTTTTATTCCCATAGGTTACTGAGCTTTCCAGCCCTGTGACTAACCATTGTTGGGATGTGATCATATGGTACACTATCTGGACTAATATTAATAAAAATAATAACTACCACCTTGTACACTACTGTGTACCAGGCACTTTATATACATTAACTCATTTAATCATCACAGTAACATTGTGACATAGGAATTATCATCTCTATTTTATATATGACATATAACTGAGTTTTAGAAAGATTTAGCACCTTGCCCAAGATCACAGCTTATTACTGTGCCACTTACTAATGACAGATTCAAATCAGAGTCTGGCACCAAAGCACATGATTCTAGATGCCCAGATTGGTGTCTATCACTTATGAGATGATGTCCCATCATTATGAGAAATTCAGGCCACCTTTAAAAAAAAATGGAGATATGGATTTCTTTCATTGCATCATGTTTATTAATTTTACTTCTCTCCATGAGTATAGATTTTGGAACATGTTTATTTTGTGCAGGGAGATGTGGCAGAAAGAATGCTATATGGGCAATCAGGCCTGAGTCTGCCACTCCATCAGTTATAATGACCTCCTGCAAGTCACTCTGTCTCTTGCTTCACCTTCCTCATCTATAAAATGGGAGAAATAAACACCATCTGCCCTCCCTCCTTCAAGGGTGCTGTTAAGATTGAAACAAGATCTTGTAGTTGACCTATTCTATAAACTGTAATGTACCATATAACATAAGACATTATAATGGCCTTACCCCAGGTTGTATGGGAGTAGGGGAAGTAGAGAAATAGTGATCAATCATGATTCTACTTAAGAAAAAAGAGGTGTGGGGATGCCTGGGTGGCTCAGTCAGTTAAGCATCTGCCTTTGACTCAGGTCATGATCCCAGAGTCCTGGGATCAAGCCCCACATCCAGCTCCTTGCTCAGCAGAGAGCCTTCTTCTCCCTCTGCCTGCCGTTCCCACTGCTTGTGCAGTCTCTCTCTCTCTAACAAATAAATAAATAAAATCTTTTAAAAAAGGAAGAAAGAAAGAAAGAAAAAAGAGATGTGGTATGGCAGTGGGTTCCAAGAAGCCATGGGTGACCTCTAGGACAGAAACAGAGAAGAGAGGAGAGGACAACTATATGCACAGTATAGACCTGGCTTTAAAAACTATTGAACCAGGAGACTTACTCTAACCCATTTTACTATGGTAGAAATATCTAGTTAGTCCTCTTTTGTAAACATTCACGCAACACCAGGAATTACATTCTGCATGTAATTATCACTCAAGGAATACTTGTTGCAGTGACCCTTCTATTCAACTCCTCAGGCAAGCTAAAGTAAAAGGGTGGTTAGCCTTCAGACCTACTAAGGTTCAGCAACAGTTCAACAGCAGCGGGGAAGGAATTTAATTATATATTGACTAAAAGTAATAACACATTCTTTGAAAGCCAGTGAGATGACAATACCAAGCCTTAGTCTAACTATCAACAATAGAAAAGCTTGTTTCTAACTCAATAAATAAATATTTAAAAGATAATTCTTGCATTGGGTCAAATTTAGTTTTAGAATGTTTACTCTGCGCCAGCACTTTACAATTATTAACTCATTTAACTCATCAATTCATTTAATCTTCAAAACAATCCTGTGGTGGAGGTGGAGGGCGGGGGGTGAGGACTGTATCGATGACAGGGCCCTGGTGCAGTGTAGCTTCTGCCCTGGATCAGGTCGGCCATTTTAGAAATCAAGGCATGTCAGCCTCTCAGAAAAAGAATCCTCAGATGACAGAAACAGATGGAAAGGACAAGACAGGACACACACACACACTAGCCAACAGGTATCTAGAAAGTACCCAGCCTGGACATAGCCTGGTAGGGGATGCAAAGATGAACCCGCCCACGTGGAATCTATAATACCAGATGAACAGTGACAGATACCCTACTCAAAAAGAGGTTACAGGTGGCAGAGACCCCAGGAAAGGCTTCCCAGAGGAAATGGCATTTGCGCATCCCTGATGGGTAGGCTGAGAGACAAGGGCATGGCCACTGCAAATACACACAAGGCAGTGAGCTAGCAGATCATGTCATGCCCTTGCTGAGAACACTTCAGTAGCTTTCCAGCTCACATTAGAAATAAAATCCAAACTCCTCCTCGTCATGTCCTACCTAGACCTGGATCCAGGCCCTGCCTCCCTCACTTTCCCCTTGCTAAGCTCAGGCACACGGGGAACCTTTTCCACTTGTTATTGTCTCTGGCAGGAATGCTCTCCCCAGGCTCCATGCTGGAGTAACTCCTACTCAGTCTTCTAGTCTTGGTTTAAATCACATTGCCTCAGAGAGGTCTTCCCTGTCCATCTGCTGTGCAAGCCAGGGCGCCTCTGCCTTTTTTCCTCTCCCAGGACACTATGTGATTCCTTCCCAGCACACATAGCAATCTGTAATGGGGATGTTTACCTATCTTATTTGTGTAATGTCTGTTTCCCCCTCTAGAAGTGCCATGAGCTGGGCCTTGCCTACCTTGTTCACTCCAGGCCCTGGCACACGGGAAGAGCTCAATACAAATTGTGGAAGGAATGAATGGAGTGAATCTGTGATTAAATAAATGTGAGTTAAGGCCATGGTGGGAACAGGGTGTACTGTGTTTGGTAAGTAGTTTACTGTGACTAGAGCTTAGGAGATAACAGGGAATCACTGCAGACAGGTTGGAAAGGGGGTGGGTCCAGAAGGGGAAGACCCTGAAGGTAGCCTTGGGTCCAGATTGATTCGCCCCAATGACTACTGCATTGCAGGCAACCGGCCAGGTGTTGGGCGGGACGCAAACCTGAGTAGACTGGGTCCCGGAGGCAGCCTGAATTCCTTCTGTCCAGAGTCAAAAGCACAGACGGGCTTTTGCAGGAAATAAGCTGCAACCACCTGGCCCAACGAGAGATGCTTAAGGGGTGAAGGGGTGGAAGGAGAAAGGAGACAGTGCCGAGACCGGCCCCCGCACTTCGGTGAGCAGCCCCGCGAGAGCTTGGGGGATTGGGTTTGTCACAGGGGCCGAGCGTCAGGGTGGAGGGTCGCCCGGGCCAGCCCGGACATCCAGGCCGCGCCGCCCCCGCCCTCAGGTCCCCGGGGCCGAGAGGTGGGCCTGAGAGGCCGCCCCCGGCTGCGGGAGCCACCGCGGCCCCCCGCCCCTGCAGTCCAGTCCTAGGCGGCCGCGCGCGGTAACAGGTCCCCCCGCCGCGGCCACACTCACCCTGCGCCGCCTTGGGAGCCGAGCGCGTCCTCCACAGCCGCCGGGTCGCCTTCCACGGCCGCAGAGAAGAAAACAGCCTCCGGCTCTTCTTGCCGCCCTTCTCAGTTGCTCCCATCTGTGCGCCCGCGCCCCTCCCCCGCCGCCGCCGCCGCCGCCGCCGCCCGAGGGTGGCTTCGCGCTTCCCCGGCCGCCGCGCGTCTGCAGGTGCCGCGCGGTCGCCGGGGTGGACGCGGCCGCCGGGGGAGGAGCTTGCGGCCGGGGGTGGGGGTGGGGGGGCTGGCTGCTCGCGCCCAGCCCGCGGGGTGCGGCCGGCCGAGGCGTGGACACTGCCGCGAGGCGCCCCCTCACGAAGCCCCGGAGCGCCAGGCAGCTGTGTAGGTGAACGCTTTAGTCCCCCGTCCTTCGATCAGAAGACGGCGATGGAGTGCCAGGTACTGCTAGGCATCATTAATTAACACCGGAATCCCCGGGGAAGTGCACTGATTTTTATCCCCAAATTCCAAATGGTAAAATTGAAGCTCCGAGAGGTGAAGTCATCTGCCCATAGCTGCTAAATGGTGACAGTTCCCAAGTTCTGGGCTCTAACCATATTTTTTCATACCTCGCTATTGTCTCAGAATGATCCCACATTATATATTTTTTTTAAATTGTTAAGTCTGACAGATACTCCTACTCGCCTCATACAACAACTTATGAATCACTAATGATTTTTTGAGAACCCAGTCTAGGTCCAGGCACTTTTACATACATGCCATTAAACCTCACAGCACCCCGTGGGGTGGGAGGCATTTTCCCATCTTCCCGTTGAGGAACCCGAAATGACAGAGCTGAGGCTGCCCCTGCCCCCACCACTTTGTCTCTGTCGTGATTTAGCTTGTAATTTGGAGTGTCTGAGAGGAAGATCCAAACCAAGATCCCTTAACACTTGCTGGCTGCAGTAAGTGTAGCCAATATTTATTGGGTGCTTTTTATGTGTCAGATTTTACATACATTACCTTATTTAACCCTCCCAATGATACTCATGGGAGAGAAATTATTAATCCACACTTAACAGGTGAAAAAAAAAAAAAACAGCATCAGAGAGGGCAAGTTACACATATAAAACCTTAATAAAGTTTATATGTTCAGTGGGATCATGAAATTGCCATTTTTTAAGGCCCAAACAAATATCATACAATTGCTTCACCTGGTGATCAAAATTAAAATGGAGGCAGATGAAATGTAATGCCTCCAGATGTGTTACACTAGAGAAAAACACATCAGCTTTGTAATATTTTGGCCACAAATGCACAACCTGAATCTAATCATAGGGAAATCTAAGATAAACCCGAAATGAGGACTGCACTTTAAAAGTGGGGGTGGGGATGGTTCAGTATTCTTCAAAAGTGTCAATGTAATAAAAGATGAAGAAAGGCTGTGGAGATGTTCTAGATTAAAGAAGGCTAAAGAGGGGCACCTGGGTGGCTCAGTCAGGCTTAGGTCATGATTCCAGGGTCCCGGGATCGAGCCCCCCCTCCCCATCTTCGGGCTCCCTCTCCCTCTGCTTGCTGCTCCCCCTGCTTGTGTGCTCTCTCTCTGTCAATTAAAAAAAAAAAAATCTAAAGGAGGCTAAATAGACATGGCAACTAAATCTATAAATCTAATACCAGACCCTAGACTGGACCCAGTGTTGGAGGCTTTTTTAAAACTCTAAAGGACATTACTGGGCCAACTTTCAAAAAAAATTGAAATATGAATAGTAGATTAGGTAAAAGTGTTCACCAATGATAAATTTATTGGAGTTGATAAGTATATTGTGGTTATGTAAGAAAATATCCGTATTTTTAAGAAATACACATTAAGGTATTTAGGAATAAAGGGCCATGATGAATTCAACTTAGCTTTAAATGATTTAGAAAAAAAAAGTATCAAATATATGTTTGGGGGGGCAAGTGATAAAGCAAATGCAGCAAAATGTAAATAATTGGTGAATCTGGATAAAGAGTACATGGGTATGTTTCATACTATTGTTATTTTTGCAACTTTTCTGTAAGTTTGAAATTTATTCCCAAGTAAAATGGTAAAAAACACAAGTTCTAAGTTCCATAGAAAAAGAAAATAAAGTGGCAAGAATCATTCTACCTGATATCACTCTATAGTTATCAAAACAATGTGGTGTTGACAGAGGGATAGACATATAGGTAAATGAAACAGAATAAAGAACCCAGAAATAGACCCAAATAAATGTGCCCAAGTGATTTTTGACAATGGTGTGAAAGCAATCCAATGGAGGAAAGATAGCTCTTTCAACAAGTGATGCTAGAACAATTGGACACCCATTGGCCAAAAAAATGAACCTCAACCTAAACCTCACACTTTATACAAAAATCAACTCAAATAGATTACAGACTTAAATATAAAATGTAAAATTATAAAAGTTATAAAAAAATAGGATAAAGTCCTCTAGGATCTACAGCTATGCAAAGAATTCTTAGACATGTTGCTAAAAGCATGATCCATAAGAGGAAAAATTGATAAATTACCTTATCAAAATTAAGTACTTTTGGTCTGTGAAAGACCCTGTTAAGAGGATGAAAAGACAGGCTACAGACTGTGCAAAACTACTTGCAAACCACACATCCAACAAAGGACTAGTATTTATAATAAATAAAGAATTCTCAAAACTCAACATTTAAAAAATCCAATTAGAAAATGTACAAATGACATGAACAGATATTTCACTAAAGGAGATATACAGATGGCAAATAAGCACATGAAAAGATATGCAGCATCATTAACCATTAAGAAAATACAAATTAGGGCGCCTGGGTGGCTCAGTTGGTTAAGCGACTGCCTTCGGCTCAGGTCATGATCCTGGAGTCCCAGGATCGAGTCCCACATCGGGCTCCCTGCTCAGCAGGGAGTCTGCTTCTCCCTCTGACCCTCCCCCCCCTCACGTGCTCTCTCTCTCTCAAATAAATAAATAAAATCTTAAAAAAAAAAAAAGAAAATACAAATTAAAACCACAATGAGATATCCCTACGCACCTTATCAGGAGGCTAAAATGAAATATAGTGGCAACACCAAATGTTGGCAAGGATGTAGAGGGAGAAACTAGATCAGTCATACATTGCTAGTAGAAATGTAAAATGGTACAGATACTCTAGAAAACAGTTTATCAGTTTCTTATAAAACTAAACAAACAACTACTATAAGACCAGCAATTTCACTCTTGGGTACATATCCCAGAAATAAGGAAAACTTATGTTCACACAAAACCCTATACACGAATGTTCATAACAGTTCTATTCCTAATAGCCAAAAAGGGAAACAACCCAGATGTCCTTTAATGGGCAAATGATTAAACAAGCTGTGGTACCTCCACACCACAAAATAATACTGAGCAATAAAAAGTAACAAACTACTGATATCGGCACCAAACTATATAAATATCCAGGGAATTATGTTGACTAAAAAAAAGCCATCCCAAAATGTTTCATATTGTATGATTCTATTTATAGAACTTTCTTGAAATGGCAAAATTATAGAAATAGAGAACAGGTTGCCAGGAAGGAGGGGGAAGTTGTTCCTATAAAAGAGCAACACAAGGAATCCTGTGGTGATGGAACTGTTCTGTACCTTGACTGCATTGATGTCAACATACTGGTTTTGATATTAGACTATAGTTTCGCACAATGTTCCCATTATGTAAAAATGGGTAAAAGTGATTGTGGGATCTGTTTTATTTTTTACAACTGCATGTGAATCTATAATCATTTTTTAAATAAGAAGTTTAATTTTTTTAAAAAGTTACATATCTACAATTTAGTATAATTCGTCCCAATATCTAAAACAAAGTTGGGCCAGGATTCAACATAGATCTGTGCCTTCATGGCTACACTCAACCGTGTCATGACTCCCGGCTCACTGTAGGAAGCCAAGGAACATCTGGTAGGTGTTGGGGAGGACTTCAAAAGGTGACAGGAGCACAGAGACCCAGGTCAGTGAGTGAAGGCTAAATTAACGGTCCTGTTTGGTATGAGCCCTTAGTGGTCTAGAGAAATGACACTCTAAAAGTAACCATAGGACAGCCCTATTTTATTCTTTCTCTAATCCAGAAGAATTGGAAGATTTGAAATAAGGAAGGAAAGTGGAAGTGACCGAGAAGAGAGTAGAAATTGAGAGTATCCTTGCGTTCTCTATCAGCAATAAGCTGACTTTTCTTCTCTACCAACCTTTATTCTCCATGGCATCCAGACTAAAGTCTGAAGAAATAGGCCCTAGAACAAGTGATCTAATTAACAATGCTGCTCAGAAATAGTGGCCACGTGCCACCAACTAATACCCTAGACTAAGGTTGCCCTCTGCTCCTGGGGGCTTCCTATCTCGCCTTGGGGTTAGGACATCTGGAATCTAGTCCTGGTTACCCAAATGGTCTATAAAATATTGGTTATGTCCCTTGTCCTCCTAGCTTACCATTTTCATCACCACCACCACCCTCATTCCCTTTAGTATAGGAGATTTAACCAGAGGATCTAAAAGTTTCCTTCTGGGATCTGCCACCATCCTTCCCTGTATGTCCTGACTCTCACTAACTGGTTTTAGAATTTTGCTAAGTGATAGCAGCCCCAGTGGGCCTGGCTTAGAGACTCATCTTTTTCTTCCATTGCCCTTGCATGTCTAGTGGACTGAAGCAGCAACTTGGAGGGACCCACCCACTTGCTCACTGCTTGGATTTCACTGGCCAGGGCAGGATGAGAGAGACATTCTTTGGCTTGCCCTTTTAGTCCAAACATCATGTGCTTTCATGGCACTCCTCCAGCTCAGAGCTGAAACCAGTCCAAAAGCCTCTGGCTCCCACAGTCACAGCTTGCTCCAGGCAGATCCAGTGGGGAGCCTTCCCCACAGTCCCTGGGGTCCATGGGAAAAGAATGCAGCCTGAAAGAAGATCTTCTGAGTAGAAACCCCAAGTGCCCTAAGGCACATTCATGAGCACTAGCAACATGGAATTTCTTTTCAAATGTCAAAAATGCAAAACAAGCCCACTTATTTGTACATCTGGATCACTGGGCATAGGAAAAAAACAAAAAACAAAAAAAAGAAAAAAAAAAACAGAAAGAAAATAAACCTTGAATTCCACTCCTGTCATTGTGTTTACAGAGCTAAATCCAGGAATATGAAAATGACGGTCCTCAAAGTCAATGTGATGCAAGACATGTGTGTGTGTGTGTGTGTGTGTGTGTGTGTATGTGTGAAGGGGAGAAGGGGCTGGTAGAAAGAACCTAGGCTCTCCAGCTAGGCAGAGCTATGTGAATCCTAGCTCTGCCACTTACCAACTTGCCCAGCTTCTCTAAGTCTCAGTTTCCCCATCTGTAAGATGGAGACAGCAAACAGCACCTACCTCAGAGGGTGGCAGTGTTTTATTATTACATGTAATGGACCCAACAGGCAAAATAAATGGTAATTTATTATAATACTGTGTCCATTTAGAGAGTCAATGACAGATTTTAAAAGAATGGCATCTTTTTTTTTTTTTTTTTGCAATGAATAAATGTAGTGTGTATGTATCTATAGAGAGAAATGGAAAGGTCTTGTTCCCCATCCTCCCTCACAGAAAGCTCCAGCATATCAATGAAACTGCCTAACCTAAAGGCATCTCAGGTGTCTTTGGAACCATTAGAATTAATGGTGGTGTTTCTCGTTACCCTAGTGGCATGCTAATAGGACTATTATTAGTGTAGGAAACAAGGGCAGTCTCCACTTAAACTTATTTTTCAGTCTAAAATTCTCCAAGTGTACAGCATTATGATATAGTCAGGATTTAAGGAGCAATACCTACATAAAGCCTCCCAACCATGACATTTTGGGACCTTGTGTGAGAGGAGGAGAAACTGCTCGTGTAAAATGTTTTCAGGGTTTCTAAGAAATTAGTTTCAATTACCTTTTGCTGCATAACAAACCACCCCAAAACTTAATGGCTTAAAACAACAATAATCATTTATTTTGCAATTTGGGCAGAGCTCAAAGGGGACAGCTCATTTCTGTTCCACATGATGTCATCTGGGGTTGTTCAGGGCTTGAAAGTCAGCTTCTCAGGTGGCTCACCCACATAGCTAACAAGATAGTGCTGGCTGTCAGCTGGGTGCTCAGCCAAGAGCCTCGATTCTTCTCCACATGGTTGCTTGGACTTCCTCACAAGACAGTGGCTGAGTTCCAAAAGGGAGGAAGCTGAAACTGCTGGGCTTCTCTCAAAGACTTGGCTGAAAAGTCCCCAGATGCCTTGGCACAAATGTTCCCAAAAAGTACTTCCTGCACATTCTATTAGTCAAATCAGTCACAGGCTCAGCTGTTCTAGACAGGAGCCATAAGCTCTAGCTCTTAATGGGAGGACCTGGCATGCCTGTACAAGGAGGGCAGAAGTATTTGAGGTCATCTTCAGGGACAAGCTAGCCTGGGCCCCCACCTGCCAAAGAATAACCCCAACCAGCAGGTGAATGCCCAGGGTCTCCTAATTAGCAATCAGCTTACCCTCAGGAAATTGGGGTTCTGCAAGAGGCCCATGAAATGGAGAAATGGGCACAGATAGAGGTAATCATTCAAGGGCAAAACTATAATATCACAGATTAAAACCATAAGAAACCTTTTTGAGCACCTTCAGTGCTCAAACTAAATCTTCTGCTTTTCTCTCCCACTGAGTAATATGAAAAGAGCACCAGGCTTGGGCTCAAAGACCTGGACTGAGTCTAGTTTACTTGCCATTTTAGTGCTCTTGCAAAAGTCACATAATTCGTCTGAGCCTCACTTTCATCATCTGTAAATTGAGGATAATATTTGCTTTACCCTGTTCATAACAAGGTAATTCCAATTATCCTGGAATGTGGAGATCCCATGAAAACATGTGAAAGTACTCTGTCTATAATAATCTAATAAGTTACTTTCAAGTGTTTTATTAACAAGTGGTGCACTGACTTTCAATATATCAGAACTTTAAAGGGAACAAAACCTCTGGACTTCACTTTCTGCCAAATCTGTGCCTGGATGAGGGTGGATTGAATCCATCACCTGAGATGCAGACTTGTCATGGCAGATGGCGGGTTCAAAGATGGGGTGAGGTGGGAGGTTAAAAAGTAGAAAGTCCAGAATGGAGTTTGTGTGCCTACCTCATGCAATAGAATGTTACTATAATGCACCTTGTTAGAGTACTAATTCAGCCCCTCAAAAATGCTGATTCATTTTTAAATTGACCTAAAAATATAAATGATGTCTATTGAGAGAGGTATATGGCATGGCTATCAAAAGCAATGACTCTGGTACCACACTATCCTGCCTCTACAGTTTAGTGGCAGAGTGATATTAGCAGTTGCACTAACATCTCTGCACTTCATTTCCTCATCTGTAAATGGAGATAATAGGGCCCAGCTCCCAGGTCTGTTGTGAGGTCTGTTATTATATATAAACACTCAGAACTGCACCTGGCAATAAATAAGTGTGAGCTATTGTTTTGATAATACTCCATGCTGGATACAGTGCTAAGAACTTTACAAACGTGACTTATTTATTTATAGCGCTCTATAACCATCAGCTAATCACCTACTGTATGTCAGATACTATTCTAGGCTTTTAGGATTCATAAGGAATGAATCAGGTAATGATTCCTCTTCTATAGAGCTTACATTCTATTGGGGGATGGGAAAGACAGATAATAAACAATAGGCAAAATAAGTAAGTAAGCTTTGAAGTTTGACCAAAGATCTAAGTGTATGGATAAAAGAAAAAATAGAGCAGGGGGTGGGGGACTAGGAATGTTGGTTGGGGAAGGAGGAACAGGAGTAGGTTGCAGTTTGGGGGAGTTTTGTTTGTTTGTTTTTTAAATAGGCTCCACACCCAGCATGGAACCCCACATGGGGCCTGAACTCACAATCCTGAGATCAAGACCTGAGCTGAAATCAAGAGTCGGACGCTTAACTGACTGAGTCACCCAGGCACCCCAGGTTGCAGTTTTAAATAGGGTAATCATGGTAGACCTGGTTGAGAGAGAAAGTTTGAGCAAAGACCTGAAGGAAGAGAAAGAAGTCAACTAAGCAGGTATCTGAAGGAAGAGCATTCCAGGAAGAAGGAACAGAGGAGTAAAGGCCTTGCATTGGGACTGAGCCTGGTAGGTTTGAGGAACAACAGGAGACAAGAGCAGATGGAGCGGAGAGAGCAAGGAAGGCTGCTGTAGGAGAAGAGGAGGTTGGGAGCTGGTGGGGGTGGGGAATCAGGTAGAGTCTGGTTACTACTAGGCTATCACTTTCCCTCTTGAGTAAAATGGAGCCAATGGCCAAAGACAGGAATGATTACTATTGTATTCATTAATGAAGAAACTGGGGCAGAGAAAGTTTAAGTAACTACACACAGTTCTACAACTAGGAAATGAATAGTTGGGATTCTTATCCTACAGATTCTTATCCTTTCTATGGGGCATAGACGGATGCTGCAAATGGGGCAGGGAAATCATGGCTTGCATATCGTTCTCTGTAAAATGAAGGGATTGAATCAATGATCTTGATGGTCTAGACACAATGGTTTATTGTTCACTGGCTTCCAGAGAACAGATGGACTAAAAGTCACAGAAGACATAGGTATGACAGCCATTATTCTTGCTTGGCCAATTGACCCTGATCTTGTGTACCCATAAGACCTCATGCATAGCTCTGTGGCTCTTTCCATATTGTATTGAAAAAATGTGCTTGGGGGCGCCTGGGTGGCTCAGTCGTTAAGCATCTGCCTTCAGCTCAGGTCATGATCCCAGGGTCCTGGGATAGAGCCCCACATCGGGCTCCCTGCTCCTCGGGAAGCCTGCTTCTCACTCTCCCACTCCCCCTGCTTGTGTTCCCTCTCCCGCTGTGTCTCTCTCTGTCAAATAAATAAATGAAACTTAAAAAAAAAAAAAAGAAAAAACTGTGCTTAAAGATCTGTCTTTCCTCCATAGACTAAGCTCCCCATTTTTGCATCTGATATATCACTTATTGTTTATGGGATTCTCTGCCCTCAGCACCAGACTTGGAAAGGAGGCGGTTCTCAATAAAGATATATTAATTCTGGTTTCATTTTACAACAGAACGAAGGATGTTACTGCAGGGGAGTGGTGAGCATGATGTAGTCCTGAGAATAGCAGCCGTACAAAGTCACTACCTCTTGAGGCTGGAAGGGCAGGAGGGATATTACACATATGCAGGGGCTGGGCTTACCGGGCAGAAGCCAGAATCGAAGTGATACCTTGGAGAAGAAACATCCTTTGCCAGAGATGATCAAGAAATGTTTTCTAACCTGTAACTTAATATGCAGCGCAACCTAGTCCAGAAAACTCCCCATTTCCAAGGAGCTTTTCCAGAAATCCTCCTTCCCTATCTTCTCCATCATGTCTGGAGCTTAAGGGCAGTGGAGAAGAGTGATCAAAGGAACAGAATGGATCACTTCTAGGTAACCCTGGGTGACTTGCTAGCCTCTCTGTGCCTTAGTTTTCTTTTCTGTAAAATTGGGAAAATAGTATCTGTCTCAGGGGGCTACTTTGAAGAGAAAATGTGAAATTACCTTTATAAAGCATCTAGACTTGTCTGACATAAAGCATGTTTCAGAGTATGCTAATCCTCACCTTCCTCTTTTGAGTGACACAAACATGCTGTAACAAAAGGTTTTTGTATTCGACTCTTTTCTGTTAGAGAAGAGCTTTTGTGTAGAGACTGGAAAATCTATCAAAGGGCAAAGGACCTTTCTGAAAATTTTTGCTCCATAGCTCAGAGTTTAAATGTATGCCTTAGTGGATGGGAAATGAAGTACAGGGTGAGTGGTTACCTATAGACTTGTAGTTTGGAAGCTTTCAAGGTGGAGAAAGGGCCATGGGAATGGTTGACAGGGCCTGAGGGAGGGTGATTTGGGGGTTCCCCCTTCTTTCTTCAATCTCCTTGTCAGAAGCCTTTTTGAAAATGACAACCCAGTTGTGTGATTATAAATTATTTTGTTCTTCATGTCTTTCTATTTCTTTTATTTTTTTCAAGTTTCCTTTGAATGGATCTTACTTGTATAATAAGAAAGAAAAAAATAGCATCAAGTGTTAGGCCCACTGCAAAAAGAAGACTTTGTTAGGGCAACTTTAAAATGGGTGGTGATAGGGGCGTCTGGGTGGCTCAGTGGGTTGAGCATCCAAATCTTGACTTCCGCTCAGGTCATGATCTCAGGGTTGTGGGGCTGAGCACTGTGCAGAGACCTGCGCTAAGTCCCACCCTCAGCACGGAGTCTGCTTGTCCCTCTCCCTCCCACTCTGTCCCTCACCTTGCTCAGGCATGCACTTGCTCTCTTTCTCCCTCTAAAATAAATAAATTTTTAAAAATGGGTGGTGAAAGGTGGATGGGAATAAGGTGGGCTTCACTAGGGACTCAGCTGCCACTCATGGATAGCAGCATCATCCGCTGGGCTTACAATCTTCACCTCTTCTGCTGGAGAGTGCCTTTGCAAGTTAGGATCTTGGTGTGATTCCTTCAGGAAAAGCACGTATGCTTTTAAAGCTTAAAATGTGTACATGCTCCCTTTTTTTGGTTGAAATAAATTAAAGTTAAAATTGGAGTTCTTAACCCCACTCCATTGGTTGTGTGTTGTTGTTATCATATTAATTTACTTTTGTGCCAGATACAGCTCATCCTCACCAATGCCCACACTTCCCTCCTTCCTGGGCAAGCAGGTAAACTACTTTCCCAGCCTAACTTGCAGTTGATCATGGCCATGTGATGAGTCTGGCTAAGGGAATGGGGGAGAATGATATCCACCACTTTGAGGCCTGGCCTCTGAAACCTTTTCAAGCTCTCTTCCTTCAAACATAGGCTGGCTGGAGTCAGAAGATCCAGTAGCTGACTTTGAAGTCCTAAATGATGGTAGAGCTGCCATTTGGAGGCAGCCTGGGCTCCTGAACGAGTGCATGAAACAAATCCCTCCCCTTCTCCATCAGTCACATTGGCCTGCGATGGGAGCAAGAAGCACCTTTGCCATGTCCAGCCATTGAGACCTGCAGATGTTTGTTAGAGCAGTTAGAATCCTCTTACTAATGCACCTACAGAGGCTATACACAGGGAGAGAAACATCGGACTCTGAGGGGTATCCCTGGCAGCATGATGCCAGGTGGACACTTCCAAGGGAAGATTAGCTGGAGCTGTAGATCAACATCTCCCAAGGGGCCACAGAAAAACAAGTAAGATTATTTGATGTAACCTCTGAGAACAAATTTCCCTGATTTACATTAGCTGGTGTATGTTTCCCTCTTTTATGAATAACTACCTCTGCTTCTTATTATAACCTGTGGGTTGTTAATGATGATAGAGAAAACTGAACTGGGTGAATAGAGTGAAAGGTGTTGTAAAGTGGAGGAGGGTCTTGACAATATGAATATTCGAGAGAGCTTGTTTCTATGAGCTTGACTTAAAATGATGGGTTGCCTTCTATGATACTAACATGGCTCCATGAATTCTTCCTTTCTTTAAACAACTACCTTGAACAGATACTGCAGTAGGCCCCCTGGACACAACTCTGAACAACTGAACAAGTATGGTTCTTTTACTCAAGAACTTTGCAGTCCAAAAGAGGAGAAAGACATTAAACAATCCATCACCCAAACAGATAATCATGTGAGTGGAACATGTGCTGGGAAAGAAAAGCCCAGCATTCTAGCACTGCTAGAACGTATAATTGGGGGTGGGGGGAGTGATAATTAAAACTCACCAAGAGGGAAAGTCTCCCTAAGAAAACGACATTAACTTTGAAACTTGCAGAATGACCAGTCGTCCAGGGGAAAAATATTTAAGGTATCGGAAACAAACACTAACATAGGAAGATGACAGTTATGACTAGTAATAACTAACACTTCATCATATTTATTATGTGTCAGGTAGTGAGATAAACACTGCGTATTCGTGCATTTAATCCTTCTAGCAACCTTATGAGTTAAGTACTATTATTATTTTCACTTTACAAAGGAAGAAACTGGGCCACAGAAATGTTAATTCCTTGCTAATGAGTGGCAAAGGAAGGCTCTGAACTCCAGCAGTCTGGCTAGAGTTTGTACTCTTAATCACAGTGGCTACTGGGACTTGGTGCATTCTAGGCAGGAACAGAGAAGACCTGGAATGGCTAAAGCTTGGTGAGAAATACAGAAGTAGGAAAGATATGGATTTGGGACTCCTTTTATGGTCCGGGTTGGGGGGAAGGTATGGCATGCACTAAGGAGTCAATAAAATATCCTGAAATTCCATAAGCCTTCCTGGTCTTTGTTTTTTCCACATGAATTTGGTGACCGTGAACTTTGGGAGTCAACTGAGTGACTGAGGAGGCAGTCCTGTCCCATTAGAAGCTCACAACTGAGTGACTGGGGAGGCAGTCCTGTCCCGTTAGAAGCTCACACAGCCTTCTAGCCATGACTTCTTCCCTAAGGAGTTGCCCTCTGGCCGATCTGCTTGGGGGTACCTGGGCATCCTACTAATGGGATCAAAGTTCCTGCTGCCCTGAGAAGTAAGTTTTACAGATGCTGCCTCTGATCCCTCAACCAGTCTGATACACCACCCAGGTGAGCCCAGGGTAAACAGACTGCATCTGTCAGCACAATTGTTATCCTTGTGTGCCCTCCAGTTTACAAGGCTTGAGCCTTTCTTGCAGTCATGGGCAGAGATGCAAGGGAAATCAAAGCTTCTCGAGCTACATTGTCCAATACAGTATCACTAGATATATGTGACTATTTAAATTTAATTAATAAAATTAAATAACTTAAAAATCAGTTCCTCTGTTGAACTAGCCATATTTCAAGTGCTCAATAGCCACATGTGGCTAGTGGCTACTATATTGGACAGCAGAGTTACAGAATGTTTCTATCATTGCAGAAAGTTCTATTTGGATAGCACTACTCCAGAAACATGCTTCGTGCCCATCAGGCTCATCTCAAGATCTCTAACCATGGCAGACACTGTGTGTATTTTATTCTGAAGTCTATTCTTTTTTTTTTTTTTTTCCCCAGTACCTATTCCTATTACATTATGTTTCATGCCCATTTATGATGATTCTTTCTCATTCAGCTAATGTACACTGAACATTTACTATTGTTAAACTCTATGCTGGATATTCACATAAGCTGAACTATTATTTTGCTAAGAAATTTTAATGATGAGAGCAAAAAGTGTTTGAAATATAAACATACTGGGCTATCCCTTCTTTTGTGGGTTTGTGTGGTGGGCACTAAAACCTCAGGCAATTTACTTAACCTCTCTGAGCCTCATGGCACTGTTGTGAAGATTAAATGAGATCATGTGTGAAAAACACTTAGTAAATAACAAATAGTAACCATTATTGTTCACATTATCATCATCATCATCCCAGTTGGCAGGGAACACAGTGGGAACTCAGCCCTATCCATAATGGGATACTTGTAACTGTTATAGGCCTTCCTTGTTTAGATTTCTCTTCATTTATAGCATTTAGTCACATGCCTTAGTTCTGCGTTGGGCTGCTCATCACAGCTCTTTGATATCTGAAGAATCTGCACTCTTGTCCCCTCCCCACACCCAGCCCTTCACCTTCACACCCTCCTTCTCCTTCTATGCCTTTTTCACTCTCTGAATATTTTCTTCTTTCACAACATCTTTATAAAAAGCAGAGCCCAGAATTTTCCCAAGTATTTCAGATACTGCCCAAATACTGCATATTCAATGTCTACAAAGATACATGGCCATGAAAAGGGATTCATTAAAATTTTTTTTTAATATTTTAAAAGTGCATTAAAAAAACACTTATGGGGGCACCTGGATGGCTCAGTCGTTAAGCATCTGCCTTCTGCTCAGGTCATGATCCCAGGGTTCTGGGATCCCTGCTTGGTGGGAAGCCTGCTTCTCCCTCTCCCACTCCCCCTGCTTGTGTTCCTACTCTCGCTATCTCTCTGTCAAATAGATAGATAAAATCTTAAAAAAAAAAAACACAAAAAAACACTTACGAAGGTTTTACTTCTGCAACTAAATTTTGAAATGTAAATGTAAGACTAAGTTCATATCTACTACACACATGCACATTTTTAACATAAATGGCATTATAATCTACATATTCATATTTTTCACTAATATCTAGAAATATTTCCAATGCTGAGTACAATGATATGCTGACCTCCATTAATCTGAACACAATACCACATTTCTATTATAGGAGCTAAGATTATTTCGGTTGTTTTTGGGGGAGTGGGAGATTTTTTAACATTAGGCTAGGGTAGAGTCTAGTGTAGAGTCATCTAAAATCTCACATTTTTTTTATAAAAATTGTGATCGAGCCAAGTTCCTCCCATTCTATACTTCTGCAAATGAATTTTTTTAAACTTAAATGTGCGACTTGGCATTCATTTCCATTAAATTGCATTTTACTGTTTTGATCTAGACTCAAGGTCTTTTGAAATCTTGATTCTTTTATCCAGACAGTGACCTCTCCCAGCTGTAAATGTAAATACGATTTTACTTCCACCTAAGTCACTGAAGTATCCAAGGTCAAGAAGAGAGGCCTGTGTATGATGAAAAAAGTGTGACCTTGCTCCACATACATGAATCTGCTTCCCCTTCCACCGATTTTTGCCAAGAGTCTCATTCTGGAACTACATGTTCTATTGGATCTGGACTCTTTGCTTTTCCCCTTCCTTCATGTTAGGTCTGCCTGTTTAGACTGGACCCAAAAGACAGTCAAGCATGGTGTCTTTGAGAATGTATCAGTGTACTTCACTACTCTCTGACAGCTTTGGTGACAAAACAAAATTCAATACAGGAGGAGTTTGAAACAATAGAGATAAAATAGGGTTTAGGGCCCACTGAAGAATCCAATTGAAAATTAAATATATAGAGATCAGAAACTCATTTGATGAATCTATCACTCATTAATCACAGCCCTGGTCTGGAGGAGATGAAAGAGAAGTGACACCTACTCTCTTTATAAAGAATCAGCAAGCAAGGAAGTAAAGGAAGAGTCTCTGTTGGCTCTTTTTTTTTTTTTTTTAAGTAGGCTCTATACCCGAGTGGAGCCCAACACTCAGCTTAAACTCATGACCCCGAGACCAAGACCTGAGCTGAAATCAAGAGTTGGATGCTTAACCAACTGAGCCACCCAGGCGCCCCAGGAGAAGTCTGTCTTGTACATGTCACTTTTTCCAAACCTCTAGTTTGGAGTTGTGCAGAGTCATTAATGGGGTTCACAAATGTCAAGCTCTGTCTCCTTCCAGGCACATGGTAGGGTTGAAGCTCCCCACATTCCACAGCCTTCCCCAGAGGCAGCCACTGTTAACTATTCAACATATACCTTCCCAGACCTTTCTTCTGTATTTCCACATATGAATAAATACAAGTAAAAAATATCACAAGAAAATGTCTAGAAATATTAACCAAATTCCTTCCTTGCCATAACACTCCAATTCAAACACCTTGGCTCTTTTGTGCTCACTGCCATGGTGAGAGAAGGAAGACAAAAAACAAATATATGAGTTGTGAGGGTCTTTCCCTGGCTTTGCTTTTCAAAAGTCTAGAACCCTTGGAATGAGGATGAATCCCAGTATATACAAAGCCTTTGGAAAAACATAGTAAGAAAAGTAGATTTGAGGACAGAGGAATGGCCCACGAGTCACTCTCCCACCTTGGGTATTACTCCCCTGGGAGACTGAAAGAAAATGGTGACTATAGATATTAGAGGCTCGTGAAATGAAGGGCTCAATGACCTGTCTCTGAGGCAGTATCCTGAGAAGTTGCCTATAGACAGTTTCTCGGACGCTCCAGTGCCCTGGTAGGGAGCAAAAACAGCAAAATGAGTCCTGGGCCTGAAGAATGATTTCTGTGCCCATGGGCAGGGTGAAGTAGAAGGGAGAATCTCTGGGGCTGACAGGACAGGAACACCTGTGTGAACTGGATGACCAAGCATCAGACAGGAAGATGAATATCTCATCAGATGCCTGTGCTGACAAATGACCTCAAGTACCAGATATGGACTGACTGCTGTCCCTTTGAGTGTATCCTTGGAACTCAGATGCAGATCTGCAGAAAAGGAATGAGAAACTTCAAATTCACTGAGAGTGTATCTACAAAGTTGATAAGGTGGGGATTCAAAACAGAAATTAGACTGAATTATAGAATTAAAAAAGTTCTATCTCTCTCTCTCTCTTTTTAAAGATTTTATTTATTTGGGAGAGAGAGAGCATGAGTTGGGGAGGGGAGGAAGGGCAGAGGGAGAGGGAGAAGCAGGCTCCCCACTGAGTAATGAGCCTGACGAAGGGCTTGATCCCAGGAAGAGCCTGGGAACCTGGCAAGGGGCTCAATCCCAGGACCCCAGGATCATGACCTGAGCCAAAGGCAGACACTTCACGGGCTGAGCCACCCAGGTACCCCGAGAAGTTCTATTTCTTATACACCTGAGTTATGAACCTACTATCCACGACATGCACACACAGTATTTTTTTACATACATGACATTGTAATTTACATATTGTTCATATTTTTTATTAACAATATATCTGAAAATTTTTCCAATGCCTAATAATCCGTAAGGTATAGATTATGGTTTATTATTTATTAACCATATCCTTACTGTAAGATATGTAGGTTGTTTTCAGTTTTTGTTCTTCCAATCAAGACTTCAGTGGATATCCTTCATATATGATTTTGTGCACATACGTATTTCTATAGGATAGATTCCTTGAAATGAGATAATAGAGTCAAAGGAATATGAATTTTTAATTTTGATACATCGTGCCAATTTGCCCTGCAAAATGACTCTATCAGTTTATATATCTTGTGACAGCATATAAGTTTACCTTTACATTATAACCTCACAATCCTGAATCTTATTAGTATTTTTAATTTTGAGAGTTTGATAGTTAAAAATGGTTTACATTGTTCTCCTTATTTCTCTAAGTGAGAGGTTTAAACAACTTTAATATGTTTATTTACCATTTGTGTTTTTTTTGTGTATTATCTGTTCATATCTTTCACCCGTTTTTCTATTGAGTTTCTCTCTTACTGATTTATAGGAGCTCTTTATACATTAGGATACCAATATTCTCTCTATTATATATACTGTAAAATTTTCCTCCACATTAGTCACTTTTCTTTTAATTCTTTAAGATTTATTTATTTTAGAGAGAGAGAGAGAGAGGGAGAGAGCACATGAGCAGGAGGGGCAGAGGGAGAAGGAGAGAAAATCCCAAGCAGACTCCAAGCTGAGTGTGGAGCCCAACATGGGGCTTGATCTCACGGCTCTGAGATGACAACCTGAGCCAAAACCAAGAGTCAGATGCTTAAGTGACTGTGCCACCCAGGCATCCCTTCTTTTAGTTCTTTATTTTCCTGTACATAAAAATTAAGTCTTTATTATAGTCAAGGCTCTTGATCTTTTATTTTATAAATGTTAATTATAAATGGCTTTACACTTCAGTATTATAAAACTAAATCTTTTATATTTTCTCTTAATGCTATTATAGATTTAAATGATTAGATCAACTTAAAGCATATTTTTCAAAATTTCCAGTGGACTCTGTTTACTAAGTTTTTCCCTCATATCAGGCCCTGTGGCAGGCTGGCCCCCACCCTGCTTGAGTGTTTGCTCAGAATGTGTGGTGTGATAAGGGCAAAAGTAGAAGTAGTACAAAGTGGTACAGGAATATTCACAGGAGGAGTTTAGAGAAGTCTGCATGGACAAGGTGATGTGAGCTGGACCATGAAAGGTAAAGAAAAGTTTGACACACAGAGAAGAGAAGAAAAAACATTTCGGGAGAATGGAATAGCATATACAAAGACACAGAGGCCCAAAAGAGCAAGGCATGTTTGAAGAATGATGTGGCCATATCTTAGTTTGAAATAGCTTGAGTATAGGGCTAATTGGGATATGGCAAGAGATGCAACTGGAAAGTTAGTCAGGACCAGATTGCAAAGGGCCTTGAAAAATGTGCACTACTTCATGAAGTTCTGAGTCATCACTGAGCCTGGAATTCAATGAATTACCACAGATAATCTGAGAGTGGGGAAATGGGTGAGGATATAAATGAAACAAGATTGCCCAAGAGTTAATGAGTGTTGAAGATGGATGGTAGTTACATGGGATGCATTGAACCATTCTCTCTCTCTCTACCAATACGTATGTTTGGAAATTTGAAACAAAAAAAAATGTCATCTTACACAAGGTCATTTTTTGGCGTAAAATAAGATTGGAGGGTTTTTGTTGTCGTTGTCATTGTTAACAGCATTGCTGAGTTTAAAAAAAAATAAGGTTATAGACTAGCTCACTATGATTGCATTTATGATAAGTAGGGAGATACCCAGAAAACTGGGAACCAAGATATTGGTAGAGTTCACCCTCTAGGTGAAAGAATTAAGGGCACTATTTTCTATTTTTCTGTACTATGTGAATGTTATATATCAATTTGTATTGTTCATAAATTAGAACAGATTTTCATTTAGCAAAAAAGTTAAAAATCCAATTATAGAAGAATAGATATGTCCACATGTGAAGCTACTAAAAACAGTATTTAGGAAGAGAATATGTTAATATTTGGAAATTCTTTCCCTATAATGCCAACAAGAAAAAGGGCTATAAATCCATAATAATTGTTATTATAACTATATGTAAGGAAAATGTATACACAGGTGAAAAGAAATTGGAATGACATTAACCAAACTATCAACAATGGCTATACCTGGGCAAGGGGACTATTATTAATTTATACCCCACCCCATTTTTTCTTACTAAGCACATATCATTTCTATAATCTTTGAAAATGTAAAAACAAAAGCAAAAACAAAACCTCACATACCTCTTTGAACTCTCTTTTTGACTCTGAAAAATATATAACCAAGGAATAAACAGCAGAGCATAAAAAAGAATACTTTAGGATAATTGTAAAATATGAAATTTTCTTCCTTTTTCCAGTTTTAGCTAACTGGCACATCCCATCTTAGGAGTTTGAGAAGTACAGACTTCTAACAGACAAAAGTAATCAACCAAACTTGATTTCTAGTAGATCTAAAAAGTTATTAGATAATCTTACGTTACTATATTACAATGTAATCCTGATTAACGGTCTCATTTTTCTCAGACATAATACTTAATAAATATAATTAAACTCTTTTATAGTTGTCCATAACTTAAATGCAGATGTGCAATAACAGAAAACACCTTCTTTTCAAGTATTCATGGAAAGTCACAAAACTTGACAAAAAAGTTCAAAAGTTCCAAAAAGTAGAAATAATACAAAAAAACTTTTACCACAATGGAATAATGCTAGAAATATCAAAATTTTAAGAATCAAAAGCCCTCTCACATAGAAATTTAAAAGAAAAACTATGAAACAGTTTTTGTATAGAACTACACAAAATGAAACTGAAGAATTTCTAAGGCTATTAATAAATAAAAATGTTACAGTTGGGAATTTGTGATATATAATAATCACATGAAAATTCATAGCCTTAAATTCACATAAAAATGATACAATGAATATAAATTAATTAAATTCTCAACTCAAAAGGCTAGAAAAAGCTAAGCTGACTCAAAAGAAAGCACAAAGAAGCAAATAATAAAGATAAAAACAGAAATCAACAGAATATAATATAGTCGTGTAATTAAAACTTCTTAGGAAAAAAATCAATGGAAAACACATACCCAACTTCTGAAACAGGAAATTTAAGAATTTCTATTTAGTGGAGAAACAGGAGCGGCATTCCTTCTAAGGTCAGGAACAGGTAAGGGTGCCATTGTCTCCACTGCTATTTAACAGTGTGTTGAAAATATTAGCCGATTCAGTCAGGCAAGAGAAAACAATTAGAATTAAGAAGTGGAAGATGAGTAAAACTATGTGCAGATATTATATGCATACGGCCCATGAGAATCAATGTTATAACAAAGAAATAATAAAAGAATTCCTTAACATAGTAGAATAAACTGGCATATAAAAATCAATAGCCAGCTGCCAGTCAGCCAACTGCTACCCATGGTCAAGAAGATAAGGAGCTAGCACTAGAATGTAAATCAACTAGATCACCAAGCAGACTATTTAACTGGCAATTTTTTAAAAAGAAAAACATCCTAGCTTCTGAAGAACACAATGAGTTGATTTACATGACACTAGGAGTAGCACCTGGATAAAGCAAATAAGTAAATATGTTATTAATAAAAGCCCAGATTTTCAGTGTAAGAAGAAAGATATAAAATAAGAGAGAGTATGGAAAAATTTTGTAATGCTTAAGTTTGAATTAGAACTAGCGGTACGAACTTTTAACTTAAATGTATATTTAATATATATTAAATTTATATTAATTTAAACATATTTTAATATATGTTAAATGTTATATACATAAATATAAAATATAATAAGTGTTAAATATGTTAAAACAATTTAAACATATATATGTTTCCTTTTTTTTTTTTTTTAAGATTTTATTTATTTATTTGACAGAGAGAGACACAGCGAGAGAGGGAACACAAGCAGGGAGAGTGGGAGAGAGAGAAGCAGGCTTCCCGCTGTGCAGGGAGCCCAATGCGGGGCTTGATTCCAGGACCCTGGGATCATGACCTGAGCAGAAGGCAGACGCTTAATGACTGAGCCACCCAGGCGCCCCCATATATATGTTTCTTAACATGTCACCGCAATAACAATGAGCACACCTGGTGCTAAGATCTTAGTAGTTTTTGCAAAAGAATGAAACTGGATGACTTTTTAATACCATAAACAATAAATAAACTCATAATGGATTGAAGACCTAAAAGTGAGACCTGAAACCATAAAACTCCTAGAAGAAAACATAGGCAGTAATTTCTTTTCATTGGCCATAGAAACATTTTTCTTTCTTTTTTTTTTTTTTCCATAGAAACATTTTTCTAGGTTGCCTGGGTGGCTCAGTTGGTTAAGCATCTGCCTTTGGCTCAGGTCACAATTTCAGGGTCCTGGGATCGAGCCCCTCATCAGGCTCCCTGTAGGGAGCCTGCTTCTCCCTCTCCCTCTGCCACTCCCCCTGCTTGTGCCCTCTCTCTCTCTGTCAAATAAATAAAAAATCTAAAAAAAAAAAGAAAGAAACATTTTTCTAGATAGGTCTCCTGAGGCAAGGGAAACAAAAGCGAAATCAAACTCTTGGGACTACACCAAAATAAAAAGCTTTTGAATAATGAAGAAACCTATCAACAAAACAAAAAGACTGAATGGGAGAAGATATTTGCAAATGATATATCTAATGAGGGGTTAATATCCAAAATATATAAAGAACTTACACAAATTAACAACAAAAACCCCCAAATAATCCAATTAAAAATAGGCAGAGGTCCTGAATAGACATTTTTCTAAAGAAAACAGTTTTCATACACATGAAAAGATGCTCAATATCACTCATCATCAGGGAAATGCAAATCAAAACCACAAAGAGATATTACCTCACATCTCTCAGAATGGCTAAAATCAAAAACACAACAAATAACAAGTGTTAGAGAGGATGTGGAGAAAAAGGAATCCTCGAGCACTGTTGGTGGGAATGCAAATTGATGCAGCCACTGTGGAAATGGAGGTTCCTCAAAAAATTAAAAATGGAATTACCATATGATCCGGTAATTCTACTACTGGATATTTACCTGAGGAAAACAAAAACATTAATTTGAAAAGATATGTGCACCCCTATGTTTATTGCAGCATTATTTACAATAGCCAATATATGGAAGAAACCCAAGTGTCCATCAATAGATTATTGATAAACACACACACATACACAAACACACACACACACACACACACACACACAGGAATATTACTCAGCCATAAAAAAGAATAGATCTTGCCATTTCCTAGAGGGTATAATGCTAAGTGAAATAAGTCAGATGGAGAGAGACAGATACCATATGATTTCACTCATATGTGGAACTTAAGAAACAAACAAATGAACAAAGAAAAAAGAGACAAAAAACCCAGACTCTTAAATACAGAGAACAAACTGGTGGTTGCCAGAGGGGGGAGGTGGTTGGAGGCATGGGTGAAGTAGTAAAGGGGATTAAGAGTACACTTATTATAATGAGCACTGAGTAATGTACAGAACTGTTAAATCATTATATTGTACACCTACACTAATATAACACTGTATGTTAATTATACTTCAATATAAAAAATAATAAAAAATAAAAAGCAGAAAAAAAAATATATATATTTCTTAATCCTGTCTAATGTCACTAGAATAACAATGAGCACACTTGGTACCAAGATCTTTGTGGTTTCTAAATATCATACCCCACTAAAAGAAACTAGAGCTCTGCGGAGAAATGGCTAATACCAGGTCTTAGAAGGGAAATTTCAAGATGTCTCTGAGATCTGATGTCAAAAATCAAGTAAGTTTTCAAACATTGATGGAGCCATATCAAAAAGAAACGAAGACAACTTGAAGACATCCTACTTGCCAAATTTGGGACAATTTGAGAATGAGAAAGAATATTAGAGTTAAATAAGAATTTCAGCAAGATGTCAGGATACAAAATCAATATACAAAAATCAATTGTATATCTATACACTAGCAATGAACAATCTGAAAATATTAAGGAAACAATTCCATTTACAATTGCATCAAAAGAACAAAATACTGAGGAATAAAAATTTTAAAAAGTGTACAAGACTTATACAGTAAAAATCACAAAATATCAGGGTGCCTGGGTGTCTTGGTCAGTTGAGCATCCCACTCTTGATTTCAGCTCAGGTCATGATCTCAGGGTCACGAGATGAAGCCCTGCATCAGGCTCCACACTCAGCGGGGAGTCTGCTTGAGATTCTCTCTTTCCCTCTACCCCTCCCCTCACTCATGCTCTCTCTCTCGCTTCTCTCTCAAAATAAATAAATAAATAATCTTTCTTAAAAATCACAAAATATCACTGAAAGAAACTGAAGAAGAATTAAATAAAAACACATCACATGTTCATGAATTGGAAGACTATATATTGTTAAGATGGCAATATTCCCCAAATGTATCTACACATCAAACCACAACCCCTATCAAAATCCCACCTGTCTTTTTTGCAGAAATTGATAAGGACAAGCTGATTCTAAAATACATATGGAGGGGTGCCTGGGTGGCTCAGTCGGTTGAGCGTCCGACTCTTGATTTTGGCTCAGGTCATGATCTCAGAGTCCTGGGATAGAGCCCTAGGCCAGGCTTCATGCTGGGCATGAAGCCTGCTTGAGATTCCCTCTCTTCCTCCCCCTCTGCCCCTCCCCCCCATTCTCTCTCTCTCACTCTC
Source organism: Phoca vitulina (assembly GCF_004348235.1). Lineage (NCBI taxonomy): Eukaryota > Metazoa > Chordata > Mammalia > Carnivora > Phocidae > Phoca > Phoca vitulina. The sequence continues at coordinate 48,659,889 of NW_022589705.1, forward strand.
AAATAAATCTTTAAAAATAAAATAAAATAAAAATAAATAAAATATAAAATACATATGGAAATGCAAGGAACCCAGAGAGTGAAAACATTCTTGAAAGAGAACAAATTTGAAGAACTCACATTTTCTATTTCAAAAGGTACGACAAAGCTATAGTAATCAAGACTGTGTAGTACTAGCATAAGGATAGATGTATAGATCAATGGGATAGAATTAAGAATCTAGAAATAAAACCATATATGTATGGCCAGTTGATTTTCAACCAAATAATGAAGACAATTCAATGGAGAAAGAATAGTCATTCCAATTAATGGTGCTGGGACATCTGTATATCATTCAAAAGAATTATTGGACCTCCTGCCTCACACCATATACAAAAATTAACTCAGATTAAAGACTTAAATGTAAGAACTATAGAATTCTTATAAGACAATATAGATGTAAAACTTTGTGACTATGGATTAAGTAATGGTTTCTTAAATGACACAAAAAATACAAAAGCAAAAGTAGGTAAATTGGACTTCATCAAAATCAAAAAAATTTGGGGTACCTGGATGGATCAGTCAGTTAAGCGTCTGACATCAGCTCAGGTAATGATCTCAGGGTCCTGGGATCGAACCCTGTGCTGGGCTCCCTGCTCAGCAGGAAGTCTGCTTCCCTTCTCCCTCTGCCCCTCTCCCTGCTCATACCCTCTCTAATAAATAAAATCTTTTAAAAAAATTAAAATCTGGGCGCCTGGGTGGCTCAGTTGGTTAAGCGACTGCCTTCGGCTCGGATCATGATCCTGGAGTCCCGGGATCGAGTCCCACATCGGGCTCCGTGCTCAGCAGGGAGTCTGCTTCTCCCTCTGACCCTCCCCCCTCCCATGCTCTCTGTCTCTCATTCTCGCTCTCGCAAATAAATAAAATCTTAAAAAAAAAAAAAAATTAAAATCTTTTGTATTTCAAAGGACACTATCACAAAAGTGAAACACCCACATAATGGGAGAAAATATTGCAAATCTTAGATCTGAAGAGTCTAGTATACAGTATAAAGAATGCTTAAAACACAACAATAAAAAGATAACCCAATTTTAAAATGGACAAAGGATTTAAATAGAGGTTTCTCCAAAAAAGATATACAAATGGCCAATAATGAACATGAAAAGATGCTTGACATCACTAGGAAAATATGTCAAAATCATAATGGGATAGTACTTCACATCCACAAGGATGGCTATAATCAAAAGGACACAGTAGCAAGTGTTGACAAGGATGTGAAAAAACTGGAACTCACATTCATTGCTGGTGGGAATGTAAAGTAGTGCAACCACTTTGGAAAATAGTTTGGCTGTTCTTCAAAAAGTTAAACATAAGGTTACCATATGACCCAGTAAGTTGACTCTTAGCTATACACTCAAGGGAATTAAGAACATATGTGCCCACAAAAACTTGTACACAAATGTTCATAGCAGCATTATTCATAATGGCCAAGAAGTGGAAAAAAACACAAGTATTCATCAGTTGGTGAATGAATAAACAAAATGTTGTATATCCACACAATAGAATATTACTCAGCTACAAAAAGGAATGAAGTATTGATCTATGCTACAAAATGGATGAACCTTGAAAACATTATACTAAGTGAAAAAGCCAATCACAAAAGGCCACTTATATGATTCCATTTGTATGAAATGTCCAGAATTGGCAAATCCATGGATAGAATGTATTTAAGTGGTTGCCAGAAGCTGGGGAAAGGAATTAAGAGATCAATAAATAGTCAATACTTGTTTAAACTTGAGATATTTCCCCCAACTTAGTATTTAGAAAAGTTTCTATCTACAGAAAAGTTAATACTACCCTTGGTCCCTTTCACCCAGAGTCAGCAACTGTAAACATTTTTTGCCACATTTGCTTGATAATTGAAAGTCAGCTTGGCTGGATATAATATCCTTAGTTCACACTTTCTTTCCTTGACAATGTGGTTCCATTGTTGTTTTGCTTTGTATTTGAATCACTTGGTCTTTTTACCCAGAGGCCGAGAGGTATTTTCCTAGATACAGTAGAATGTCTTAAAGTTCACTATACTGAGTCAGTTCTCGCAGTTCCACAGTGTACCTTTTTAATATGTAGATTCAGGGTTTCTTTATTTACCTTTTGGTAAGTTTTTATTAGATTATAGCTTTAAACATTGGTTTTCATTTATTGTTTTGTTTTTTTCTTAGATAATTCAATTATAGGTGTGTTAGATCTTCTTTGTCTTCTATAACTATTATTTTCTTAACTTTTCACTTTTTCTTATTTTAATTCTCTTGGAAATTTTCATGTTCCTATGTCTCCTTCGTATGCTTGTTGAATCTTTTCTTCTTTGTGTACCTTGTAGTTTAGTCTTAATTTGGGGGATCATTGTCTCTTCCTTCACTTTTTGTTCAGGCAATTATTATTTCACAAATTTTTGTTTTGTGTCCACTTTTCTTCTGCGTTTGTGAATTTCTGATTCGTGGTGTTTTTTCACATCTGTTATTGTCTGACCATATTTGACTCATATTGGAGAGTTGTGGTACAGTTTCTTCTGCCTCAAGTTTGGGTCTTGAGTATTTTTATCCGCTGAAGAATTTTTATTTTAATTTATTCCTTTTGAAAGTAACTTCGTGTGTCTGCCTTTTCCTCTTCATTTTTAAGACTTTGGATTTTCCTGGATCAGGTGTTTCTACAGATGAACCCCATCTGTAGTTGAGTGGCTTACCAGTTTTCTTAGTTCAAGAGTGCCCTCTCCAGTTGGTACAGTGAAATGCAATTTCTTAAATGAAGAGCATCTTTTTGGGGCTGGGGGAGGAGCTCTCATGAAACTCTTATTTCTGTAGAACCCTTAATTTCCACCAACTTCTTTATTCTTCCCTCTTCATCACCAGATCTCTAAGAAGTGCCACCTCCTTTCAAGTTCCTTTGTTGTCTCCCAGAAGCTGTGCCCTCTCAGTACTTTTCCCAAATATTTCCTGCCTACTTCTCCACTTCCACATGGGCTACACAGCTGGTGCTACTGATTTCAGATACGTATTTTCCCACTCAAATGAAATAGGACTTTGCAGTCTTCTATTTCCTGGCTATGTGGTGGATATAATTGTGTTGTGTGGTGAGTTAATTGTGATTTTATTTGCTGTTCTTGGTCTCTGTGGTTTTTGTAAGATGTGTAGAAAGATTAAGGTTTAGACATATGCCATTTATCTTCAACGAGTTTAGCTATCTAACCTCAATTGATAAATGCCAACATTTATAAATTTTTAGGTGAGATTTTCATATGAGCATTAGATTATTGGGCTGGTTTTTTGTTTTTTTGTTGTTGTTGTTTTTTGCTTCAGATGGGAGAAATGCAGCAAAAGTTTTTATACAGATAACACACCCAAGATGGTTCATTCAAGTCTCTAAGCAATTTTAGCCTGCACCCCCTTCTCTCTGACCCTGTCACACTGATAAGAGGTTTCCATAATGTGGTGGGTGCATATGATCAGTGTCCAGGATAGCTGATATGTCTGGTGGCCAACATGTCCAGAGTAATCTGATATGGTAAGTGCACCCAGGATGGTTGATGTATATGACATAGTGGATCTAGAGTGGTCAGTGTATGTGGGTTATTCCTGTGACAAGAGTCGCTGATCTGTCCTGACTTAGAGATGAGCTATTCATTTTTGTATCACTGATTTTTCCTTGTCAGGAAACCTTTTTCTTTTCTCAGGGTACATGGCTCTGAAATGGGGGAATGCAAAGTGTCAGCTCCTGATGGACTATGAGATCTAATCTTTCCATGGGAGGCCTTCTAGGCTTGTTAAAGAATCCATAGGATTCTGGCTAGGAAAAAAGCTGGCCACTGGAGACCCAACACAGCTCAAGTCCTAGTCACCTCCACGTGGCAGGGCTCTCCACACCGACTCCTGGAATTCCTGCCCAAAGCCAAAGGTGCCTTGGTTGCAGAGCCCTTAATGTGGTCCCTTGGTGTCTTTGGGCAGTGAGAGTCAGAATGAGGAAGAAGAGCTGAATAATCCTAAGTGACGTGGAGTTGAAGTCTTCATTCTACCACTTACTGGGTGAGTGGTCTTGAGCAAATAACTTCATTTCTCTGAACCTCAGCTTCACTACTTGTAGCTGGTATACAATGCTTGACCTATTGCCTGGCACCACAGAGCAAACCCTCAATAAATTTTAGCACCTTATATTACATATGCATATATGTACACATATATATAATTCTATTACACATACATATATTATATATACACACATACACACACATTTAATTACTGGATGTTTAAATATTCACTGGCTGAAAGGAATCACACTCAGGGGAACTCTAGGGGTAGAAAAAACTCAAGTGATTCATTGGAATAGGTGGTGTCCTGACAAAGCAGAATTCTAGAAAACTACACAATTTTATTGTGTAGGTAGAAAATCCTCACCTTCATATTCTTGCCTTTACATACCTCCTTACTTCATAGACATCTATCCAGCCACTAAGATCATCATTCCTAACCTCCTATGTGTCTCTAAGCCAGAAGTCCCAAATTGACTTAATACACTGTTTGGCCTGTGGAATTTTTTTTTTTTTAATTTAAACTGTAAACATTTAAAACATTTCACATGAAAACATTGATTTCTGGCTTCTCTTAAACTGAATGATGGGCAGCACTGGGTCAGCAAGCACAGGTGGTGACAACTGGTCAGAGCTGAGCAGCAGCAACTCACCTTTGAGAAAAAGCAGTGCACGGCAGTCTTCACAGCATCTGCCACTCCCCACAGCCTTATACTCACCCCCATTTCATTGTTATCCCCAACCCCTCCCCTGGAGACATTTAATTCTTCTTTACTCCTGTTATAATCCAGCTTCCCTTTTTGTTGAGCTCTACCATATCTTAGTTCAGACCTGTAGTACAATTTTATCATGCAAATGTGATGAGTCACTTTATGGCGTAGTCTATGGTCTACAGCAAACAAAGTTAAGACCAGGTCAGTACAACTTCCCAATACAACTCAATCTTATCTTTATCTCCCCAGTGCTGCCTCATACCTTTCTGGCCTCCACTTGGCATAGGTGCTCATACTTCTGCCCACATACCATTCCCTCAGCTTGGGTTCCCTCTTTCCTGCATCATTCAGCTCAAATATTAGCTCTTACTTGGTCTAGTTGGCCAGCCAAGAAAGTCACTACCTCTGTATTCTTTCAATTATAATCCAGTGATTAATTCTAAGTCATGTGTAGTTATCTAAATATATTTCCATTTCCTCCAGGTGACTGAGGAAGTCAAGGGCAAAAACTGGGTCTTACTCATCTTTGCATCCCCAGAGCCTAATAGTGCTTGATAAGAGAATCAAAGGTATAACTAGATGACATGATATACTTGTCTTAGGCCCATTTTCTATCAGTCAGCTTGAACTAAATTATGCTATTGTACCAAACTCCACCCAAATCCCGGTGGATGATAAAAACAAAGGTTTCTTTTTCATGCACACTACTAATCCATCATGGATTAATTCTGCTCCACATCCATTTTAGGATCCCAGCTGGAAGAAGAGCCCTAGGAGACTGACAGTCTCACTGGAGAGGGAAAGATTGGTGACCATGCTCTGGCTCCTAAGGCTTCTGCTCAGAAGCAGCACACTTCATCTTTGCTCACATTTCACTGGCTAAAGCAAATCAGTATGCCCAAGCATAAGGCCAATGGGGCAGAAATGTAAAATTCTCCTCAAGGGTGAATAGCTTTAACTTTAATACAATCTACCACATTGCCATCATATCCAGTTTGCCTTCCAGGGGCATGGAAGCCTGTGGAACACATTCCTCAGGCTCCTATGCCAGGTGGCTTTTGAACCCAGCCGATGGGAAGCCTCTGCAGGAGACAGGAGAATGTGAGGTTGGGAGAAGCCAGGGCATCCTCCACACACCCCCCCCACCCCCGCCCTTGTAGGGAGGCTTCTGCAGAAGCTCTATTTCCTCCATGACTCCAGCTTCCACTAGCCAGGCCTGTGGACTTTTCTGTTTCTGCAGAGTGGCCCTGGACACTATGACCTTGGACTCACTCTGATCTGGTCTCCCGATCTGCAAAAATAGAGGGAGAATCGACTCACATCGCTCTGTTGTTTCAAGAACAAAACTAAAGAATGTTTATGAAAATATGTAAAGAATAAAGTGCTAGACAAATAAGGTGCTTGAGTGTATACAAAGTGAGGCAACATGGTGTTGCAGAAAAGAAATTGAGACTGGGGATCAGAATGCTTATGTTCATGATCTTGCTCTGCCACCAACTGTCACCTCATCCAGGCAACACTGTGTTCTCTATTCTCTTCATCTGCAAATTGGAGATAACACTGTTGATAATGAAGTGGTTGCAGAATGGCATAAACGAGAAGATCTATGAAGACGTATACTCTCAAGTGTAAAAAGCTACACAAATGTTAAATTAATTCACTAGTTATAAGCAGAAAAAAAACCTTTATTTCTACCAAATTAAAAAGTAGGAATCAATCTTCAAGCAAGATAATCAAAATAGTCAATAACACAATTAACAGTTAGGAGAGCATGTACAGATTAGACTACAGGTCTAGATACTTTGAATTAAGCACATACACCCAAATCAAGAGGGCTGACAACTTTCGCACTGAGGAGAAGCAATGACTCATCGTAAACACACAACTTCTGGGAAACTGGAGCTGACTTTTCACAGGACAGTAAACCTAAGTGACAAGTTGTCATTGGCTTAGAGAACAGATTTGAGCTTGAGAGGAGTCACAGTGAAATGCCATTGTAATGCAACAATTTCCCGAGATCTGTTCATCTCAAAAACAGGAATATATAAAAATCAGTAGTACAAATTCTCATAAAACTAGAAAAGCCCTCTAAGCCCTAACACCTTGAAGCTTACATAAACACTGAGGTTTTTTTTCTCCCCTTTACTCTTCTCTAAATTAAATACAAAACAGTTTTTATTTAGTACATTTCTGACTTTACAGCCAAAGCTTCAAAACGAAGAAAGGTTTTATGAAATGGAATTAGACACACGCCAACCCCCAGGAGAATCTCAAGGTGCGCTGCTCCTTGGCAAAGTTTTAAACAGGAAACCTTTATTTCCACAGAATGACGCTGTTTCCTGGAATAGTCTAATTATTACCAGGAAGGAATGCATACCCATCCCATCCAAGGGTTCTCATCCTTTTGGAGGCGTTTACCATCTCTCCCTCCCCAACACACAGACCCACATAAGACACACACACTGATCAAATTGGGGGGGATTCCCTGAAGCACACAGATAATGGCATTTATTTTGGCAAGACTTGTGCAATTTGTTAAAAGACAGGTATGGCATGTATGAACAATTATGATTATAGTATGTCTCAACAGATGCAGGAAGCAGATTTTTCTTCATAGTTGAAATATGGCCTCATGGTTTCCCCACATCTGGGTCTTGCACACTTTTCATCTAGAAACCAGACTGGATCAGTTATAGGTGGAAAGGGATAACTTATGACCAGACCACACTCCCATTTAAAAAAAAGTCTCCATTGCTAGGTTCTTCTTTTGAGACACTAAGTAAAACAAGGGAGTTACTAAAAATGCAGGGGAATTGAAAAGAAAGCAATTCAGACTAAGAACACGACCTGGCCTCACGAATTGCGTCTCTGGCAAAATTCACCGCAGCAAGAAAAGATACCTTTAAATAAAAGGTAATAAATGAAATGCATCAGGTAGATACGAATGTCTCCCGAGATCCTGCAACCCAGCAGAGTGCGGATGAGATGTATGCCCTGTGCATGTACAGTGTGCAACTACCACCAGGACCCACTGAGTGCTCATTTCTTGCCTCAGCACCAGAGCGCCAAAAGCAAAGATTCCAGGTACAAATAACACTGTTTTACCCATTAATTAGAATGGGGAGCTCAAAGGAGAAAAAGGTACACAAAAGGCCCCTCTGAATTTCCTGATTCACCCCTACAGGTACATGAAAACACAAGTCTAAGTAAACAGGATGACCTCAGTTTTTACACAAAGAGGCAGGATAACTGAAATATCTGTTTTGTAGGGTAATTGTTGAGGATTTAATTAGACAATGCATATAATGTGCTTAGCATGAAGTACTAATCAACAGTAACTACTAAGAATGTCTATGTCTTCACACATTTGGAAATTTGCAGTCTTTATGATTTAAGCCAGACCTCCAGCAGAGGCTGATAAGCTGTTTCTTCAGCTAAACAGCTAAAGTCAAATACTGAAATCAGTTGACAGTGAACTGAATGTTCTAAAAGTCCTATTTATGATCGTGCACAGGCACCCTTCCATCTACAACTATCCTGTCTCAACATTTTACGTGGTGGGACAAGCCACAGCAGTCCCTCCTTCCAAGAATCCCCCTCACCCATGGCTCTTACCTTTTTCCTTCCCTACCAAAGAGAGGGGCAGAGCCTGGGTAAAGCTGGAGCTCATGCGAGCGTGGCCGCTGGAGGGGGGCAGGGAGGGCCCCTAGGGAAGGCAGGAAGCCAGTCGCCCCTGGTTATCGCCAGAATCGTGCACGCCAAGCAGAGCAAAGGTGTGCATTTGGCAAAGGTGTGCATTTGGCATTCAGCATCAGGTTGATGGGTCATGTGATACAGGGAAGATGGTACAAAAATCAAGGGTTGCCCTGTGTTAGCGGCTCAATCACCTCTGTTCACCTGCCAGCACTTCAGGCAGGAACAGTTTATTATAAGGGCCTTACTTGGGGGTGTGAGTGAGGGAGTGATTTGTTCTGGTATCAGGGAAAGTGAGTAGCATCTGGAGAGCTCTCAGCAGCCCAGGTCTAGAGAGAGCACGACAGCTGGGGGTGGCTCAACGGTAAACGTCCCTTCCGGGGTACAACACCATGGACACCAAAAGGGTAGGTGAGGAACATGAACCTGACTCCTCCACAGACTAGCTTGGACCCAAGCCCAGCCTATTTCAACAGCCATTCATTTTATAAATGAGTAGTTATAAAAGATCAAGGGCTCAGACCTTCCTCTAGCAGCTCCCTTTGCTTCAGCAAATGGAAAAAAAAGGAACAGTCCCATACAGAGCTGAATGTCACTTTTGCTACTTTTTTTTTTTTTGCTACTTTTGATGTGAGGCCACTAGCAAAATCAAGCAGGCTCAGCACCCCGGGTTTGTTGGGATAGGGTACAGTAAACATCCAGGAGCCAACTCACGCTTCAGAGTCGGGGAAGCGTGTGTGTGAGTCCTAGCTGCACTAGTCATCGGCAGCAAGAGCCCAGGCAAGACGCTTCACATCTCTGACCCTTGCCTTCTTCAGGCCTATCTCAAAGGATGCTTGAAAGATTAAATGTTTGCAAATGTCCTAAAACTGCACCTAGCACCCAAAAGGCCTTCAATAAATGGTACTTATTTTATGTCTGCCTTGGTGTTAAGAGGATATTAAACATGGCAATGTTTCCAAGTTCTAAGTTAAGTGGGAAGCCTGTTCAGATAATGGAAAGCAAAATGAATTCACAACTGACTCGAATCACAGGATATGAGGACAGGTAGGAATTTGAGAAACACCCAGACTACTTTCTTCGCGTAACTCTGAAGGAACCATACGTGTGGCAGTGGAAGGAAAACCAAGGAAAGATGTCCCCTTTGCTTTTGTCAAAATATTTGCAAGAGGATTTTAATTTTTTAGTTAAAAAAAGTTAAAGTTATTGGAAGAAAAATTAGAGAGCTTGTTTAAGAAAATGAGAAATAGACTTTTTAGGCCACTAAGCATGAAATAAGTATCATCTTTAAAAGACCATGGAAAAGGTGTTTGTCTTTTTTTGGTCTCACCAAGCACAGGACCCCCAATTGCTGGGCTGCCTCAGAAACAGCAAATGCCACTGACACACTGAGGGGCTCCAATGCTGACTAGAACTGTCTATTTTTCTGGAAGAGAGGAGGGAAGGATGGAGGACTGGAGCATGGCATCAGGGACCAGCCATTTCCCATTTCCCACATCTCTCTCGAAAACTCCAAAGGGAGTCTGTTAAACAAAAAGGGAATAAAGGAAGAGCTAAGATGTGTCTGCTTCTAGAAGGGCACACACTTTTCTTTCTTGAATTATCCACATAATAACCTTAACTCTCTACTTTTCCTAGTTTGTGGAAATGGTCTCCATGGCAGTACTAGTCTACATTGTGCAGTTTTCCTCATTTCAGACTTGTTTTCTCTACACCTGGTTCCCCCCGATACCTGAGCCTTACCCACACGTCTTTTCACCCCAATCCCACCAACTGGCATTCACACATGGATCTTCTAAAGCACTCAGAAGTCTGGATCATGCACTGATGTGTCACAGACCTGAACTGGGCATTTCCACTGCATAAACCTAAAAAGTAACACAGTGAGGTGATTTAGAGAATGAGGAGGAGACCAGTCTATGTTTCCACTAAGATAGTCAAAGAATACTCACGTGAAGGAATAGAGGGAGAGGAACTGGCAAGAGTAGGGCAGTATTTGTAAGGAAGATGCAATCATTACCATACAGAACACATGTGCCAGGGAACTGACTAGAGATTTGCTGGGACATCTTCAGAAAATAAATAACATGCTGCAACACAAGTGGCGTGCTGAAATAGGCTTTTTTTTTTTCTTCTCCAGTATGAAGAGCTAGACAGAAGTCACTTCCAGGAATAGCAAAGGACCTTCTTTAGGGACAACCACGATGCATGAAGAGGGTATTTCTTTTTAAGGCAACAGGAATAAATTTCATTGTCCTTCTCAGAGAAGAGCAAAAATTACATTAGGTGGCCACCAAGTCTGGAAACCGGGCAAATCTTTAATAAATGGTTTATTGTACATTACAAAGAATGACAAAATTGTATTATCTATATTTCTAGACTTAATGGCCACCCCACAGAAAGCATCTTTGGAATAGAAAAAAAGTTTTAAGAATTTGTTTTCCCATAATCATAAAGCTGTCATACTCAGTTCTGGGCACAGCTGATGCAACATTTTCCTCAACCCACAGGCTCCATTCCCTCTACCAACTATTTATAATATGCTTGGGTCACTCACAGGAGAAAAACACTGTCAGCATCAATATTTAGCAGCATTTCAAAATACATTTTTTTTGTCTTGAACAAAAAGCTAAACTATTCTTTTAGTGCAGTAATTTCATATGGTCTTATGACTTCTATACACAAGATATGATCCTTTAACATTTATGTAGGTAAGTATCTCCCATTTTTTTGAAGACTCCCTAAGACTTTGAGGACTTTTTCACAATAAAAGAAAAGGGCAGTATCAACCCATGAAGAGTCAGCCCAGCAGCGTAAGAAGACCCTCTGCAGAGCCCAGTTCCTGCTGCAGGAAGCGATTTGACAGCCTCCCCTTGCTCTCAGTTCTTAGAAAGGGATCTGAGAGGGATCAAAGCAGTAACTATCTGTATTACTTCATAGCCTAGGGAGGGAGAAAACAGATGTAAAAAAAGTACAGTCTAATAAAAATAGTGGAAGCCAAATCCGTTCATTCCAGGATGTCTGCAAAGGAGAGATTCTACGGACCATGGATGCAGAAAAGGTATCACTCCTAACAGAAAAAATAAATTGTGGACAGTCACTCACAGCGAGGGAAGCAACCACAAAGAGCAACTGGCTTCAATCGCATGGTCACCAGGAAGGGCACATACCAGAGAACTTGGGACAAGGCCTCCTGATGCTCTGATTCAACAGCCTTCAGGGGACGGAGGGAACCAGAGGCCAACACTGTCACGCGTGAAAATGCTACTATGGCAACAACGTGACGGTCAGAAATCAGCTAGAGTTTGGGTTAGACGCCGTTCGAAGTCCAGCCTGTACTTGTTTTCTTGTGAAGGGCTTGAGACGTGCAGAGGCATCTTAGACATGTGTAGGTGACCCTTCTCGTGAAAGGCAGAGAGGAGCCTCTTGAGGAATGCTTTCTACTCATTCGTTTTCATTTCAGTTCACCATTTAAACTAGAAAAGATGCTGCAAGCTATCCCCACTAGCTTCTAACTTGGGACACGGCACCAAAATACTACACATACAACTGAATGAACGACATTTTCCTGGTTCTTCCACTGGGCAGGCTCAGTATGCTTCTTTGGACTGAATAGGCGTGATCTTGTTCGAGAAAAGCGTGTAAACATAGGGCCAGATTTTGTTAGTCTCCGTCCCAGAAAATTGGTGAAGCACTCCTCGGCTCCTGAAAAACAAAATCCAACACATGAAGGCATTTTAGGCTTCCTTTTAACATGCTATTAGGGCGAGGGAAGATCCTGGGTATAAAACAAGCACGATCTCGTGGTCTACCACACACACTGCTAAGTGCCGACACCCACACTGCGTGTACCTAAATAAGACCGGCATGCTTGTCACGATGCCACCTCTTCTTCTCCTGTTTAAAACATATCAAAGAGGGGCGCCTGGGTGGCTCAGTTGGTTAAGCTTCTGCCTTCGGCTCAGGTCATGATCCAGGAGTCCTGGGATCGAGCCCCGCGCTGGGCTCCCTACTCAACGAGGAGCCTGCTTCCTCTCCCTCTGCTCTCCCCCGGTGCTTGTGCTCTCTCTCTCTCTCTCTCTCGCTCTCGCTCTCTCTCAAATAAATATATAAAATCTTTAAAAAGCTAAAAAATAAAAAAATAAAACATATCGAAGAATAACATTATACGGACAATCTCAAATCTACCTCAGTATACACTTTCAAAAAATAAATCATTGACAAACTTTGGTACCGTAAAACCCTTATTACTTACAACAGATCATGAAACACAGGATATATCATAATGACATGATCAGGAACTTCTGATCTAAAGGGCTGCTAAATTGTTTGGGTGCTAAAAGGTCAGAAATGGATTCCAGCAGTGGTTGTTAGACAGCTGTCCTGAATGCAGTCTGCAAATGGGTTTTGTTCAGTGTGCATGCTGTTAAGAATGTTATGTGTTGGGGCACCTGGGTGGCTCAGTCGTTAAGCGTCTGCCCAGGGTCCTGGGATCAAGCCCCACATCGGGCTCCCTGCTCAGTGGGAAGCCTGCTTCTCCCTCTTCCACTCCCCCTGCTTGTGTTCCCTCTCTCGCTGTCAATTAAATAAATAAAATCTTAAAAAAAAAAAAAAAGAACGTTATTTGTTGCCAATATAAAAATTGGGATTTTTTCCCCCTGACTCACAGACAGCCAGATTTCTGCTTCTCTTAAAAAACAGGGATCACTGGCCACTCTGGGCCTGAGTGCCCCCGTGGAAATAACTGGCTGGAGCAGCACAGAAGCTGTCACTCAACTGCCCAGAGGAACACATCCCCCACCAGGTTTGACACTCATTTCCAACAGTTGCCTGGCCCCCGCAGCCATCTGTAGCTTATAGTTTTCACTTTTTTTGGTTAAATTCCCTCTAGACATATCTAGGTGAAAGGTCCCTTCTAATCTTCTATCCAAAGAGATATTTACATGTGGGAGTGTCAAAATGCAAACCATATTTCAGCTCCTTGAAAAGAAAGATGAAAATAATCCTAGACATACTTTTACAACCAGAGAGAGAAGATCAGGTTTTGGCCCTTGTATTACAAAAATTTCAGCATAAAAGAACTGGACTCTATCTCCCACGTACAACCCCAGCATTTCACCCGACTCCCAGGGAGGTACTGGGCCTTTAGGGTTTGTCTAGCTTAAAGAAACACAATCCCACCTCAGCCTGGTGTCCTTCCCACTGGGCGCCACATGGTTCTAACTGACCATCTGCCATGAAAATGGTAAAGCACACTCACTTGTATAATTCAATGACTGGCTTTGCCACATCCTTGTACTGTCTTAGCCTGGCAGCCACGGCTTCAGGTTTATCATCCTCCTGCTGGACTAACGGTTCACCCGTGATGTCATCAATCCCCTACAAATACCAGAGAAACCAGTTAATATGGCCAACACCTGGGCCATTCCAAAGACGAGAAACTTTCCTGTGCAAAATCCATGTATTCACCTTGGTCTCCCACCGAATGATCAATTAGGCCTGAGTGACAATGGTAACAGTGAAAGTAATTGAAAAAGAAATAACACTCCTAACAGTCTTGTTAACCTTATTTCGTGAGAGCTGACATGGAATCTTTATTAAATTCTCAGATCTTTCCAAACACGTTTCAGTGCTATTGAGAAATGATACTTTCAATTTACAGTTTAAAACTCCATGCTGCCTCCCCCAACAACAAACAACCTTTAGACAATGACACTCTGGTCCTCTAAACATTCCTAAAACTGCCCTGCTTTCTAAAGTTTGAGTTGTTAATACAGAAAATAAAATGTCTGGGGCGCCCGGGTGGCTCAGTCGGTTAAGCATCCGACTCTTGATTTCGGCTCAGGTCATGATCTTAGGGTTGTGAGATAGAGCCCCACATGGGGGCCCGTGCTCGGTGGGGAGTCTGCTTGAGATTCTCTCCCTCTGCTCCTCCCCCTGCTTGCATGTTTTCTTTCTCTAAAATAAATAAACAAAATTAAAAAAAGAAAAAAGAAAAGAAAATATCTCAAAGAACCAACTGGTTTACTTAGGAGAACACTGATCTAGGAGAAGGTATCTCGGTCCTACCTTTGCTAGCTTTCAAATTCTTTCCTGAGATTAATCTTACTCAGGTTATTTTCCTAGATCATATAATGACTTACTTAAAGGTAGGTTAAAATAGGCATGGATTATATGCCTATGACAATCAGGAACAAACATTCTGAGAACTAAAAAATGGCAACTTAGAAAACCTGATTTTTGATGTATTTTAACCTCCTTGGGAAACATATCTACTTACAAATAGCAACATGGACATGAGGATCTTGCCTCCCATGTCCATGGCTATTACCTGCCAGGGGAGAGAGTCACAAGGAATAAATCTGTCAAAAGGCAGGCTAGAGCAGAACCAAGGCTCAGGCAACTCAACTGGATAATCAGAAACCAGCTATAAATTTGAAACACACTAAAATTCCATTACAGCTCAGGGCCTTGGGTCCATAACCTGCACTTATGATTTATTGGTGAGCCCCATAATCATCACGTGTATTCCACGGTTGTTAACCTGACACAACAGGGGAGATGGGGGTGGGAGACGGCTGTACATCACCTTTATTCTCTTCCCCTTTATTTTACTTAGAGCTGCAAAGCTCAGAAGTCCTTTCCAGGACCTCAGAGCACCAATAAATACAACAACTGCTTCTAAAGAAGAAAATGATGCTAGGGTGACCGCATCCCTCCTTCTGGGAGAGCTTGGCCACAGTGGCAGGTAGAGGTGGCCCAGACTAGCACCTTTCCCTGCTGTCTTTGGAGGCAGCACTGTAACTATGGGTGTTCGTTTAGGATACCCAGTCTTTCGAAAGCAACTCAGTGTTAAAGGTTCTCAAACTTTATGAGAATCTTTGCTTCAGCAGGTCTAGGCAAAGCTAAAATGTGAAGCATCCGTGTTGGACATCAGTGCATATGCAGAATCCTCTTTTCCTCTCCATCCATTTTTTCCCCTTATACCAGTTTCTTGAGAGGGAAAAGGGGAAGGGACCTAATAAAGGAATTCCAGAATTACATTTTAAAAAGAAGACTTTGGGGCGCATTAAGCATCGCCGAGTTTAATCCAGTCAGTTAACCGAGTAGGTTAAGCATCTGCCTTCGGCTCAGGTCATGACCCCAGGAGCCTGGGATCGAGCCCCACATCGGGTTCCCTGCACAGCCGGGAGCCTGCTTCTCCCTCTCCCTCTGCCTGCCGCTCTGCCTACTTGTGCTCTCTACCAAATAAATAAATAAATAAAATCTTTAAAAAAAATAAAAATAAAAAACAAATAAAAAGGAGACTTCAAAAGGCAACTAGTACTTTGTCCAAATGAACAAGACTCACTGGAACTTTACCAAATCTATGGCACTCAGGAGCTGGGAAGGCATCCTTACCCTCTTGAAGTTGGTTTTCTGTAGTAATTATTGACTCCATCTATATTCAGATCTACCTATCCCATACACATTAATCCATTAAGATGCAACTGTCACCCCTTCCACATTTGGATGATTACAAGTAATTCTATCTAACATCCAATAACTAGAGGTAAGAATCACATTGAACTAATTCATGTCTTTACCAGAAAGAACAATAATAATTCTTTTGAATTTGTTAATTTAAAAAGGTTCTTTAAACATATACCTTTACATATGTTTATTTCATGTAAACACATGTTATTTTTGGACCTGTTTATTCCTCTAGTCCTCCCAGTCCCTTTACACCCTCACTGCCACCACTCCCACGACCCCAGCCACTCTGACCCCAAGTCTTTATTCAGTCCCAGCCCTAACCATTTATCCCTGCTCTTATGAAGCTAGAGAGCATATTTACACACACAAACAGATAATGTGTAAAGAAGGAGGGTCACTATTTTACAAAAATGGAATCATTGTGCTATTTGCTTTTGATATTCAACAATACCTAGAGAAAGTATTTCTTCAGGTCAAAGGCGATAGCACGAAGTCATTCTTTTTACTGAGTACATAATATTGCACAATGTACATAATTTCTAATTCATTTAGTCATCCCCTGTAAATGAACATTCGTTTTCAGATTTTGTTTTGTTTTTCTCTAAAATCAACACTGAAATAAGCATCACTGTGTACATGACCTTACTGGCTAGTGCTTTCATTTCCATAACCTATACTCCCAGCGGTGGCTTGAATGAAATACATGTATTTTAAAATGTTAATGTACATTGCTAGGTTGCTTTTTAAAAACACTATTAATACTTCATATGCCTAATAAAGATGAGTACCATTTTTTCCAGATCCCCACCAGCAATAGACGTTATAAACTTTAATTTGCATTCCTTGACCACTAGTCAATGAGAAATTTCAAATACTTTTGGCCACGAAGATTTGCTCTTTTTTGAATAATCTATTCATATCCTTCCTACACTTTACAGCTGGAGTGTTTTGCCTCTTTCTTGTCAGTCTGTAAAAATGCTTTGTATATTCTTACATGTACATGAGGTGGATTGAAGTCCAGGTTATATACCCTTCCACTAGGGGGGTGAATCCAACGTCGGCTGAGACGATCTTTGAGTGTTTCAAATGGAATGTTCAAAGTGATCACTAGATCCAGCTCACAGATTTTGTCCAGGGCTTCAGCCTGAACTAATGTCCTAGGAAAACCTAAATGCCAAAAACAAAACATATCAAATGCAAGACATTTCCCAATTCCAATGAGTCAATGAAATATTTTCAGTTGACAGAATAATCAAATCTATACATATACTACCCAGAAAGAAACTTCTATCAGGAATTTATGTCTACCTCCAAAAATTTAAAATTAGAAGAAAATATGTCACTTTATAACCCAACTTTAGCATTTGGGATACTCAAAGATTAAGAAGTCACATGACCCAAGTAGAGCATGCACTAAACTAAAAATCACTAGACTAGTCCTCACTTTGCTCTTAACTACTCATGTAACCTAAGCAAGTTATATCACCTCCATTTCCACTTCTGTTCCTCTAAAATTATATTTGTGTTCTTTTATAGCTTTAACAGCTGATGAGCATATTATTCTTAGGCTACGCCCCAAATTATATTTTTATCCGTACGCTACATCTTACAAAACTCAACATGTGGTCTGCAATCTAGCATAGTAACAACAGAAATGAGAAAACGCACTTAAGAATTTTATAGTAATTTCACAGTAATTTTAAGCCTAGTGAATCTAAAATTTATGCTTAAATTTGTGTTTTTCTTTTAATTTTTCTTCTAGTAATTTGCTCTTATTGTATTTGATAAAAGGACTGCTCTGCAGTGGATTGGGGAAAAAAAAGAAATGCAGCTTTCACTACTGATTTTGTTCTAGGCTTCCCTTGGAGCTTATTTTCTAATTTCTCCAATAAGGGAAATTATCTAATGGCCCCCACAGTATCTAACTGATGTTGTTTATTACAGAAGATATAGATTAAGTTACATCTCTTCCCAAAAAGACACAAGAATGGAGAGAACCCAACCTGGGGCATGTTTCAACTCTACTGTTATGACAGGGAAAGAAAAAGCAAGTAAACAGAGGTGAGGAAAAGCTTATCTTGCAGGGCAGATCTCAGATTCGTTGGCTATCATGTGTCGAACCCAAGGTACTCACATGTTCCCACTGGGCAAAAGGGTTACTCCAACATTACAGGTAACACCAGAAGAAACCTGTCATGAGCACGCTATGAAGGCACACACACGAGCTGTGTCCTTCCACAATGTCAGCCTTATTCAATCATAGAGCAAAGTTAAATCACGATGATAAAGCAGGTTCAGGATTCCAAACTCAATGACAATTCACCATGTGATTAAACCTGGCTTCTTACACAGCACACAAAGGACAGAAGACAAGTCATACAACAAAGTAACAGAAGGGTGTAGGAAGTGAATGGACCACACACGAAGTCAGTCTGTGGGCTCCACTGGGTCCAGGTCAGCTCTCGGCACTTACTGCTTCTTATGTTCAAGCAGGGAAGGATCTCGGTTCTCTTCGGAGATCCATCGGGTAGAGCACCTTCGGAAGAAGCTGCCTTTTCTAAGTGGTCAGACGTAGAGGGGTCAGGTCTGAAGAGTCTGACAGTGCACTGCCCAAATCCTTCCCTTTTAAAGGGATTTAATCGGTTTTGGGTCTCTACAGACCTCCTCTGGTTCTACTCATTATCAGTTCTGTGGTGTCAGCTGACGCTGGTCCGGTGATATCTCCTAGCTGCAGTACCTTAACTGCTTGTGTCACTGCTTGATAGAGGTCCCTGCTTGACATGAGAGACTCCATTTTGTTCTCTACAAAACTGCTTTCACATCCTTATATGCTGTTCTCTTGTGACCCATTATGCATTTGATATGGTTTTGGAATACAGATGAGGGCCGGTGGGATGAGGTCCGGAGCCGACGACCAAGAAAGGATTCTTGAGACGTCTTTGGTGCAAAATGGTGGTTTATTAAAGCACTGGGACAGGGACCGTGCGCAGAAAGAGCTGCTGCGCCTGGACCTTGAGTGGGGATTCTATACTCTCAGGAGTTGGGGGAAAAAGAAGAAGGGAGGTTTCAAAAGAACTTCCATATGCTAAAGAGGACCCACCTACAAGATACCTAACAAGATACCAGAGGCCATGCCATTGTCAGGTTAAGGTTGTTTTCCCCTCTAGCAAGGTATTAACATGAAGACAGCTGGGAGATTCCTGGAAGAATGTCACACCTGTCCCTCCCAGGGGGGGGGGGGGGGGGGGGGGGGGGGGGGTGGGGAGGAGGTTGCAGGGTGTCAGCTTCTGCTTTGTCTTCAGCCAGCCCTCATCAAAGTGGGACTGGCTTCAACAGAGAAAGAGGTATTTCTCATGTCGCAGCCCGGGTGTGACCTCCTGTACCAAGTCACCCACCTGTGTGGTCTCCTTCCTCCCATAGTGACTCTCTGGCTAAGCATCCTCTTCACAAAAAAGGCACCCCCATGTTCGGAAATTATGTGGGAAGTATATTCATGGTGGTTTTCTTTGCGGTGGGAAGATGGGTGATTCCTTTCTACTCTTCTAATTTCTAATAAACTGAGCATACAGTACTTTCAGAATGGAAAAAAAAATACTGCCCTTAAATAAAGAACTGCTGACTAACTAAATATTTTTCAAATCTCAACATAATTTGTTACATGAAGTTACGACTACTTGACATTTAGGGAAGTGAAAGGTCAAGCTTTATCTGCCTAAGATCAAGTGCACTGTGGACACTTGGCCTTAGCACTGGAAGACAGCAATGCCTGGCACACTGGGCAAACCCCTACATGTAAGACTACAGTAGCTGTCTTCTGGTCTTCCATTCCGTGGCCGGACTTATGTGACCAGCTACCTTATTTTAAACTCCGAATTTAATTCTATGAAATTATAGGACTCCGTCAAGCCCTGTAAACTCAATATGTCATTTTTACTTTCTACTATGGAATGGTTTGACTGCTTGCATATTAATTTATTAAGCAACTTCTTTTTTAAGTTCAAAAACACAATTTTAGAACTGGGGCTTCACAGCAACTGGGTGTATCCTGGAGCTTCAAATACATGATAGCTACCAAGTAGGTGACAAAGTGATATTATCTGGGTCGCCAAGGAGCAAGATTTGGCCCCAGGTGGGACCTCACGACTCAATTCAATCTACGGCAGCGTAGGCTGGGCGATGAGCAAGGAGTTTCAGGTTCCTTATTGAATACTAGACACACCCTCAACCAGGTCCTTTTCTCCACCTCCCTCCCCCAAAAAGCTCACTGTAGGTCAAGACAGGGGATGCTGTGGAGAAGTTTGGTGGCAAGTCCGGGACCTATGCTAAGTCTATTAGTCAACTTTGGCCTAACTTCCCCTACACTGTGCACCACAGCCTGCTTTAGAAGATGAGCTTCCTGAAATGGGATTTAAGACACACCTTACTCCCTTTGTTATCCTCTGGTACTGTGCCTGGCTCATTCTACACTGAAATTCCAGCAAAATGAGGGCAGTGAGCCTTCCACAGAAAGGCACTCTCCCTCGCTGACTGCCAGGTCCTGCCTTTTCCCTGTATAACCTCCTCTTCACAAAGGCTTCAAATTGACAACTGGAGTTAGATGCCTGCAGCCAAAACAACCCCAAGATCAATCTCTATGCTATTCCCCCAAATCCCTTTATAAAGAAAAACCATTTTCTAAAGCAGTGGCTTCCAGGGACGCCTGGGTGGCTCAGTCAGTTAAGCGTCTGCCTTCGGCTTGGGTCACGATCCCGGGTCCTGGGATTGAGTCCCGCGTGGGGCTCCTTGCTCTTTTTAGCTTCTATTTTGGAGGGTACATTTTATAAGGTATATATTAACAAAATCATATGTGCACATAATTCACACATATCCATTATTTTGAAGATGTAATCAACATTTTTACTGCTCAGTGTGCACGAAGAATTTAAGGGTTCACTCCTCTAAAGACCCAAGTGCCCAGCCTCAGGCCCTGGCCTTGGGTTCTAGCATCACTAGCCACTACCCTGACAAGAAAACATTGTTCTTTATCCTTTGGATGGAGGCTGGAAGGTGAATAAAGCACTAGGAAAGAATAGGAAGCTCTGAACAAGAATATAACAGTTCCTCCAACAAATAAAAGCTCAAATCTTACTAGCTAAAGTTTCCTAGTCAGATGGATAGAAGTCCGTCTGCCCGTCTGCTCAACAACCCCACAACTGTTTCTGAACTCTGGAGCCCTCTGGAGGAATGGGTGGAAAATGCAACTGTCTACAAAATAAGCTGAACTCAGAAGGAACAAAACTGTTGGGTAGTGTCTACCTTTGGGGCTCTCACATTCAGACCTGCTAATGACCAGAGAATAATTCTGGTGGCTTGGAGGTCGTCTGTTAAGACAGTGGCTCTCCTCGTATCCTCCCAACCTCAAAACAGGCTAAAGTTGAAAGAACCAAGGAAAATACAGAAGGCTACAATGAAAGCTAAAATGGAAGAGTTATGTTTTAAGATGTTTATATTGCTGGAATGCAACCATTTTAATGGTTTAGAAGAAGTACCAACAAGAGAAAGAAGTCATTCCTCAGCTTCAAGGGTTCTCCATCTGATGGGGCACATCAACATGATCAGGGAAGACTTAAAGGGTGGGGGGAAGGAGAAGAGTTTATTGACTGCCCAGATTCCATACCATTCTTCCTAGAAGGGAACATCTAGGAGCAGGAGCAGGACTTAGGTATTTTTTAAGAAGTTATCCAGGTGACTGTGGCTGGTTAAGAACCACAGAACTTCTCAGTGACAACAACACTGCCAAGGGCAATATTAACTATGTGTATCTATCCCATCATGGGAAGGTTTAACAGCACGCACTTGTAAGCAGGTCCAAACCACTCTGAGTAGAGTCTTCTTTACCTCGGTTTCATTGCAAGAGAACTGGGAAAGAAATTCCCAAACAGAGGCCAATCTTTCCAGATTCACTAAGCCCCTATCTCAAGCCACCTGTTTAACACCATTCCTGGCCAGGATCTTACCTCTACAGAAATTGGTGTGGCAGGCGAGAAAGTACAGTAGGATAGTTAGAACAGTGGCCCAGTCAAAGATCTGGGTGCCAGCCACGTTTTCAAAAGTGAGGAGAAGCCGCGGTAAGCCAGGAACCTCAGGGCTCAGTGGAACATGTCAGTTACGGGCAAGAGCTCTGGAACCAGACACAACTGGGTTTCAATCCCAGCTCTACCCAGCCTTGACTGCACGAACTTCCACTAGCTTTGTAATCTCTCTCTGGTCCTTAGTTTTCTCAGAGAGAAAACAAGAATGTATTAATTTGCTAGGGGCTACCACAACAAAGTACCAGAGAACAGGTGGCTCAAACAACAGAAATTTATTTTCTCATAGTCCTGGAGGCCAGAAGTCTGAGATCGACGTGTCAAGACGGTTGGTCTCTTCTGAGGCCTCTCTCCTTGGCTTGCGGACGGCTGCCTTCTCCCTGTGTCTTCCAGGTGTCTGTATCCACATCCTCTTCTTGTAAGGACACTACAATACTCGTAGTACATTAGGGCCCGCCCTCAAGACCTCCTTTAATTTAATTATCTCTTTAGTGACCTCATCGCCAAGAAAGAGCCAAACTGTGAGGTACTAGGGGTTAGGACTGGAACAGATGAATTTGGGGGGCAGGGGGGGACACACAACTCAGCCCATAACGAAAGGTAATGCCCATTGCACGGGACTGTTTTGAGGATTAAAAGAGGCAATCTTTGTAAAACGTTTAAGATGTAAAGTGTCAGGCACACAGTGAGCACTCAATGAACGGTGGCTGTCGCTCTTGGTAGTGCTCTCCCGGGAGCCCTGCTGCCCCAACCTGCCTATTTAACTCCTTTTCCGAGATCTACCAGTCTGGGGAGTCCCTGGGGCCCTGTGCTCTCTGCCACAATGACAGCTTAGCCCTTCCAGTGACTGGCCACACAAGACTGCACATTCCGGTCCCCACCCACTCAAAAGGAAGCTCGACCCAGGCCAGCTTCTGCCACAAGCTTCCCACTCCCCCGTTTGCCCCGCACCCCGCCCCATCGCCTACTCATGTGTGACAGTAAAGCACCGGAAGTCAGACTTCCCTGATCCAGTTCCATACCTTATCGTGATGAGCTTTACTTGGAGTTAAACAGACCGGTCGGTTCAGCACAAAGGTCCAGCCTTAAGCTGCTGACAGTGCAAGTGTCCTGAGGCAGCCGCTGGAGGTATGTTCTGAGCAACGAGCCCATGTGCAGACTGCATTAACTGTCACACAGAATCCAAGTCAAGAAAGGGGACAGCCGTGCAGACTTTCCCATCAAGTGAGCGCCTCCTTTTGGGAACCATTCCCAGACGAGGCGACTGTGCTTGGGGAGAACCTGGATTCAGTGGCTTCTCAGTGCCACGTCCCAACAGTAACTCCGCACACACAGCTACTGTTTACAAAGCACTTACAGACATGTATGTATCTCTTATTCTTCCCATCGACCCCGTGAGGTGGGCAGAGCAGGAACAAGCACCCACGGTGTAACCGACGAGGGAGCCTGCACTCAGCGAGGGTCGGCAGCGGAACAGGACTCAGGCCTCCGGTCTTGCCAAGTGCTCACTCTACTCGTTGCTCTTCCACGGGTATAAAAAAGAATTATTATAAGGATCCTAAAGGTCACTCCATCTACCTCGCTTCAACCAAAAGAGCGGAACATCCTGATAACATCCTCACCACCACAGTTCGCATTTGCCGAGCATCCCTGATGTGCCAGATCTACTTTATTCCAAAGAAAAGCCAAAACTCTGCAGGGACCTAAAAGGCCTACTCTTGCTCCTGTCACCTGTCTCACCTCACGTCCCCGTCCATCGCTCTGTGCCCGCCACGCTGACATCCTTGCTGTTCTCGAACCGGCAGGTCCGTTCCCACCTTGAACACTTAGTTTATGGTCTCTCGGCCTGACCCACTCTTGCTTCAGGTATCTACGTGTGCCCTCAGCTCCTGCAAGTCTTGGCTCACAAAGTGCCTCGTCGGTGAGGACTTCTCTAACCATCCTGTTAAAGTGCGCCTTCACCCCACCCAGGACACCTGTATTCACCCTCCCTTTGGTTTCTTTTTTTTCTCTTCATAGATTTCAACATCATTTCCTGTATATGATTTACTTTATTTTGTTAGTGTTTCTATTCCCACCAGAACGTTAGCTAAATAAGGGCAGAACCTTTATAGTTGTTTCCTGCTAAATCCTTAGGGCCTCGAACAGTGCCTAGCACATAGTGATGCTGAATAAATACTTGTTGAATGAGTAAATAAATATTATCTGAAAACTCACAAGAATTCTGCCAGGTGGGTATCATTCCATTTTTAAAGTTACAAAAACTGAGGCTCAGAGAGGTTAAGTGACTTGCCCCAAACCACACGTGGAAGAACCGAGGAACCTAGACTGGTTCACCAAGTGCTGACCCCCAGAATCGCACATCTGTACCACTTGATGTGGTCTTCCTTCCACGCAGAAAACCACAGCCTCGGAGAAATGCCTGCTCACAGTGACTGCAGTCGTCCGTGTACGAGGCGGTGTGAGAAATCCAACTCCTGCGCGGCGAGCGGGGCACTGCCTGGCCCGACGCCACAGGCGCGGCCACACCCAAGTCTCTCCTCTCTCCACACGTACACCAAACAAATGTGCGGCACCTGGCTTTTTTCTTTTAATGTATCTCGGAGGTTTCTTCCTACACAGTACATACTGCTCTCTCACTCTCCCTGAGAACTGCAGAATACTCCAGGGTGTGGATGTACCATCGCTGAAGCGACCGCTTACTGATGGGCACCTAAGTTGCACACGACTTGAGGCACACTAGGGAAAAACTAGCTTAGCAGAGAGGAATATAGGCTCCAGAGACAAACTGCCTGGGCTGGACCCGCAGTTACGCCACCGACGCACGTTCTGACCCTGGTTACCCACTTCTCCGCACCTATAAAATGAGCCTGGTAATGTCCAGGTCAGAAAGTGGTGAGGAATAAGCAAATTAGTGTATGTAAATCCCAGCACAGTGGCTGGCACGTGGTATAAACGGCTGGGGGGGAGGAGTGATAAATGGGGCAAGAGCCAACACTGGCGGAGAATGAGGCAATGTGGGACTGGAGGTAAAAGGACAGAGAGCAAGTTCGATAACAAGAAAAACACGAAGGATAAAGACAAGTCTGAGCTTTTATAAAAGGATGGAAGGAGCAGTGGGGAGACAGACTAGTCCCATCACCATCACCCAACACGCTGCGTTCACATGGGAGAACAAGTCTCCTCCGTAACAGAAGAGACAAGAAGGTCGCATCCTGATGGGAGACCCAGGTTTTCTTTAAGGCAGAAGGTAGAGAGAGTATTCTGCAAGGAGTCAGAGAAAAGTGTAGTGGGGAGGGTGGAGAAGGTTATAAGGAAAGAGGATCCCAGAGGGTACAGTGGAAAAGTAAAAGAACTCGGGGGAAGGAAGAGGAGAATCAGTAACAGAGAAAGAAAAGAGGATAAAGAAGAAAGAAGGACACCGAGAGATGACTTACCTTTCCCTTAATAACCAAGCATCACAGACATAAAAGGCACAGTTGGAAGTTACGAGCTTCAAATAGTATTAATTTCCAGGGCAGTTGTGCTGTCCTAGTCTCTGAAGGTGTCACCAACACCTCACAAAGGCCCTGGCAATGGGCTGGGGCTCTCAGTGAAGTTTGGGGTGCAGAGTCCCAGGCCTGGGGGCATCACAGGTCCCGGAGAGGGGCTGTCACCCTGATTAGGCATAAGGGCGTCCAATATGAAATGGTGTCCTAAAAGGCAGCTTCCTTTGAAGTGATTTACATCAGTGTCTCAAGTTGGGCTGAGCAAATCAAAGTACTTCTGATGTAATTCTCACACCCATCAGCTGCCAAGAACAGACTGTCAGATAAGGTGCAGTCTGACCAGAACGTTTTCAACCATTTTTAGCAGAGTGTCATTATCCAGCCACACATATATTTTTAAATGTCAGAGGAGCACAATATGAAGCCTAGTGGAAACTGTCTATCAGCCAAGAATGTCCCTGTATCAGGGCATGAGATGTTCGTTTTGACTCTGGTGAGGGAAAATGTGGGTATTTTGCTCTTTAATACATTTAGTTAACATTTGATACCCACTGATCTGCCTTCTCTTCTAAGATCTACTCACGGTATGAAATTCAATTCCTTGGTAACTCAAGCTGCTAGGAGACTGGGATTTGAAAGGAAATAAATAATTAGCAGGTGTATGGAACTTAAAGCATGATCCACAGAAATCTTGTAATGGAAAAGCTGCATCTTTTTTTTTTTTTGAAGAGAGAAAGTACGTGGGCGGGGGGTGGGGGGGTCAGATGGAGAGGGAGAGAGAGATTGAATGTGGGGCTCAATCTCACAACCCTGAAATCATGAACTGAGCCGAGATCATGAGATCATGACCTGAACCGAAATCAAGAGTCAGACGCTTAACCAACTGAGCCACCCAGGCGCCCTGAAAATCTGCATCTAAATAAGAACAGCCATTCTCAACATGAAAATACTTAGATAACATACATATTTAAGTACATTCTGACTAAGTGATTTAGACTAGACAAGCTATGGTTACATTGGTGGGCCATTCTAGCTTTGGGTATGTATTCATCTTTAAACATGCTTGCTTGTAGCCCCTATTAAAAATTACGAGCTCCCTGAGGGCTGGGGCTGTGTTTACTCCCGAAGTGCCCCGGATACAGTCAGATTCCATGTGGATATGGTATTCCTGGTAGGCAGGGATTACTGACCAAGTGGACTAGATGCACACTCAAGTTCTGTCAACAGGTGGCAGCATGAATAATTCTTCAATTTAGAGAGAGCTGCAGTAAATTTTTGGTATGCTTTTATTTTTACTAAAAGTAATCCTCAAAGACATGCTTCCTAAATGACTAAAGCAGAATTCCAGCTTCCTTAGATAACCCAATCCAAGTGAATAGATTCCACTAATTGTTGAGGAAACCAGAAAATCCAATCAGTAAAGTAAAATAAAGAACCCACTTAAGCACAGAGTTTGCTCTCCTCCCTTTAACTACACATGAGACTGCTCATCACACAGCTTCTCACCAGGAGTACAGAAAAACCCACTTCATGCTTCCAGACTAAGCTATTCCTCTCCCTTGTCTCTTAACCCAGCCTAGAAAAGCTGCTATGTCCTGTTGAATCAAATAGCCAATCCATGCTGAAAGCTTAAATTTTATGTAGTTAAATTTCTCCCAAAATTTGTCATGCTATATATTACTAATTATGGTGCCTACAGGTTATTTTTTAGACACCCCCCCACCCCCATCCAAAAAAAAGATTCACCATGCGCAGGAAGATGTCGCTAAATCCCTGACCTGGTATATTCCCAGGAGTGCCGGCCACAGGGCCTTGGCACCTGCTCCTCTGAGCCATGCCAAGAGCCTGAGGGAGGGCAGCAGAAGCAGGAGGTGCCACAGCAACAAGGAAAGAAAGAACTGGGACACTTCTGTTTTTCTAATTTGGAGTGCCTTTACTCCAGAGGAAGGGCACAGAGCCAGAGTCCACCACCACATTCCCAGGCAGAAAAGCAAGCCCTTTCCATGTGATGAAAATAAAAGGGCAGTTTTGCAGGGCAACTTCCAACATCCGCCTGGGATTGGCAGCTTGTGAAAAGGCCACCCAACACCAGGCCCCCTACCTACGTCCATTAAGATCTGGGGCCGACATGGTTGCTTCTGACCACCCATCTCTTCCTGGTTGTTGGGAAAGCAAGAACCAAGTTAAAAATATGCAAGCCATTGTCCATCACAATTAATCACTGGATGATTAAAGTTGAAAGCAGGCAGTTCCATAGTCTTCCCTAACCCAGGGGCACTCAAACTATTCATACCACCAACCAGAAGCCTCAGTGGCAACTTAAAATTAGTCACCGTCGAAACCTGTTTTATGAAGGCCTTTTCTGTCTTACATCTTATAATTACCTTATCTGTTTGCACAATATTTATTTGTACGTGTATCCAAGACCTCCATATTCCACTTCATCCAGTTTTTATTAACAGATGGTGAGAAGAATAAGACACAGCTGTGCTCCAGATGTTGGCAAACAGAGCTTAAGCTTCACCGTATCACTTTGTGAGTCCCACATTTCCCACTGAGCTGAGAGCTTGGGACCTCCTGCCTGCTCACTGAAATCTTCCAGGGACACTTGGAACTCTTCTATTATATATCCTAGAGTTTATCCTAGATTGGCAATAAGTAGGTCCTGCTCTCCAGGAGTAGTAGATGATTTAAAAACCTAGATATGCTATCATCACTACTTAGGGATCCATTGATAGAAGATAGATACTACAGAAAATCTGGTTTTAAACCATAAATTGGGATCTTCAAAGTGGCTTAGTGAAATAAAAGATGAATGCTATTAGGTAGGGATTCTTGGAGAAATCTCCAAGTCGTGTTGAGATCCTCTGGCATCAGTGTAATGATTTTTCCTGTTTAAGGATATAAATGAAACTCATGGCTTATAACCTCTGTTCTTAAACAAGTTATACTAGAACTATGAAGCCCTTTTCCCAGTAAAGGAAGATGTATACTACCTTGAGGAAGAAGCAGTTCACTGTAAATCCTTTGCTTAAAGGCCCTTCTACTTAAGAATTCTGTTTACTTGTTCTTTGAACCTAAGTCTCTATATAAACAAATTAGGGGAAAACAGGCCCCACTATATCTCAATTGAGACAAAAGGAATTTGTAAACGATTACACCATAGGCCCGTATTTTTACTCCAAATAAAAAAACGAGTCCCAGTATCCCCTATATGGCTCAGCTACTGGCTGCAGGTGAGACTTTTCTATCATCAGACATGTATTTATAAGCTTTTTCTATGTGTCAAACACAACTGTGCATACAGGAAAGTACAAAATATCAAATATGCAGATAAATCCGTAAGTCACATTATAAGGTAAGAAGAAAGAATGAAATGGGTAGACAGGATGGTAGAGCAAGGACCCAGCGAGGAAGGGATATTTGAGTAGAGATCTGAATGAAGCAATCCTCATGACAATCCAGAGGCACAGCATTGCAGGTAGAGGGAACAGTAAGTGCAAAGGCCCGGCATCATTAGCACACCCAGCACATAAAAGTAAAGAGATTCTGAAGTGGTTATGGAATAGAAACACAGTTTTGCTCTCCCCTGCCCTCAAGAAAAGAGGTCTGAACATATATGAAAACAAAAGGAAACATAAAAGAACAAAAATTTTAAACAAAATATGATAAGGACAAAGACTATTCAATATAACATCTGATATAACTGGCATTCTTGAAATAAAAAAACTGAACTAAAGGACAAAAAAGATGTAACACAGGAGTACCTCCCTGAAAGGTAGGAACTGGAGATCAAAAGGACACACTACATACAGGAGGGAGGACAAAAGACAACACTGAGATATTCTATGTACTTCAAGTATGAAGAAACAATTTCTCAGGAAGTCTATACAGGAAGAAAAAAAAATCATCTTCAAAAAAGGGGAAAAGTCAGGGGAGCCTGGGTGGCTCAGTCGGTTAAGCATCTGCTTTCGGCTCAGGTCATGATCCCAGGGTCCTGGGATCGAGCCCCATGTCGGGCTCCCTGCTCCGCAGGAGCCTGTTTCCCCCTCTCCTCCCTGCCTGTGCTCTCTCTAGCTATCTCTGTCACTATCTGTCTCTCTCTCTCTCTCAAATAAATAAAATCTTAAAAAAAAAAAAAAGGGAAAAATCAGACTGGCTTTCGGGCTTTCCAGAGCAATAACCCGGTCCAGAAGAAGATGGAACAATGGCTGCAAAGTTCTGAAGGACACAAGGACCGCCGGCCCGGGAATATCACGGCCAGCTGAGCTGCGGACAGATGAGCAGACATTCTCAAACAGGAGAACTCAGGGAGCACAGCACCTCGTGAGCCCTCTGCTGTGAGGGAGGGAGAGGAGAGAGAGGGGAAAATATCCAACAATCCAGCTAAGGTAATGACCAAGGGAAAAGCCGTGGTTAAAAGCAGTGCAGCTTTATTCAGATAAAATTCGCATGCCGAACAATTCACTCATTTAAAGTGTGTAATTTGATGGTTTCTAGTCTCTTCAGAGATATAACCAAAAGATTAATCAAAATAAAAGGAACAGAAGACGTGGCAATGGGCAACAAAATCAGAGCCCAGAATCCATTTACATCTTTTAGATGTACGACAAGAAAAAACAACAACAACAACAACAACTAGGAAATTCAAGTTACAGAAGAAAATTTGTAATAGATTTTCCCAACAAAAACCGATGAAAATTGAGACGGAGGGAGGGGAGAAGAGGCGGGAGGAAGTATAAGTACATGAATCCTCTTACTGTTCACTGTAGAAAGACAATATCTCTCTGTCTCAATCTGAAACATGAAATAAAAAAACAAATATGTCAATCTCTTAATGGCTTTCATAATCTTAAAGAGCTCCCGGAAGAATTAATATCCCTGGTGATGAAGAAAGATTTATCTCAAATTCAGTAGTAATTCCTTCAGGTTCACTTTAGCTTTGCTATTGTTAAGTTTTGAGTAAAATTAAATACTTTAAAAAAGTACATGAAGTATGGTGCCATTCTTACACATTTCTAGGTGCATTACGTGCATGAGGTGGTCTCTAGAATGATGGGTTTTCACCTGTTAACCCTGATTAGTTCTGGCTAGGGGGATTTTAGGTGACTAGTTGCTTTTCTTCATATTTTTCCATATGGCTCAAATGTTTACAGTAATCATGTATCATTTTTATAAGGACAGTTTAAAAAGATAAAATTCCCTGTATTTTTCCACATCTTATTCTTTTTACCCTAATCAACTTTTTCATCTTTCCAAAATCCGGGTTTCTCTTATTAGTGATAGGACAATTAACAGAGTTTTAGATGATGATCTTTACTTATTAAAATGACATTTTTAAGTTTCTCAGCCATTTATTAATGAAATTCTAAGTTCTAGGTCAGTGTCGGTATGTGTTTGTATGTATATACAACATCGATAATAACACATAACTACCATCTGACCAGCTACTATGTTTCAGGATTCTGCCAAGAGTTTTACATTTGTTAGCCAATCCTCGCAAACCTATGCCATAGGTACTATTTTACTGACGAGGAGAAAGAGTCCAAAAAAGGTAAGTCGGCTTGCTCAAGACTACGCAGTTAATAAATTACATAACGATATTCAGGTAGGAGTTGTAAGTCCATGCTTTTTCTACCACATTACTGTTTTCTCAGTATGGTGCTTTGTGTATACTAAATGCCCAGTAATTGCTTCATTGTTAAACTAGCAAAGTATGCCTCAGATGCTTTGGATGAAGCTTTGCAATGAATATTCGCAGTTCATCCAATTCCTGAGATACCTGTTTCATAAATTAGAGAAGCAGGCTCTCCTACCATCTAAAATTAGGAGACTGTTTCATCCCTGTGCCTTACTTTATAGACTTCTAATTAAGTGGCAATAGCAAATGGGCTAAGTGTACCTCAAAGTGTACGAGACATGCCCAAATGGAGAGAAATCCTAGTTTAATATCTAAAGTAGATCTTAATTTAAGATGTTAAAAATCTACTTAATTTTAGGGGTGCCTGGGTGGCTCAGTCAGTAGCTCATTGACTCTTGATCTCAGGGTCATGAGTTCAAGCCCCACACTGGGCGTAGAGCCCACTTAAAAACAAAGCAAAACAAACAAAAAACAAACAAAAGTCTAGCTAATTTTAAATTGTTGGTTAGAAAGTTAAAAAATAAGTTATTCTTTCAAACTCGAAGTTTTAAATTTTAAAGTTCCTTCTAACTCATTTCTAATGTTAACTTTGATGTTTATTCAATGACCTCCTTTTGAATTTCCTGAAGTGTTTAACTTTTGCCCTCACCCACTTTTCTGACTTTGTATGCTCCTATTTTCAAGCTCTAGGACTATCCAATTACCCGTGGTTTCCAGAACACATCCCGTTGTTTAAAGCCTCTATGCCTTTTGCATATGATGCTCCCTCCATCTAGAAGGTGCTTTTATTCTCCCTTTCAAAATTTAGCTCTTGGTGTCACCTTCTCCAGGAAGCTTTCCTAACAGCTGCCCCCCTCACCCCTAAGACAGGGTCAGTTCCTTTCTCCTCAGTGCTACCTCTCACCTTTCACCCCCTCCACTGGGGCTCCCAGGGTCCTAGACTGCAAGTGCTTATGCTGCATTTGCCCCTCCTGGACTAAGCTCAGAAAGTATGCCATCCCCGCCTCAGACAGACCAACGCCCAGCTCACGGGGACACACAAAAACTGTATACTCAATCTGTGTTTTGATCTCTGAACCATGTTCTTCTAGGGTGTGCTCAAATATCTGTATACATATGTTTTCCATATGGCCCTTGTTAAAATCTAGTCATTCTCCAAAATCACAGAGTGAATAAACAAAGTCAGGGCTGCCTACTATATTAAAATTGTTCCCCATCCCAAAGCAGCAGTCAGATCAATCAGAAGAAAGCCACCAGAAATGGACACGGGGACAGGGTCTCAGGAAAGAATCCAACCAAATGAACAAGAGAAGAGACCCAAGGCTTTACCATCTTCAGTCAGATCCTCTGAGCTCATACAGACACCAAGGACACTGAATATAGGAAAGTCATAGGATAAAAACAAAGTTCTTTAAAGTTTGGATTTCAATCACAGAAATCAAAGACAATCCTCGCTGCCAGGGAAGCACAGAGGCTGAATCACCACTAGATCCTCAGTGCCACAGGGGCTGGTCCCGCCCACTATGCCGCTTGCTCTACTGTGGTCTTGGTAGTGCCCAGCACAGAGATGGTGCTCAGTTATAGAAAAAATTATGAATACTTAGAACCAAAAGCAATTTGCACAATCGCCTGGGACCATTAACAAAGAGGTTGCAGCAGCTTTAATGGAATCAATAGCTAGACATAAAGTCTGAACGGGCTCCACACTTTGGATAAGGTATATCACAAGATCAGAGTGTGCTCAATTTCAAGTCAGACGTCTCCAACATGACTCTTCATAACCTAACCCTGCTGGGCAATGGTCTTTTCCTCTGTAACTCAACCAATATTATTACTGTTTAGTTTTATTTAAAGCAGATACAGACACCATTTCTTCTTTTTGCCCACCTTCCCCTGATGAAGTCATGTGCTCTCCCCTGGTACACTATTCAACCTGAAATTAATGGTATGACTACAAACCCTTTCATTTAAGAATATCTGAATATTTAATAAGCATGTTAGAAAGTATAATCAAACACAGGTCTCAGGGATTATAATTCCTTCTTCCAAGAAGATGATAAAAAAGGTCAAGTTTGTCTTATAACAGAACCTTACAGATGCTCATTTTGGAGAAGATTATTATGGCTACATGGCTACCACACGCAGTTGGGTGGTGTGGCTTTTACTGGCTTGCCCAAGGCTCTGTGTAAGGACATACCCTGGAAGTAGTGCAGGTCTGAGATCATTTAACTCTCAGGGAAAACACACACACACACACAAACACTACACACACTCAAGCAGCTCTGACTTCTGTGGAAGTCATACATACATACACACACAAATAAATAGAATGTAAAAATCCCAGAATTATCTGCAGAAAGCAGCAGTGTTCAATGCTGCGCCAAACCACAAATGGAACATCCCACCGTGGACCAAAGGATGACTCTCGTTCCAAAGGGATCTTTATTCCAATGAAAGGTTTAAATTATATCCACTCATAATGCCAACACTGAATGCTTCTTTTTATGAAACCAAACTCTGACAGCAAATCTGAAATATTTTGATACCTCACCTAAAATCATATGGTAGACAACTCTGTTACATCTTGTTACCCAGAGATAAATTAGGACTGAGTTTGAGAACTTGCAGGTTTACTATTTAAATACACAGGTTGGCAGTCAAATTTAGAAATGAAAAACTCTATTACTAACACCTCTCCCCACTGGCCCCATCCAACTGCCTGTCCTTTTTTTAAAAAGTGAAGAATTTATATTTGTTTTAAAGAGATGGTTACTGTTCTCTACCTACCATTTCACCTCAAGATCACCTAGTAAGCAATAAAGACTCTCTTTATAGCAAACTAAAAAAAAAAAAAAACCCATGGTTTTATAATAAAATTAGAAGGCTTACAGTACATTCCATTCCTCTAGTGGAATATTTGTCTTAAAAATTAAAGTAAACTATTTTTTAAAACTGTTCTCACACGTTAAACTTCCAAGGAAATTAAAGAAAGAGGGAGCGAAAAAGAGAAAAAAGGAGAAAAAACTTATATATATATATATATTATACACACACACACACACACACACACACCTACCAACACATAAAACAGTGTTTCTTACCCAACTGGAAGGTGCACCGCAAAGGTAAGGTACTGCGGAACTATTTTTAGCAAGGACATAGCTGACCAAGCCACTGAGCACTCAGCCACCCCATCCACCAACCCCCCTTGGCCTTCCCTTGGCTTGCATCCACTCTGTTTGTTTCCACCCACCATTTGCAGTTGCCTCTCTACAGACATATGGACCAAGATGATGAGTCATCTGTCATCCAGAATTCTTTTCTTGACCTTTTCACATTCAATCACCTTTAGCACACTCAACAGGCACGTCCTCCGCAGAGCATGTGGCCTGTAACATAAGGAGTTGAAGGCTGAACACAGAACGAGGCATTCCTAACACTCCTCACTTTGCCAAGTGGATTTATTCCAGAGCTTTAAAGGAAAATCACAACTGAAAAAGTGACCAGATGGGTCTTCAAGGAGAAAGATACAAACGACATCAGCAAGGATACTGACGCACTTCACTAAAAACAGGCCTGTGATGTAAAAGAACTTCACTTACTCGTCCTGAGAAGGAAAGTTATGGAAAAAGCAAAGCACAGGAAGCATTCCATAACCACAACTGACTTCCAACTTCACATGGCTAAATATTTTTAAAACTATTTCTGAACTTAACACTTCATGTAGCCCCCCCCCCCCGCAAAAAACACACAGAACAAATAATAACAACAAAATATCCTATCTATACAGCTCTTATTATATGGCAAGCATTCTTCTAAGGACATTCCATTACAGTCACTTACTTCATCCTTACAGACCCTTTTCTAACCACGGTTAGTAATGAGGAATGAAATGCCCACAGAGGTAAGGTGATCTGCCCAAGCTCACAGATCGGCAGTAAATGGCAGAGCTGGGATTCAAGTGGGTAATCTGGCACCCAACTGGGCTTTGTGGTTCTTACACTAACCGCCTTTCCAAAGGAGTTTAACCTAGACGATCCTTTTTTAAAACAGATTTTTAAGTTTACTAAAACTACACAAAGTTTGCTTTACAAGGTGACAAGCTTTACAATGAAAGAATTTAAAACAGTCAAGTGGTGGCAACGTCAAAGCTTATCCATCATGGCAGATACCTACACAACGAGTATTACAGGACTACCCTGCGTGAGTCAATGTGTGGCACCTAGAGAAATTAACATGGCCTAGAGAAGTGCAGGGAAGGTGATGACAGCCTAGACACAAAAAGCTCAAAGCTCGGAAGGCAATAAAAGAAAACACCAGGGCTGTAGCAGCTAACCTCAGTCATGACAGCTCCTGTCAGTTCTCGCCCTCTGATCCATTCTCTCCTTTCCATCCCACTGCCATGGCTCAAATTCAGGCTTTGAATCTCCCTTGGTCCAAATATTCCAACAGTCTCTTATTTGGCTTCTAGCCTCCAGCTCCTCTCTGCCCCAGCACCTACTCCCTCCTCTGCTGCTAACAGAATAGCCTTTCATCAACTCTCAACAACTTTTCAGTGGTCCCTTTAACCAACAGTTTCCAGTTCTACCATCTTTGTACTGAATCAAACACCATCCACTCCAGGACTTCCCCTGCCAGCCTCTGCTTATAGGCCCAGGAAAATACTAAGCTATGTCATCCTTCTCTTCCCCAGTCCACCTGCCCCTCGGCGGAGAATATCTGCCTTCCAACCCCCATTCATCAACCTGTGGAACCTCTTCTACTTATTCTCCTTTTCCATAAATCCCTCCCCCACCACTAAAATATAATTTTCTTCTCTGTGTCTGCAGGGTACCACATATATATGCTTCTATTATGCCATCAGTAACTAATATTTTACACACCTGATATAAGCCCCTTAAGGAACAGGGACAGTGTTCTAGCATTTTATCAACAATTTCTGACACGTAACAAGAGCTTCATTCATTACTGCCTAATGACAAAGAACATGCCCTCCATAAGCCATAATAGCCTTTCTCTTCCGGTTCCTCTAGTCCCATGAGAAAAAAGTTCCAAATTTCTAAATCCAAATTCTAGAAAGATATGATCCAATTTATATTCAACTATTCAGAATACCTACAAAGTGAGGAATATATGTTAAACAATAGTTCACAAAGAATGCTCCACAGAACAAATCCTGCAGGGTCTCAGTGGGTGTTGGGAATAAGGTGGGGGACTCCAAGATCAAACAAATGCAGAAGACGCCTTATGATGTCTCCTTCTGTGAAGAGTTGAATTGCATTGTGAAGGGGCGCCTGGGTGGCTCAGTCGTTAAGCGTCTGCCTTCGGCTCAGGTCATGATCCCAGGGCCCTGGGATCGAGCCCCGCATCGGGCTCCCTGCTCCGTAGGGAAGCCTGCTTCTCCCTCTCCCACTCCCCCTGCTTGTGTTCCCTCTCTTGCTGTGTCTCTCTCTGTCAAATAAATAAAATCTTTAAAAAAAAAAAATTGCATTGTGAAGAGCTAAACTGCTTTCTCATATTAAAATTAAGTAAAGAAAACTTGTTTAACTTTAACACTACCTTTGCGCAGTTACCTAAAGCCTCTGTTTTCTCATCTATGAAATGGGGATAACGGTGTATACTTCATATGGTTATTGTAGGGATTGAATGAAATAATAAATATCAGGTGTTCAGAACAATGCTTGCACACGGTAAGTACTCAATAAATGCTAGCCATTTTTAATATTTAACTTGACACAAGTTCTGTGTCCTTGTCTAGCAATTACTTACACACTACATACTTTGAGAAACACTGATATAGAATAAAGACCCCACCATATTAGTCATTTTGGACATTCATGGCTCCAGACTTTAACAGAAATAGAGGCAATCCAATAGTTTAAAGGTAGGACAATGCCCCGGGCTTCTCTGTGGCTGGCAAACATCAAGGTTTCACCTGTCCCAACTTGCTGAAACTTTAGTTTCACCAAATTAAGATAGGATTGAGTGCCTTGTGTGGACTAAACACAGCTGCTCTGCAATGCAAAGAGGTTTCTGACAGACAAATCTCATTGTCTGCCATTTTGTGATCCTAGAAAGTAGCATGTTCATCAAGTTTCTATTCTCATTATATCAAGGAATCTTGCTATTTAAGAATAAGACAAATAATCCACCCAGTCCATTTTTTTTCCCCTTTAATAATGGACACACTTAAAGTAGAAGATTCTTAATTTCAGCTTCGTGGAGAATAAAAATTGTGCCATATGTTATGTGTGAGCATCTGCATGCATTTCCTAGGTGAAATATCACAGCTGTCATCAAGGGGCCCACACGCCTAAAAAGTTTAGGAACCACTAACTGAGTCTTTAAATCAGGCCCAGGTATTACTTAAATACATATTAAAAAAATCAAACAGTATCAAAGGGTATAGCAGGTTTTTTAAATATCCTTTCAAAAAGAGGTTATGCATGTATTTCTATGTGTATATAGTAATACCATACCATCCTTCCATGTTTACATAAATAAGAGTATATGACATATACTCTCCTGCAGCTAGCTTTCTTCACGTGACAGTGTATCTTAGAGATCTATCCATGCCAACACAGAGGTACACGTTATTTGGTTAACAGACATACCAATGTTTAAGGCATCCCTATGACAGATACTTAGGTTGTTATTAGCGTCTTGCTATTTACAAATAATGCTGAAAATAGACAACCTTGACGATACATCTTTAGGAAGAAAGACGGCAGGAACTGCTGAGTCAAGAAGTATAAAGATTGCTCAACTACCCTCCAAAGGTTGCCCGTTTTATACTCTCAACAGTATTTATTTCCTACACACTCAATAAAAGACTTTCAAATTTTCTATCTTTGTAACCTGACGAGTGAAAAATGGTAACTCGTGGTTTTCATTTGTGTGGCCCATTATGAATGAAGGAACCTCGGATTTAAGATGAGTTATACTTATGACAACTCAGTCATGGAAACAATCAGCACCATCAGAACTGGCACAATAACGGGAATTCAGTATGGTTTGCTTCAAGTCAATGGCTCCAGGAATGGCAGTCTGGAGACAGGGAAATGAAATGGCGTCACCACGGTGGGTTTCTATCATGTTGCCAAATTGGAATACGCTTAAGTAAATGACTGAAAGTTGAGAAGAAAAAGTATTCCGCAATGTGTAATAAGTTAAGGGAGTGGGCATAACCAGCTATTCACAGAAGTCCAGCTTACCGGCGGGTTCAACTCACCATCTAGCAGCCAGGGCTCACCGCGCCTGTTCTCCAGCTCCGACATCATGAGGCGTGTGATCACATGATCCGGAACCAAAAGACCTTTCTCTATGTACTGCTTTGCCATATCACCGACTTCTAGTAAAACAAAACAAAAAAACAGGAAAAAGAAACACTCAAAAAAGCTTTCAAAAAAAAAAAAAAAAAAGCTTACGAACTCCTGACGGTTTTGCCTCCTTTCCCATTCCTCCCTGTGGGAATGCAGGGAAAGTTATAGGTAGATGTTTTTGGGGTAATTTTTAAAATACTGGTTTCAAAAATAGTGGCCCTGGGGCACCTGGGTGGCTCAGTCATTAAGCGTCTGCCTTCGGCTCAGGTCATGATCCCAGGGTCCTGGGATCGAGCCCCACATTGGGCTCCCTGCTAGGCGGGAAGCCTGCTTCTCCCTCTCCCCCTCCCCCTGCTTGTGTTCCCTTCTCACTGTGTCTCTTTCTGTCAAATAAATAAATAAAATCTTAAAAAAAAAAATAGTGGCCCTGTCTCCCAAAGAATTATAAAAACAGCTTTTGAAGATATACACAGACAGAAATAAAAATAAAAGAGTATAAATGGGGCAGAGAAGGGGTGCCTGGGTGGCCCAGTCATTAAGTATCTGCCTTCGGCTCAGGTCATGATCCCAGGGTCCTGGGATCGAGCCCCGCATCGGGCTCCCTGCTTGGCCGGGAAGCCTGCTTCTCCCTCTCCCACTCCCCCTGCTTGTGTTCCCTCTCTGTGTCTCTCTCTGTCAAATAAATAAATAAAATATTTTTTAAAAAATAAATAAATAAATGAGGCAGAGAAGATAAAAGCAAGAAACAAAGTTGGAGTCCAGAAGGAGGGTGGTGCACAAAAGGCGGGGAGAGAAATCCTGGTACTTTCCAGGAGAGCCACAAAGTGGACACTGAGTCTCCCAACAGTTTCTGACAACAAGGAAATGTGATCAATGACATGGTTCATGGTTTACAGAAGATTAAAGGAAGCTGGGAAACACAACCATTCCTTAGAGACCAAAGGAAAACATTTCCACTGGTCTTCTAGAAAGAATGCAGGATAATACAAACAGGTTTACTTCTTTTCATGAACCTCAATATAAATAAATGGCACCTTGCTGACACAGTTGTAAACGCAACTCATTGTTATTAGTGGAATGCCAATTTCATAAAAGGATAAGAATTTTAAAAACTGAGAGAAAAAAATGCTTCTATCTTTTAAAATAACCACTTCTTGTCTGTGGAACTCGTGAGTTGGTTCAGCAGAACAAGTTATCAGTTTAAATTTGTTAAATTTCGAGGAACTGATTTTTTTTTTTCAAACCAAGATGAAGTCCCCTACTCTCCAGAGAACTGGAGAGGAGAATGAACCACTAAGAACCACATTCTTGAGAGGCCAATTACATTCTTATAAAAACATAAAGCAGAATTATGTTACTGGAAAAAAGCTCAAAAATCACTTCATCCCCACCTTCACCATGAATTTAAGGTAGAACCTTTCCTTCCCCAGGCTGAGTCTACACTCCTCACTCCAACTTCAACACTGAAATAATGCCCTGTGAAGCGCTCCATATCATTTGATGACTACTACTGGACAAGAAGCTCAAAGTTAGATCCAATGATGCTGATTCAGTGACCTGCTGAAGGAAACAGCAAAAGGCAACCACACTGGCGAATGTGGCTAAAGAGGCATGTGAACAAAATACATCCACTCAGCAAGTATTTATTGACTCTATACTGGGTAATAGGTAATAACCTGCAAAGGGAGCAGTGAATAAAAGCTGCAGCTTACTGATAATGTAAGCAGTGTTACTTTCATGAAGAGTAACAGTAACAATCACTAACAAAGTAACATACTATGTTAGCATCCTAGGTAAGGTACTATACAGGCACTGAACTTGAAACACTCCGTAAAGTGTTAGTGCACTGAATCCTCGTAAGATCCTCACCTTCAGATAGGAAGTAATACCCGTATTTTTTATGACAGCTTTATTGAGATACAATTCACACACCATAATACCATCTTAAAGTGTACAACTCAGTGATTTGTAATACATTCTCAATGTGCAAGCATGACCACTACCTAATTTCAGAACATTTTTATCACCCCAGAAAGAAACCTTGTACCCATGAGCAGTCGCTCCCCATCCCCCTACCTAGCCCCTGCAGCTACTAATCTACTTTCTGCCTTCACAGATTTGCCTATTCTGCACATTTCACATAAATGGAATCATAATATGTCGTATTTTGTGTCTGGTTTCTTTCACTTAGCATAATGTTCTCAATGAGTACTTCATTCATTTCCATGATTGAATATTATCATTCCATTGTATGGATATACCATATTTTGTTTATACACATCAGTTAATGGGCATCTGCATTATTCCCGCTTTTTGGCTAATATGAATAATGAATGCAACAAGAATGTTCACGTGCAGGTTTGTGTGCGAACATATGTTTTCAGTTTTCTTGGTTATACCTATATGGTATGTATGTTTTATATCTGAAAAATCACCGTCAGTACACTTGGAGCAACTGGCAAGTTTGGTGCTGTCCTACTCTGCAATGGGCAGGCCAGCCCCAGAGCCCTGCTCTTAGTCCCATCTGCCAAACTTTAAGATAGCTTTAAACAAAAAATATGCATCTTCCAAGGTGAGAGACGAAGATGTGGACTGGGTCCAAACATCCCATGAGGAGACAGTGAAAGAGTAGGAAATGTCTTAATCGGAAAAGACTCAGAAGGACATAATAACAATTTGCCCAAAATGTTCCCATCATCCTCTAGTCTCTTATCCTACTGTGTACCATTTTCTAGAACTCCGGATTGTATATATTATTACATTATAGATTATAGGTTATTATTATTATAGATTGATGTATTTTTAAATTCACTTTCTATCTCCCCCAACCAGAATATTAGCTCATTCAGAAAAAATGAAATACTTTGTTCAATGCCATATCCTCAGTACTTAGTATATAGTTTGGCATGTATGAGATACTTCATAACAATTTGTTGCATGAATGAATGAATGAATGAATGAACAAATAAACGAACACTTTGAAGATGATGGATACCGCCCCCAACACACACACATACAAATCAATCTTATCTTTCTGTATATCTATTATGGAACCATGATCCCAAGATCAAATATGGCTCTACCTTGCCAGGTATCAATTTTTTCAAGGGAGATAGGGGACAAAGTATGATTCAGTACTACCTGAGGTGGCCATGTCACGTTTCACAGTTCAGTCTTATTTCATCAGTATTTTAAACCATGTACAACAATGAACCAGGTCGAGTAGGTGAAATGAGGAGAACGAAATACCATGAGCCAATGATGCAGAAGCAAGGGGCTGCTTGTCGTACCTGGAGGAACTTCAGCATACCATGAGAGACAGAGAGAGAGCTAGACAGGTAGGATAAGGAGTATGGACTTCGAAAGATTTTTTTTTTTAATACATAGCTTTGGAAATGCCATTCCCACAGCCAAAATACCAGCTACTTCATTTACAGGGCCCAGTGCAAAATGAAAATACAGAGCCTCCCTGTTAAAGCATTTAAAATCTCTAAGTGGCAACAGCAGAGCATTAAACTAAGTGCGAGTCCTTATGTCAGTACACAGGTCACATGCCCACAACGGTGTGACATTTGGATTGGGTTGGCATGGTGAAAGCAAAGGAGCCTGTGACAACAATCCAAGAAGGAGACAAGGGACCACACTAAAGCAGAAGTGATGTTCGAAGGAATTCTGGCTCTTGAGAGAGTACCTTAGAGATAGGGAAACTGAAAAGACCCCAGGAAGGACTGCTTTTTTGCTACCTCTATTCTTCCTAGGACCTCCAGAGACCCCTGCCTTACACATGCCTTAAGGTATATCCTCCTTGTAAAGGTCGAGGAGTTAATTACTTCGTTGAAGTCATCCAGCACAACAGGTGACTGGGCAGGACTGTCATGAAGGCTTTCCAAGATCATTGATTCCAGACCCCTTGACACCAAGACTCCTGGCTCCAGGGCAAAAGCGACTTATAGAGGACACCTAAGCACTCATCCTTGTTTTATCCAGTTCCCAGATGCCTGAGAGGACATGTACACAAGACCACCATCTTCAATAAAAACCCCAGACCCCAAGCAAAGATGAGACTCATTCTCCTCTTCCTTTCTGAGTCTCCCAGACACTCTGTATCTGCACTCTCTATATCCTCAATAAACTCTGCTCTCACTTCCTACCAGCTCCCCTCTGATTTCT
This sequence comes from Phoca vitulina, assembly GCF_004348235.1. NCBI lineage: Eukaryota > Metazoa > Chordata > Mammalia > Carnivora > Phocidae > Phoca > Phoca vitulina. The sequence continues at coordinate 48,702,519 of NW_022589705.1, forward strand.
ATCCTGCACAAAGCCAAAGACCCTCTTGGCTGCTCCTGCAGGACCCCCTTTGGGTCCTGAGACCCAACCTATCCACATCACCTTGAGTTAACCCAACATAGACAAGTTTAAAGTAACTCTGTGGAAGACTTCCAGAATCATCTTAATCCAATCTACTAAGTAAGAGAAAGATCTAAGTGCAACATACTTTTCCAACTGTTTTTGGCAACCTTGGATCTTCTCTGGAGCAGGACAGAAAACATTTCATCTAATCTGATACAAAATCAAATTTCTACCCCACCCCTCAATCCCCATCTGAATGAAAACCTGGAAAGGTCAAAAGCCAGAGTAAAACAGACTTAGCAGCGTATCTGCATCTGAATGAAGACCTCACTACCACAGCAAACTGAGATAAAACACTGGTCAGAAGGCAGGGGCTCATTCCAAAAACCAGGACCTTCCTCTGCCCTGGTCAGTTTGCTTGGAAGAGAAAGTAGCATCATTAAATGCTAATGCTAGCTAACACACATACCCCGCTCCAATTTCTCAAGTAGTGTTCCAAAGAAAGGCTGTGGATACACACAGTCTTACAGAGCTTTTGAATCTTTAGTGTGTATAAACACGTGCATGTGCACATGCACACACACACATAAGTCATAAACCACCACGAAGTTTTCAAGAATAAACAATACATCTAGAATGCCAAAATAGGCCAAAAGCTCTGCATTTTTTAAGCTTCATAACAACCAAAAAGAAAATCCATCATGGGGGCACCTGGGTGGCTCAGTTGGTTAAGCGTCTGCCTTCCGTTCAGGTCATGATCCCAGGGTCCTGGGTTCGAGACCCACATCGATCGGGCTCCCTGCTCGGCAGGAAGCCTGCTTCTCCCTCTCCCACTCCCCCTGCTTGTGTTCCCTCTCTCGCTGTCTTTCTCTCTGTCAAATAAATAAAATCTTAAAAAAAAGAAAAGAAAAGAAAAGAAAATCCATCACGTGTTTGTAAGACTGAACAGAACACGAATAATTAAGGCCACACTTGGAAAAACTTTCCTCAGAAAGGAAAAGACGAAGCGTCAGATTACAAAATGATACATATTACAAAATTATGTGTGTATATGTATAGATATATATTATCATCATCTGTGTTAAATATATTAGAAAAAAAGCAATATTCCACCTATTTTACAACAATATAAATTTTGTGCATCTTAACCTATTTCATTCAATTACTACCAAAAATTAAAGCAAGATAATCTTGGTAACCGAGAAATACATATTTTAAATTTCTTTGTTTTTTAGGTTTTATTTATTTATTTGAGAAAGAGAGCATGGGGGGAGGGGGCAGAGGCAGAGGGACAAGCAGACTCTGTGCGGAGTGGGAAGCCTGATGTGGGGCTCACTCCCTGAGATCATGACCTGAGCTGAAGGCAGATGCTTAACCGACTAAGCCACCCAGGCACCCCTCTATTTTCAATTTCTAACTAGATCAGATAATATACAAATTGTTAGAATTTAAGGCTAACTAGTAAGTTGTGTATTTAATACCAAGCTTAAAAATTTATGATAATACAGAACTTAAGACTACCTGTTAAGTCAGTCATCTCTAAATTTTATGCTTCCAGGATACAGAAAAGTTATTTTTATTGGCTTCATTTCTTTCACATTAAAGTTTACCACTTTCATATTAACTGACTGACATAGATTATTGCTTTTTGTTTGTTTGTTTGTTTTTAAAGATTTTATTGTATTCAGGGCAGTAAATATGACAAAACATTGTCAGCCGCTCAATGGGGAGGATGTTAGACTCATATTATGAATTAAGATTGGTTAAAAAGAAAGTTATCTTTTTTCTAAATAACTAGGAGAGCCAGTTTGGCAAATGACATTTCTTTAGAAAAATCCACAAGAACACACACACATGCACACACACAGATATTTAGGTAGTACAAAATCCATTCATTAGCCCCTTAAATACTCAGGACAGCTTAAACATTCCAGAAACTGAATGACCTCCAAACAACATGGGAAAAACAGATTACTGTCATGAAAGAGGAGGAAAAATGGTCCACTACTCACTGAGGGGGTTAATTTGAGAACATGAGGTCTGGTTGGTTTTGTAGTTCACATACTCTCTGAATCCATTATGTATTCATTCAGCTGATACTGATTATCTACTACATGGCACGCCCTTTACCAACCTGATAGGAGCTTAGAGCTTAGAGCCTAAACACTGGGATTGGGTGCGAACCCACTGAAAACTTTCAACAGCCAAAGTTTATAGAATATCACTCTGTCGGGCAGAAAAAATTAAACAACAGGGGCACCTGAGTGGCTCAGTCAGTTGGGCATCTGCCTTCAGCTTGGGTCGTGATCCCAGGGTCCTGGGATCAAGCCCTGCGTTGGGCTCCCTGCTCAGTGGGGAGCCTGCTTCTCCCTTTCTCTCTGCTGCTCCCCCTGCTTGTTCTCTCTTGCTCTCTGTCAAATAAATAAAATCTCAAAAAAAAAAAAAAAAAAAGAAAAATTAAACAACAGTTATCACAACTAAGTTATACAACCTCTTACACTGCCAGTAAAGTTCCACATTAATATATTATGAAACAGAAATAGGTGTTTGGTCACAAACTAAATGAATTTGGTAAAACGCTAAATCTGCCAGCTAATTCACCACTGACCACTGAAAAGTCATCCCTGAAAATACTAGTCCAGAATTGCAGAAAGTCAACCAGATGCCCTTAGTTCTGGACACTGGAGACAAAAAGATTTGTTTTAACAAAGGCAAGGATTAAAATTTCAAGATAATCAACTTTAGTCCAATAAAATCCACCACTGGAATGAAGCCTTATGGGACCAAACCTCAACTGCTATTACTACTTTAAGCAAAAGCAAAGGAGGTCTTTTATTTCATTTGAAAACATCTTTTCTCTCTTTAGCATGTACTTTTCTCAATAACCAACCCAGAAAGTGCCAGCATAAGGACAACTGTGTCACATGTTTGGTGGCAAGGACATCCAATCAGCTGTGCAAGAAGCCTGCCAGCATCCTGTAAGAGAGCCCCCATTTTACCATTTTAATTTTCTGTGCATCTACTACATGCCGGGCACCACGTGAGGCACTACTGATACAGACAGAAGAGTAACCTCCAGAAGCTTATTAATTCGGAGAGAAGTGGAACAGAGTCATGGACAAATCATTATTTAAAAAGTGTGTGCACTGGTGTGCATGTAAGGAGCTTAGAAACAGCCACTCTGTCCATAGAGGAAGAAAAAGTTGAACAGACTGAAAAACCAGTCTTCTTGCATCAGGATCAATGAGAGAAAGGAGGACACAGAGCAAACCACTGCCCCCCAGATTAGAGGGACAGACAGGCAAGTACAGGGGTCACCTGGTCCCTGAGCAGAGACACAAATGGGAACCACCTAGGCAGGAAAACCTGAACTGTAACAACTCCAGGGCACCCAGGCGTAGGGCCCCTGCCCCAATATTGTGAGATTTGCTTCCAGGAGCTCGACCAGGGTCCCACAGTAATAAATACTGGAGAAAAATCCCCTCCAGCTTCCACAGCGGGAGGGGAAAAGGAACCATTCTGAAATAGCCAGCGCACTCTGTTCTTAGCAATCCGTGGTCCATGTGGAGATGGAAGGCAGAGGTTTAACCAAAGGACTCCACGTTTAACCTTGGAAAATAAAAAGCCACAAAGAAAGGGCTCATAATTAGGCAACTGAAATTCTAAATGTCACTTTGCCTCTGGTATAAATCTCAAACTGATCTTATTTCCCCTTTAAGGCTAGGCTTTGATCAAAAGATAGGATCTAATCATCAGTAGCTTCCTCCTACTACTACGTTCCCCCACATCCCACGACCTCATGCCACGGGTTTTCCACCCTGCAGCCAGAGTGGACCAACGTGCACATTTAATCATGTTGCATCCCTTCCTAGCAGGCATCAGTGGGGTTCTATCTACTGCCCATTTGGTGGCTTCTAAGTCCTTCCAAGACCTGGCCCGTGCCTACATCTGTAGCCTGGTAGCTTTTCTCCCTTCACCCACATGCTCCATCTCTACTCTCCAGCCCCAGGCCTCTCTCCCCTCTTCAACTTCTCCAAATGAGGGTAGGTTCCCCCCCCAGCCCCCCGCTGCCAAATTATATGTAATTTCCTGTCCTCCCACTCTGTGGCACTCAGCAGGTTTGTATTTCATTTCTCATGCCAGTCTTCCCCACCATACAATAGGGGGGATCATGTCTGTCTCTGTCTCTGCACACCGATTCAAAACAGACATTCATTCAATATGCACTTGAAGACTGACTGGTCCTTCCAACTCCATTCATCCCCTGGAAGGCCAGGGCTAACTCAATCACTTGTAACAGAGGTAGCTACTCCTGACACAACAATCAGATCTAGGTACAAATACTTCAACTACTTACCTGCACTCCAGATTAAGAATTTACACTGGAATCTTTCCCAGTGAGAACTTAACGTTCAGTTCAGTTGCACAAAGAGGTATCAAAAACAACTACATGGAAGTTATCATAAGTGAAGTTCACTGTCGTTGCTATTCTAAGTCAGCCATTCACTCAAAAATATTTAATGAAGCAACTATACTCTGTGCCATGCTATAGGCCATTTCCCTACCACATCAGGGAAACAATGCAGCATCAGAAGTTATTTCTTGTATGCTTCTAATAGCTTGGCCAGGCATCAAACAGTTGACAAATTGGCCTATTTCAAAACAAAGTCAAGCTCTAGGAATGGTGTCCTATCTTTTACCGGCACAACCAGAAATAAAAATAAACAAAGTTTAATTTTATGTTTTCTTGCCTAAAGAATCTGCCCATTTTTATAGAAGTCTAAAACTCACAAAATTAAACTTGTGTATTCCTCAAAGTACTGCTGAGGGATACATGCATATATGGCAAAAAATATATGGTAAAGCAAAGCAGTTGGGAGTAATGGAGAAAGGGCATATGGGGGCGTTCTTATCCCTCAGGCTGAGTGGTAGATACACAATTGTTATCCTTTGAAACATATACACACTACATACCCTCTTTTTGTTCTGATTGCCTATAAAATGAGGGCAAACTGGATACAGAAGACAGAGCTGGACAAATGTCCACAAAGCAGCAAATTCCCAAGATGCCTGGCTAAAGCACCAGAACCAGATAACTACTCAATGTACTTTTCATTGTTCAAGCTAGAAAATGCTGAGTGACAAGCCCCTGTAGGAGAGCTTCATTTCCTCATAATGCTACCTAGAACCAGTAGAAACCACTGCCCACTTCCAGTACCAACCCCCTCCAAAACTTTTGTCACTGAGAATGCCAACACACACACACATCCCTAAAGGCATGGTCAGAAATAAACTGTAGTTTTGTGATTCTGCAAACTACAAGTTCTATAATCCCCCCACCCCCCATAAGAACATTTTGGCACTAAAGTCGTCACAAAATGAAGAAAATCTTCATTCTATAAACTGTTTATCATTGATACCACTTTGATGAATCTCTTTTAGTAAGAAAATGAGCTTTACAAAAAATCGTTGTTAATAGATATCCAAGTCCTTTAAAGGCAGAAATTATGGAAGAAAGGCATTTTGGCACCTAACTCAAGTGACTCATTTCAGATGTCCGGTATCCACCCTTCAATTGGCCTTGTTCAAAGCCAGGCTTTCTTTTCCTTCACAACAGAAAGACATGGTTTTTTAATCACACTCTGACACTTGTTATTGGTAGCTATGCAAAAACGTCTGAACCTCGGTAATGGTCAAGAGCTTACACTTTAGAGCCAGACTGCCTAGGTTCAAATCCTGACACTGCCACTTCCAGGCTCTAAGCCTGGGTCTGTGCTCCACGCCCAGTGCACGTCACAGTCTGCACGACCGGATGTGGTTATATTTCTATCTACATTTCACTCTTCTTGTTAAGTGAGGTTGTTTACAAATCCTCCACACCAGATTATAATGCCTTTGAGGATAGAGACCATCTTATTTTAAAAATAAGTACCACTTTACTTGAGATGACAATCTATCCTATCTTTAAACTCTCCATCCTCCTGTCTCCAAGGTCCTACAGATTATCAGATGAACTTTCATCTCACTACACCCCCTGCCTTACCTTATCTGTATTATACTGTATAATCCTAGTAACCATAGTCATGACTTCAAGGCATTAAGACTCAGAAAAACCTTCTCAATCACACAGTAAGAATTACAGGCAGCAATGTTTCCTTTAAATGTTATCTTAATTCTTTGGCACTGAATAACTGCATAAAATACTAAATTAAGCAAAACATTGTTATCTGATTTAACTACATAAATGGACATTTCATCCCTTTTGTCAGTGGTTCTCACACCTATTGCTTCAGTCTATTCAAGCTGGTGCAGAAAGATCCTTACCACAGGGTGCACTTCGATCCCAAGCTGACCTCTTAACAAGAAAGGATCTGTTCCTACAAGTGAATATTTGCTCCTCCTAAAGCTATCTGACATTCTTAAACACCCACAATATGTGAATGAGTCAACTCTTACAGATTTCTGAGATTAAGACTCCAAGATATTCTCTAACAGAAGAGGCAGCAAGTTTGACATGAAGAAAACAACTCATTTTCACACTAACAGGTATGTACATGGAAGTCACCCCAAGTGAGAGGTTATATTAGGCTACACTGCCAAAAATCTGCTACCTCTTTTTGAGTTGAATCTTCTTCTGGGTGTCTGTGGTGACAAAGATAAGCTTTACCTAAAAAGCTTCTTGATAAATCACAAGACATTAAGGACTGTAAACTATTTCTAAAGAAGGTAACGAAGACAGCTTTATACTTCATTTTACATAAAATAATACAAAACTTTGAAACTATAAAGTAAGGCTTTCATCCTATTTGTACTTTGTTCCTTTAGACCAAGACCCCCTCCCCCCCCCCAAGGGGATCAAGTCATTGACCACATGTCTCTCCTGACGAGTACTGACTTTACATGGAGCAGCCGCCCTTTGCCATTTAGCCTTAGGGTACAATATCTAGCTCATCATGGGGACAATTATTATTGGTGTTTTAACCACAGCAAATTGTAGCTAACATTATCTGAATCTGTGAACTATATAATCAATCATTCCCTAAGTCAAAATAAGGGTTAATAGTAAAAAGATCTTTCTTCTAAATTTGAACTCAAATTTATGTAAAGTATAAATGTGTACCTCTTTACCACTAATTGTGCAATTAGAAATGAAAAAATCTGTAATGTGATTTTTTTTATTGAGGTAAAATGGACATATATTAGTTTCTGGAGTACAACATAATAACTTGGTATCTGTAGATATTACAGAATGATGACCACAATAAGTCTAGTTAACCTCTGTCACCAGACACAGTTACAAACTTTTTTCCTCCTGATAACTTTTAAGGTCTATTCTGTTAGCAACTTTCAAATATACAGTACAGTATTATTAACTATAGTCACCATTTTGAACATTACTCCAGGACTTATATTTATTTCATAACTTTTGACTGCATTCGCCCATTTTGCACCTCCTCCCCATCCCCACTTCTGGCACCTGCCAATTTGTTCTCTGATCTATGAGCTCAGGATCATTTTGTTGTGTTTTGCTTTTATATTCCACATATATGTGAGATCATAGTTGATTTTTTTTATTGCTATTTACATTTTTATCACGGGACGATACCCTTTCAAACACACCGGAATGGCTCCATAATGAGTCAAAGAACCAAGATGATTCAAGGAATTACCAGCAGGCTGAAAATCAGGCGTCTTGGCTCTTAAGAGTTCTGCTTCCAAGTCACTGTCCACAGGACCGAACACATCAATGTACCTCACTTATCATGGCCTCAAGTATCCTCACTTGCATGAAGGCACAGGACCCTTCCACCTCTGTCATCTCCAATGTGGAATTTCAATTTCCTTTACCTGGTTTTGTGGCCACGTGTGGGGGCCAGAGGACCAAGCTTCCCCAGTATGTGTCGAACCCCACCAGTATGCTTCCAATCACCAAGATTCCACTGGAGTTGAGGAGAGGGACCTCAGAGACTAAGGAGCATCTCCCTGCTTTCAGGGGCAGCCACAGCATAGGTCCTCACATCCATTCTAAATGTGAGGAGTGCAGTCCACAGACAACAGGCCTGCACCATCTTAGTGCTCCATCACACTTTGCCTGCAAGACCTCCTGCAAATAAGGGCCAGTGCTTTGCCTGGCCTCTCTGCTCTTTTCTCTCTAGTCAGGCGGCATATACATACATTCACTTAGTCTAATTTTGTACCCTGGGTCCAGAGAGTGTGTTGCTATAACAGCCAAGATTAAAAATAAAAATATGTATGGACAAAAGCCATGACTTTGTGTAGGGGAGGGGCTCGCATTACTGAGAGAGAAGGTGATCCAATATCTAAGTACAAGGGAAATCCAGCAGATTCTTTATCTTTAAGCTTTCTGCCCACACCAGCAGATCAATTATTATTTGACACTCCATACGGATTCAAATAAAATAGTGCAGTAACCTCATTTTAAGAATTTAAATAGATCATGAAAGAAAAAGATACTGGAGTCCTAGAAGCCAAAAAATTTTGGATGTCCTATGTAAGGAGCATTTTTTTGGCCCCGAATGGGAACACATGCATTTATAAACATACCATGAACATCTGGCCCAGTACCACATGCTGCCTTATATAAGCAGCAGAGGAGACAAAGCAGATTGGGGTGGAAGCAACAGAAGTTGGGCAAGGTAACAAATGGGAAAAGGCAAGTAATCTGAAAGGCTTGCCAAAATCATAAATGAGTTTTAGACCCGCAGCATTTCACAGTCCCCTCAAGCTCCCGTTCTGCAAGTCGGCCTCGGTCACCAGCCTACCAGGCACCTGCAGCCCTGAGGAGCAGGAGTGTCCTTCAAATTCTCCTGTGACCTCACCCATGACCTTCTCACAACTCCGTTACTAGGCGCATTCAGAGGACAGGGAGGAATTTCACTTTTAAAGCTACATAAAAAGGAATTCCTTCGTCTTGCAAAAGGCCCGGGGTGTGGATCGCGCTGTGCCAGGCACCTTGTCGGCTGCCTCTCTGGGCAGGATCCTGGCGGCGGATCAGCGTAAGGGAAGACGCTGTTTCCTCCGGTGCCATCTGCTCCAACAGGCTGGTGGCTAGTGCTGCCCATGAGGGCTTCTTCCCTCCTTCCCTCCCTCTCCCCCACCCTCCACCCCCCTTCTATCTCGAGCCTTCTGGCAATGCTCTGGAGAACTACAGCAAAACACTGAAGATGTGCCGTGCTCAGCAGCCTCCGAGGGCGGAGAGCACACAGTCGGACAAAGAGAGAGGGGAGGGGGAGCAACTCGATGCTCACACTCTATTAAGACAGGGCTCCCAGCGGGGTCGTAAGGGCCGCTGAGTGGGCTGACATGCAATCATCCTCCGGCATCCAGCAAGAACAGCAGCGATAGCACCAGAGGGCAGCTACTATGAAGAATAGCATGCAGGTTCCTCAATAAATTAAAAGTAGAATTACCATATAATCCAGCAATGTCGCTTCTGGGTGTTTATCCGAAGAAAATGAAAACACTAACTTAAAAAGGTATCTGCACCCCCATGTTCACTGCAGCATTATCTACGATAGCCAAAATATGGAAACAATCTAGGTGTCCAGCACTGGATGAAGGGATAAAGAACACACCATACACACACACACACACACACACACACACACAGGAATATTACTCAGCCATAAAAAAGAATGAAATCTTGCCATTTACGACAACATGGATGGAGCCAGTATTACGCTAAGTGAAATTAAGTCAGTCAGAGAAAAACAAATACCGTTAGGATTTCACTCCGATGTGGAATTTAAAAAACAAATGAGCAAAAGGAAAAAAAAGAGAGAGACAAACCAAGAAACAGACTCTTCACTACAGAGAGCAAACGGACGGTTACCAGAGGGGAGGTGGCGGGGGATCGGGAAATTGGTGATGGGGACTAGGGAGAGCACTTGTACGGGAGTGTTCAATCACTATATTGTACACCTGAAACCACAGCATGTTAGCTAACTGGAATTTGAATAAAAACAATAAAACCAATGACTGACTAACTAGAGTGTAACAAGAAAATAATACCAGAAGCATCAGTCATTAACACCTATGAAATACTGGAACAGTGGCTGCCAAACTGCTGTCAAGATCACTATTTTGTTATCTTGAAACTAAAAAAGTATTTTGTGGGGGCGCCCGGGTGGCTCAGTCGTTAAGCGTCTGCCTTCGGCTCAGGTCATGATCTCAGGGTCCTGGGATCGAGCCCTGCATCGGGCTCCCTGCTCCGCAGGAAGCCTGCTTCTCCCTCTCCCACTCTCCCTGCTTGTGTTCCCTCTCTCGCTGTCTGTCAAATAAATAAATAAATAAATAAAGCTTGCTTGTATAACCTAAATCGTCTTCTTTAATCATTTTTTTAAACAGCAGGAATTCGTTTAAGCTTGCAATTGAGTATACACATACAAATCCATCCAAAAATTTGCAATATTCTCCCTTTTTGTGAACAAAACACTTTTGTGCACAAAATATATATATATATTTTTTTTAAAATATGTTAACACTACACGAAGTGGACAGTTTCCTTTCAGAGAACTACAAAATGAGGCAGAAGGGAGGAAGGTTTTATAGGGTAAAGGACAAAGAACAAGAAAAAATGGAAACTATCTGACTGGGTGGGGCCACAGAGTCAACCTTCTTTCCGGTGAGAAGGCCAAGAGCGGGCCTGGCCATTTTGGGGACTGGTTGATGGGACACACTGCCTTTCTGGTCACATGGAGCATTTTTACAGGGGCACACAAGTTATCTAAGTTTCGGTTTGCTGACATAGCACACCGGGAAGGAGCGGTTCCATCTTGGGCCTAGAAAGTTACATCAACACTTTTATGGGGCACATTTTTTAAGATTTTACTTATTTGACAGAGAGAGAACGCACAAGCAGGGGGAGGGGGAGAGCCAGGCAGAGGGAGTGGGAGAAGCAGACTCCCCAGTGAGCAGGGAGTCCGACTCAGGGCTCCATCCCAGGACCTTGGGTTCATGACCTGAGCCGAAGGCAGACGCTCAACCCACTGAGCCACCCAGGCGCCTAAAGGGCACATTTTAAAAAATTAAATATTGGACCAAACCTTATTCTAATCCCATATATGCATTATCTCGTTTAATTCTTACAATATTCGGAGGCAGTACCATTATCATTCTTGGTTTGCAGTTGAAGAAATGGAGCTACAAAGTGACTGAGCCACTTGAGGGCTGGCTTCCCGTGGAAGTGGGATCCCAGAGCCCGTACTCAACCCAGGTCCAATAAATGCGCAGCTTCCCACCCCGCCTCCAAAGCCCACTTCCACTTCCTCAAGCAACTGGTCTCTTCCAATTCCTCCCACCCTTGAATCCTCTGTTCAGCCACCTACCCTCCCCTTCGGAAGGAGAACACCTCAAGGGCAGGTCTTGTTCAGCTGAGTGACTTAAACTAAGCCTCAGGGAGCAAAGGATTCCTTCAATAGTTTTAAGTTGAATAAATAAAGATGGGATTTTTTAAAAAGAAAAAAAAGCAAAATAAAATGTAGCAAAAAAATAATAATAATAATAAACCCTGACTTGGAGGCCTGTCCCAGGCAAAGGGAAACTAAAGTCTTAGTAACACTTAGAGCTACTACAGGAGGAATAAGAAACTTCCCATCTAAAACTTTAAATCAGATTTAAAAAAAACAGTCACACTAAAGTTTTAAAGCATGCTTTGTTCCAGGTTCTTTGTTCAGGGAAAACAATAAGTTTTTAGCTCAACAAAGGTGGGACTGGGATTGATTTTGGGAGTTGATAGTGAAATGGGAAACTGTTCTGGATAAGTAAGTTCAGAGGACTGAAAGCTGGGAGTTTAAAGAATAAATAAGTAAGTAAAAAAAGCAAATTCTCCAGAAAGGAAAAGAGCAAAAAAGTAACAAATTAAACTAGAGGATGGGCAGGCAGAGCTGGGGGGGTGTGAAGACTGGCTGACAGGTTTTATGACAGTTGCTTGTGCCCGACTCCAGTCATCATGCCCAAAACTACAGAACGACCACCTCATATAAGGGGTCCTTTGGGAGTGGCCAACGGGGGACAAAGGAATACAGAAAAGGGTGGCCCTTACAAGACTGAAAAGCAGAGGTGAAGATCCCTAGAGAAGCAGGAAATCTGAGAAAGAGGTAACAAGGGAGTGGCCAGCACTGTAAATGGTAGAGTGCTGTGTGCCCACCAAGTAGGTGGTGAGGGCCCAGGTCTTTCCGATTCAATGCATAATGCTGGAGGACCAGTCAAGCGCCACGGACCATGCCCCAGTGTTACTGATCACCCCCACAGCGAGAGAATGCCTGTCCCATGCAGTGCAGTCACTCCCATGCCACACATCGTGATGCAACACCAACAACCAGGTTTGTGGTTGACAAACCACTTTAAAACTGAGTGCAAGCTGGCCCAGAAGCAGAAAAGAAACAGCGAGGAGGAAGAGAAGAAAGCATTGCATGTCATCTTGGGCCTAACTAATCCAAATATGAGCTGGTAATGAGACAGAGAACCTGAAGGGACCTCATGAGAAAATTTGCTCATTTTCTTGCTAGGACCTGCACCCTCTCCCTACACACGGCTTATGGTACTGATGATAACCTTATGAAGGTCAAACAGTTAATGATTTCTTTGGAATCATCCAGCACAATAGATAACATCTAAGGGGCTGTCATGGAAGGTTTTCTAAGACCACGGCCTCCAGACCCCTTGACACCAAGACCCCTGGCTCCAGGGCATAGAGACCAGTTCCTGGATGCCTGAGAGGGCACATACACCAGACCTCCGTCCTCAATAAAACCCCCAGGCCGCAAGCAAAGACAAGACTCTCCTTTCTGAGTCTCCCAGACACTCTGTCTGTATCTGCCCTCTCTCTGTATCTTCAATAAACTCTGCTCTCACTTCCTCTGGGCTCGTGCTTGATTTCCATCCTGCGCAAAGTCAAGGACCCTCGGACCCTGCCAGCCTGCATCAGTAAATTACCCAACAGGAAACAGTAAACTCTGCCCATTACACCAAGGGATCACTGTCAGTGTAGGATGACTGACTCCCACAGCTGCCTCTATTCCAAGTATAAGTTCCTAGACATCTGAGGATGTTTGCCTCATAAATCAAACAGCCACCAATGTACTGGCCGCTCGGTTTCAACCCCTGAGTCTACTGTCAAGTCTCTACATCTTCTTCCGCTCACCATATTATTCCAAGCAGCATATACATGAAAGTGAATGCTCCACCAGACATACTAATTTTAGAACTCAATTTAAAACTTTCCCACTTTCTCCACCTGCCAAATGAAAAGGACAACAAAGCAGCTACCACAGCTGTTCTCTAAGAATCGGCATAAAGGTGACATACATTCTTTTGAGACAAGAATTTTCTAAGTCTTTTTTTTTTTATTTTTTTTTTATGCAAAGCCAGAAGATACCTGGCGCCTCTGAAAATGACCAGACTCCCGCGGCAGAGCGGCTCCGCCAAGCAAGGCAGCAATGTCTGGCTTGAAATAAAGTTTGAAACTCCGTCCCCTCCTCAAGTATATCAGTGGATTCCACTGCTTTGCAAACTCAAATCAAAATGATAAAATCTTGAGATAAATTTAAACCTAACCAAAGCCAGGGGTAAGTGCTATAATGATAATAACCAAAACTATTATTATCGTAATAATAAAAACTATTATTTAGTTCCACATATTTTATGCAAAATATTGGCCAGATTCAGTTTATGTGACCTTTTAAGAGCAACTACTACTACTTTGTGTAAAAAGCAACATGAGATGAATCTGTATCAAAAAGAAAAAAGACAGGGGCGCCTGGGTGGCTTAGTCATTAAGCGTCTGCCGTCGGCTCAGGTCATGATCCCAGGGTCCTGGAATCGAGTCCCACATCGGGCTCCCTGCTCGGCAGGAGACCTGCTTCTCCCTCTCCCACTCCCCCTGCTTGTGTTCCTGCTCTCACTATCTCTCTCTCTCTGTCAAATAAATAACTAAAATCTTAAAAAAACAAAAAAAAAAAGAAAGAAAAGAAGAAAGACAAAAGGAAGGAAGGAAGGTAGGAAGGAAGGAAAAAAGCAAGCAAGCAAGCAGGCAGGCACTTTAATAGGGATCATGTCCTAACATACAGCTGCCTTGCCTTGCGTAACACTTCAACTGTCAAGAACAAAGCTTTACAAATTGATCCTGCAACTTCTTTTTGCCTTTCACTGGCCAGTAACTATGAAACAGATTTCCAAAACATGTTTATAATCAGGTCTATACAACCAAAGGCAAACTAGAGCAGAAACAGGATTTCAGAACGATTCTATCTTCTTAATTTAACTTCTAGAAACACCACTTCCCACCCTGCAATGGGTTCCTGGCTTCTGCCACTTAGAACATCTCGAGCCGCCTAACAGCAGTTCCAGCTACGGCACAGCCAACCATCTGTGGCTGTCTTTCACAATCCTGGCCATTAAGGAAATGCAATGTTTCAATGCTTTTTGGCCTGGCTAGATTCCTCTAGACATAAGCTAAGTGCACGCATTTTTTATTCTCCAGGGTTTGAGCTCCAGCAGTGTTTGTAACATGACATTCAAAACCTAAAACTGACCTTCACTGGGAGATTTGAACTGGCATTCTGAGACAACCTAACAGAATTATCTAAGCTGGGGGGAAAAAAAATTCTTCCATAAGGCTCTTAAATGCATTTCCTCTACAAAACTAACATCACTGCAATCAACTATTAACAACAAATATCACACTGGCCTGCAACTAGGATCAGATGGGTGAGGCACTCACCTTGGGGAAAACAACTGAAGAGGGCAACAAAAAACCAAACTCCGGTAATCAAGATAACTAATATTTTAGTGCCATATTTTCAAGTATCAAAATTAGTGCAAAAAAAATCCACCATGAAAATCAATCCAACTCATTTATCCAACTCACTCTCACCCATTTCAATCCTGCCTCAATCTGTCAGGTCTGGTCTTTATTTAAAAATTTTTTATTTTGTTCCTTTTGTTGCATTAAACTACCACTTCTCTTACTGAATCTTTGGGGCACCCCCTTAAATTTTTCACTCGAGGACAGTGCTTCACTCACCTCACCATAGCTTCAGTCCTGCCAACACATATTAACTTAATACTCACGAGGAAATCCTGTGAGGTAGCCCCACCATTACTCTCATTTATAAATGAGTAAACACAAAAAGTTAGCTACTTTGTCCAAGATTGTGGAGCAAGGGTCGCCAAGTCAGATTCCAAACCCAGCCAGCTATGTAGCTCAGAGCCCACACTCTTAAAGACAAACACCACCTCTCAGGGTTTTGCATCAACAAAGGCATTTGGCATAAAATCATATAGTCCTAGGATTTTAGGAAATAAATAATATATGAAAACTATTCAAATAAACTATAATTAATGACAACCTGGGCAAATTTAGTTATGATTTGTTCATCACATTTATCGATGTCCTACAATATTTAGGCTAAGTGGTCGTTCCACCAAACTCGCAGAATTTTTCTAATTTGTCCCTAATACTTTAAGCCATCCTAATCCTCAGAATGAACCAAGGGGGAGACAGAAGATCAGACCTCTCACTCAAAGGACATGAGTACAGATTTGAGTAGCCTAGAGTAGCTAGTGTCTATGCTTAGGTTCGGAGATAGCCTCACATACTGTGGGCTTTACAAGGCTAATTGAGCTACAGTGGGCATCGCAGGACGATGTTCAGAAATACTCCCTAATAATGTGTTCATTTAGTAAGAGAGTAGAATTTAGAAGTACAGCCATGACAGCTACAATGGTCCTACCGTATTTGGCCAGTTGTAGTGATGGAGGTCATCACAGTTTAAAAGGGTCACAATGAAACCAGGCTGAAAAGAACCTAGAAAAGTTATCATGGGAAGAATGGTTGAGGGAACGAGGGCTATTCTTTTGAGGGTGGTGAAAAAGACAACCTCAGTCAGGGAAGTGGCTCCTTGCAACTATTTTCAATTATCTGCAGAGTTAGTGGATTTAATGTGTGTGACACCAAAAGACTGAAGTTGGACAAGTGGACGACAGTTTATGGATGGCAGTTTCAAGGACTGGCTTTCATCTCAGTATAAAGAAAAAAATCTTCCAACAATTAGACCTGTCCAGCAATGAAAAAGCTTGCCTCCAGAGGAGGTGAGCTGGCTGTCAGCTGCGGTAGAAGGGACCCAGCACAGAATGGCCACTTGGACAGAAGGACTCAAATCCCTTCCAATTCTAAGACTTTAAGAAATGGAACAAATAATTAAACTTAACACGTTCATTGTTATGCATAGTGTTTAGTTCCTAAAAACCCTAGAAAACTAAAACAAAACTCTGAGCTCAACGGGAAGGAGGTCTTGCACTTTCATTGTATTCCAAGCTAGATTCTTGATTTTTTTTAAAACTAAGCCACCGAAATAACGCAAGTTAAAAATCAATCTCCCTCATGGAAAAACTAAATGGTGTCCTGAGACAGTATTTATAGTTACCATTTAAGAAAATTAGGAAGCTGTATTCATATATGCAATCAATATTTTATCATTCTCCCACAAACTACATCGGCTATTCTTACCAAGATCTACAGAAATCCTGCAGAAGAAAAAATACAGAAGCAGCTGAATTAGAATTTAGGAAAACAAAGCAAACCAAAAGTTGAATCAAATGCATCAGCAGCACCCAGGTGTGCCCAATGATGACAGGATTTCTAAAAATCAATTTTGGGAGTCTTCCAAAAGAGGTACACACATAACTTTAGTGTAAGTAAGTATTTTTGTTTGCACAAGAATGGGAACAAGACAAGTTAAAAAAAAAAAAATAGGAGGAGGACACAATTAATAGTTTAAAAACAGTGAGTTTTTGGGGTGCCTGGGTGGCTCAGTCAGCTGGGCATCTGCCTTTGGCTTGGGTCATGATCCCACAGTCCCGGGATCGAGCCCCATATGTCAGGCTCCCTGCTCAGGGGGGAGTCTGCTTCTCCCTCTGCCCCTCACCCCACTTGTGCTCTCTCTCTCTCACTCTCAAGTAAATAAAATCTTTTAAATAAAATAAATAAAATAAAAACTGAGTCTTTTAAAAACTCACTGTAGCTTCTTGTAGCTTCTGCTGCGTGGTTGAGTGGGTACACATACGCACACATACATGTACACACACATACATGTACACACACATACACACACACACCCTATATATTGCCTAAACCCCACTGGATTATACTAGTGATTCCATTCAAAGCACCACATTTACTGAGGAAGATTTTCAATGAAATCAAAGTATTATGACTCCAGGGAAGAAGCAAACAAACCAGAGAGAACCTTCCTACTTGCCAGACATTTTACACAGATGACCCCGTCTGATCCTCCCAATAGCCCTGTGAAGTGGGGGTTCTTACAAAGGAGCAAATCAAGTTAATTAACGTCCCCCAAAGTCGACCAAGCCAGTAAGGTGGAGCCACAGGTATGACCGACTCCAAAGCCCAACTTTATTTCCTCTGCCTCACAGCCAACTGCTGGTGCCGATCACTTACTATGCCAAAACCCACTAGAGAACTTCCACCTGGAACTTCCTGCAGGTATGTTAAACTTGTCATCATCCCCAACCCTGGACTGCCCTCCTTCGTTAACCCTTCGAAGGGTTGCCTTTGGCTCTGCCATTCCCACCATTCGCACGTACAGACAATCAATCCTATTAGGTGCTCCTGTCACGACGTCAGCTTCTCCCAAATCCCCCCATTTCCATTACTTCTACCCTGTACCTGATCTAAACTGTTGTGACACCATCTTAGGTATGTTCCACTTTCTCTCCACTATGATCCACACCACACTTCGATATGAAAAACAACAATCGTGCCACTAAAGGAGTTTGAGGAAGGCACCAACTCCCCACCACCTTCCTATTTATAAACTCAATCTGGAATTATATGTAAGCCCCAAAGGACAATTCCAATTCCCATGCCTATATAATTCTTCCACCTCTAGGTTTCAATCAAAACACCCTTAATTTCAATCGCCTCCTCTCAGAGATGATCCCTCCAACAATAACACCCTGCTCCCACTTTTCTACCTGCCAGTACTTCTGCCCATCCTTCAAGGCTCGGTTCTAACGCCATCTCTCCCTCAGCTTTCACTGATTTGTTTATCCAGAAGTATATCAAACAACTATTAAGCATTAACTGTATGTGAGACATTGGAGATACAAAAAGAATTCAGTAACTTCATAACAAGTAACTTCAGTGTTCCTATTTTAAAAAAAAATTCATTCTTTTTTTTAATAGCACTCAGTATAATCTGCCATATAAAACAATTATTTGGGTGTATGTTTTACCTTATCAATTCCTTAAACGTAGAGACCACTTTTTATTCCTATTAACAGGATGCTATTGGAATACACTGATTTAACAAGTACTTACTGAAGTTAAAAGTCTGTTTTTCCTACTTTCACTCTAGAACCTTCCAATCCAGTTTCTTTTTTTTTTTTTTAAGATTTTATTTATTTGACAGAGAGAGACACAGCGAGAGAGGGAACACAAGCAGGGGGAGTGGGAGAGGGAGAAGCAGGCTTCCTGCGGAGCAGGAAGCCCGATGCGGGGCTCGATCCCAGGACCCTGGGACCATGACCTGAGCCGAAGGCAGGTGCTTAACGACTGAGCCACCCAGGTGCCCCTCCAATCCAGTTTCTAAATAGCCTGAATGATCTATTTAAATGTGAATCAGAGTGTCAGTCCCATATTTAAAAACAAGGGCTTTACCTTGGATGAGGCAATGACACGAAAAACCCCAAGCAACAAAGGGAAAAAAAAAACAAAACAGATAAACTGGACTTCATCAAATTTAAAAACTTGTGTGCTTTTTATTTTTTTGAAGATTTTATTTATTTATTTATTTGACAGAGAAAGACACAGCAAGAGAGGGAACACAAGCAGAGGGAGTGGAAGAAGGAGGCTCCCCACTGAGCAGGGAGCCCAATGCAGGGCTTGATCCCAGGACCCTGGGATCATGACCTGAGCCGTAGGTGGACGCTTAACGACTGAGCCACCCAGGCGCTCCAAAACTTGTGTGCTTCTAAGGATAACATCAAGAAAGGTAAAAAGACAACCCAGATAATGGAAGAAAATGTCTGCAAATCATTATCTAATTAAGGGACCTGTATCCAGAATACATAAAGAACTCAACAATGAAGGAACAAATGAGCCCACCTGCAAATGGGCAAAAGATCTGAATAGACATTCTCCAAAGAAGATATACAAATGGTCAAGAGCACATGAGAAGATGTTCACTATCATTAGTCCTTAGGGAAATGTAAATCAAAATCACAATGAGATACCACTTCACACCCAGAAGGGTGGTGAAAATCGAAAAGACATAATGTAAAGACACGGGAACCCTCATTCACTGTTCGAATATAAAACGGTTGAGCTGCTTTGGACGACTGCTGGCAGTTCCTCGAGATGTGAGACATGGTGTTACCTTGTGATTCAGAAACTCCACTCCTAGGTATGTATCTATACCCGAGAGAGAGGAAAACATATATGCACACAAAAACTTGTATACTTGGGGCGCCTGGGTGGCTCAGTTGGTTGGGCAACTGCCTTCAGCTCAAGTCACGATCCTGGAGTCCCAGGATCGAGTCCCGAATCCGGCTCCCTGCTCGGCGGGGAGTCTGCTTCTCCCTCTGACCCTCCCCTCTCTCATGTGCTCGCTCTCTCTCTCAAATAAATAAATAAAATCTTAAAAAAAAAAACTTTCATACTAATGTTCATAGCAGTTAACAACCCAAGTGTCCATCAACTAATGAAGAAACAAAATGTGGTATATCCATACAATAGGATATTATCTGGTAATAAAAAGAAATGAAGTAGATGCATAACTACACAGCTGAACACAGTTTAATCTTGAAAACGTGCTTAGTGAAAGAAGCCAGATACAAAGTCACATCTTGTATGAGCCCATTTACATGAAATATCCAGAGAAGGCAAATCCATACAAATAGAAAGTAAATTAGTGATTACCAAGGGCTGGGGTGGGGGGGTAGAAGGGAGCCACTACTAATGGGTGCAGGGTTTCTTTCTGGGGTAATGAAAATGTTCTCCAATTAGACAGTGGTGATGTGATGATTGCAGGATTCTGTAAGTATACAAAAAACCACTGGTTTATATGCTTTATAAGGAGAAATGTTCCTGTATACAAGTTATCTCTCAGTAGAGCTATTATACATAAAAACTAGTAACAATAACAACAAAACCCCAGTCACTTCTCATCCAGTTGCCCCGGAAGCCCAAACTCCTGATCATGCCTCAAGGCCTATGCAACCCTTGCAATTTCCCTTCTACCATCTCCTCCTCACTCACAATGCTCCAGAAACACCTGCCTCCTGTCCTCCATGAAAAAGGCTCACCCCTTCATGAGGTCTCTCCATGTGCCGTTCCGTCTGCTCCCAAATCTTCACACACCTGGCTCCTACCCCTTCTCAGGGCTCAGCTTAAATATCATCTCCTCAGAGAGGCCTTCTCCGACCTCACAGGCTAAAGTGGTCTTCCCAGTCACTCTCCATCACTGCACTACCGTAATTTTTTGGTAGTACTTATACAGGATATAAGGCATAATGTATATAAGGTTACCTTGATTATCTTTCCCTTGTTTATAGTACATCTCCCCTCCTGCCTTAATAGGCTATCAAAACATTTGTTGAGCTGAACTGACATAAAGGAGTTTACTATTCAGGTGCTGAGAGACTATAACTGATGTTACAAAATAGATCACCTGACAGGGAGGTGATAATGAATGCCGTATTAGAGGTACAGACGGGTATAAGAGAAATTTCAGGGAAGAAAACGATGTGTAGCTGCAACAGCTGTGGAAAATCTTCATGTAAGCAATGAGATTGAAAACTGAGAGATTAGGGCGCCTGGGTGGCTCAGTCGTTAAGCGTCTGCCTTTGGCTCAGGTCATGATCCCAGGGTCCTGGGATCAAGTCCCACATCGGGCTCCCTGCTTGGCGGGAAGCCTGCTTCTCCCTCTCCCACTCCCCCTGCTTGTGTTCCCTCTCTCGCTCTCTCTGTCAAATAAATAAATAAAATCTTAAAAAGAAAACAGAGATTAAGTGTGAAAGGCATTCCAGGAGAAAGGCACACCTAAACAATACCCTCCCCACCTTGTCCATGACCTCAACTCTTCACCCACACACACATCCCACCATGACTCATGGGAACATCATGTGAAACCTAGAACTTGAACCCAAGTCAGTAAGTGCCTCAAGGGTACTTCTGCATGCCTACTCATACCTAATGCAGGCATAGAAACATCTGCCAAATGACTAATGAAACAGCAGGTTCAGGTATTATTCCAGAAGTCTTAACAATTACATTGAAAGGCAATTTCTACCTCCTCACAATTGCGTCAAGTTTCTATTTTAGACCCTTTGGAGTTCTTTTGGGGGGAGGGAGGAAGTCAGTGTTTCCTTATTTAGATTTTAAATAAAAATGTTTGAGGAACAGAACAACAACAAACCACATACCTCTAGCCTACCCTTAAAGAACCTTCTGAATCTCGGTGTACTTGTGGACAGCTAGCTGCAATCTGCTGACCCAGCGTGCTGTTTATAAGGCAGGAAGGGGGTATTTCACTAGGTACTGGAGTACCTACATGACCTAATGGGAACTTTAACCCTACCTATGGAGTCCCAAGTTTGAATACTAGCTTCTCTATTTAACTAGCTATTTGACCTAAGGCTAGTAAAGCAACCTCTCTGAGGCCATTTCTTCATTTGTAAAATGATGGAGTAACAAGTGCTCTGTGGATCTGTGTGTAAACTAGAGGGCAATGTAGTGGGCGAATCCATACAAAGAGAGCACATGCTTGACCCACTGCAAACGTTAGTTAGGATGACCGAGTCACAGGAATTACGAAGTGCCAAAGTCACAGGCTGCTGGTCAATAAGAAAGTGCTGAAGAACAGAAAATAATTAATTTCTAGCCTCTTGGGAATTTGATGAGCAGGAGTGACTTTGCATTATTTCAATACTATCAGCCTCTCCGGCTAAATAAGGGATGCTTGCTGCCAGGCCTGTCGTCTAACTAGTACAAGAACTCTTGGAACTTGGACATGAGACTGTTAAAATATAACATCAGCCATCTAATTGCACTTCATGATCATGAAACTGTACAAATGAGACCTTTTGTACCATGTCTTAAAGGCCAACTTGAGAACTAAACACTAAAGTGAGGAGGGTGGGGTGGGGAGAGGCACAGAGTAATTCAAAGCCTCTACCACCTGCTCATGCTTTAAAAAAACAATCTAGTTTGCTGAAAGACAATACATGGTCAAGCTATCTGACCCACTGTAAAAGAATACTAAGAAACACAATTTCCAAGTCCTTAAATCTTCTTACAACATGGATTACACAGAGTGTTAAAGAGCACACTAGCCTAATACAATACCATTTAACAATTTACTTGGTAGATTTCAAGGGAACTAGGCAACTCAGTATGTCTGTTATAACGGGTGGATTTGTAGTTAATAGTCTGGTACCCAATTTACTACTTTCATGATCAGGTGCCATCACTTGAGTTCTAGGACGTTTGAACCAGAAGTTTAAAAGTTTCATAAACTATGATGTGGCTATATGCGTGTGTATCTTAAAGGTAAGCCCAAGTAATGAAAGCTGGAAAAGGTAATATGGAGAAGGTATAAAAACCCTTTCCTTTGACAGTATAATAAGAGGTGAATAAAGACTAAAATGATACCATAAAAGATGTGATGAAGCCACAAAAGCAATGATCTCTTGTGGACCACAAACAAGCTCTAGAAGGCGTTCAGTTATGTGGTGGCAATGACCATCCCATCTCTCCACCTGGTAGTTGGACTCATCTGTCAAAACTCAGCTCAGCAGTCATCTCTAGAAAGCCTTCCTTAATCCCACCACCTCCTCAGTGCTGGGTTGGCCACACTTCCCCATGTGCTACAGGACCTACACAGGCACATCTTTCAGTCTCCATTACTTTCTCCTGGTTTGCCTGCCTCTACCTAACAACTCAGAAGCTCCTTCAGGAAATAGACCTAGTCTCACTTCTTTGTATTCCACAAGCCAACACTGCTTGGTACTTACACATCTGTTGAAAAGACCTATTTACTAGGATGTTCAGGGAAGCATGCTTTGTATACCAAAAGACTGTAAATAGGGGCGCCTGGGTGGCTCAGATGGTTAAGCGTCTGCCTTCAGCTCAGGTCATGATCCCAGGGTCCTGGGATCGAGCCCCACATCGGGCTCCTGGCTCAGCGAGGAGCCTGCTTCTCCCTCTCCCTCTACTATTCCCCCTGCTTGTGCTCTCTCACTCTGTCAAATAAATAAATAAAATCTTTTAAAAAAAAGACTGTAAGTAACCTAAATACTATCAACAGAAGACTAGTTAAATCAGCAGTTCTCTAAATGTGGTCCAAGGACCCCAAGGGTCCACGAACACCCACTCTTTCAGGGGTGAGTTCCCTCTTTCTCTAACTACACATCCGTGTGAAGCCAAATATTCTTTCAATACTTTAACCAAAACAACATAGCATATGAACTGAATTAAGAAGCAGATATAAGAATCCAGCTTTCAGAACGCCTGGGTGGCTCAGTCAATTGAGCAACCGACTCTTGGTTTCAGCTCAGGTTGTGATCTCAGGGTTGTGAGATCGAGCCCCATGTGGGGGCTCACGCTCAGTGGGGAGTCTGCTTGAGATTCTCTCCCTCCCCCTCGCTCACACTCTCTCTCTCTCTCAAAATAAAGCTTAAAAAAAAATCCAGCTTTCTTTTACAAAGCAAGACATTGAAGAGATTTCTGAATATGTGAAAACAACATTACTCTTCTCAGATTTTGTTTTGGAAAAGTTATTTTTCATACAAATATGCTAATAAGTAATGGGCTTATTATTGTAACTTTCAATGAGTTCATAAATATTTTTTAAATCTCTCAGTTTTAACTTCTAATATAGTTAATATCTGTAAGTATAACCCATATCAAAGGCTCTATGGAGTTCTCAATGAGTTTTAAATGTGAGACCAAAATGTCTAGAGAACAGCTGGTTAGAAAAACTATGGTACAGCTGTACAACAAGAGTATGTGGCAATTTTCCAAAAGAATGAGGTACACTGGGCGCCTGGGTGGCTCAGTCGTTAAGCGTCTGCCTTCGGCTTGGGTCGTGGTCCCAGGGTCCTGGGATCGAGTCCCGCATCGGGCTCCCTGCTCGGCGGGAAGCCTGCTTCTCCCTCTCCCACTCCCCGTGCTTGTGTTCCTGCTCTCGCTCTCTCTCTCTCTGTCAAATAAATAAATAAAATCTTTAAAAAAAAAAAAAAAAAAAGAATGAGGTACACTGATACCTGCTAGTAGAAACCAACATCTAAGCTATACTGCTAAGTTTAAACAAAGACGTGAAAACAAAGTATAAATTTGTACCTTTTAAAAAAGAGGCTACTGCTTTGCCTATATATACTATATATATGTATGCAAATTCTCTGGATGAACATCCAGGAAAAGTAACTAGTAGGTATCCCTGTACAGAGTAACTGGGGAAAGAGGGTCAAGGAAGGGGAAGAGACTTTCCACACCATTCCTAGTGTATTAATTTGAGAATTTTACCCTCGGGGCGCCTGGATGGCTCAGTCAGTTAAGGGTCTGACTCGATCTCAGCTCAGGTCATGATCTCAGGGTCTTGGGATCCAGCTCCACGTTGGACTCAATGCTCAGCGGGACATCTGCTTGAGGATTCTCTCCCTCCCCCTCTATTCCTCCCCCCCCACCCCCCGCCACCAGCTTGTGTGCGCACTCTCTCAAATAAATAAATCTTTAGAAAAAAAGAAAATTTTACCATCTACATGTATTACCTTCTTGAAAAATCAAAGATGGGTAAAAATTATACTGAAATGGCACAGGGGCATTAAACTCACATTAAAGAACAGACTGTAATGGCACTGGAAAATATTAAATGATATGCTGTAAAAGTAAAGCAAGCAATTTTCAAAACAGTAATACATAGTATCTTTTTTTTTTTTTTTTTTTGAGACAGACAGCGTAGAGGAGACGGGGGAGAGGAAGAGAGAAAATCTTAAGCAGGCTGCACTCTCAGTGCAGAGCCAACACGGGGCTCAATCTCATGACCCTGAGATCATGACCTGAGCCGAATCAAGAGTCAGGCGCTTAACCAACTGAGCCACCCAGGCGCCCCATTAGTATATTCTTGAAAATCAGCCTGGGAGGATATACTGTATATAAAAGTATTAACAGTATTTTTTCCTTCCAGTTAGTGGAATTACAAGTGTTTGTCTTATTTATTTTTCTTGGTTTTCTAAACCTCTGATAACTTACATATGCTATTTTTATAATCAGAAAAACAAGGAAAAGAGTTTAAATACATATGTATCAATGTATGCATATCTATGTCTATACTTAGACATAAAACATTTAATAAGCAAAAAAGTACATGAACAAATTAGAATCTATTATCAACTTTTATACCAAGACTTTGGATATTTGTAAGCTAAGTTTAAAATTCCCTTCTTCTACAGTTTAAAAACTACTCTGGTACGTCGTTTTATTTCTAGTAACCTATGCCATGGAAAGTATATTTGCCCCATGATTTACCTACAGTGACGTTCGTAAGATCATTACTAAACAGCAAGTAACCCAATGTTTCACACCAGATTGGTTAGGCATGCTCCAGTTCAACCCTTAAGGCAAATTCACCTAAGGTGCTCAGGCCAAAATTCTAGGACTGATTGTGGGCTGCTTTCTCTCCATCACCCCTCACAACCAACTCATTCTGTCCAGTCGACCTGGCCTTCATACACATCCTAAAGCCCTTCATTTCTCTCTACCTTCGCCACTACTGCCCAACCCAAGCCATGGTCCACTCTCCTCACCTATACTGGTCTTACTGGTACCACTCTTGCTTAACTGGAGTCACTTCACACAGCATCCCAAAGGTCAACTTTTAGAAAGTAAATCCATTCATGTTAGTATCCTAATTAAAACCTTCAATAGCTTTCCAGTGCCCTTAAAATAAAATCCAATCCAATTCACATTTTCCAAATTTTCTACAAGGCAGAACTCCAATCTAGGCTAGAAAAAGCTCCTTTTTGATGACCACACTGGGGGCACCCGGGTGGTTTAGTTGGTTAAGTGTCTGCCTTTGGTTCAGGCCATGATCTCAGAGTCCTGGGATCAAGCCCCAGGGGAGTCTGCTTCTCCTTCTCCCCCTCCCCCCATCATGCTCCTGCACTCTCTCCTTTCAAATAAATAATCTTAAAAAAAAAAAGACCACACTGGAAGAATGCTCAGATTCAGCTGTGCATGTGGCCAAAGCAGACATACTGTTAGGGGACACCTTATTCAAGTCACAAATAGTTCCTGGGGCGCCTGGGTGGCTCAGTCGGTTAAGCGGCTGCCTTCGGCTCAGGTTCTGATCCCAGGGTCCTGGGATGGAGCCCCCAAGTCCAGTCGGGCTCCCTGCCCAGCGGGAGTCTGTTTCTCCCTCTGCCCCTCTTCCCTGCTCATGCTCTCAAATAAATAAAATCTCAAAAAAAAAAAAAAAAAGTCACAAATAGTTCTCTTCCAACACCCATGAAAACCCTCAGACAAAGAAACCAGAAAAAGTAAGATGTTGTAGAGTGGACCTGTGGAATCGAGAGATGCCCCAAACTGGTCAGACCCTTTGATGTGGTTTTGGAATGTAAGTGAGGTTTGGGGGGGGGGGGGGTGAGGTCTGGATCGGAAGACCAAGAAAGGAGTCGTCTTTGGTGCAAAATGGTGGTTTATTAAAGCACTGGGACAGGACCTGTGGGCAGAAAGAGCTGCTGCACCTGGAGCTTGAGGAGTGGGGATTATATACTCTCAGGAGTTGGGGGAAGTAAGGAAAAGGGAGGTTTCAAAAGAACTTTCATATGGTAAAGAGGACCCACCTACAAGACACCTACAAGATACCAGAGGCCATGCCATTGTCAAGTTAAGGTTGTTTTCCCCTCTAGCAAGGTATTAACATGAAGACAGCTGGGAGATTCCCGGAAGAATGTCACACATGTCCCACCCAGGAGTGGGGGGGGTGTGGGGGAGGTTGCAGGGTGTCAGGTTATGCTTTGTCTTCAGCCAGCCTTCTGCTCCCTCATCACCTTGACCTGGGCTATACCCAGGGTCTTACCAAGCTAGGAAAAAAAAAAAAAAAGAACAGAGACTATTCTAGAAATCCTATAAGCCAAGACACTCTATAATCTACACAAAGGTTAACTATTAAAAGTTGTTTTAGATACCTTGTTCAACTCTGTCAAGTCTCTCGAATACAACCTTTCTATCCTCCAAGGCTCAGAAGTTATCACTCTTACATAAGAAAAGACACACATTTATACTTAAAGAATACAAAAACAAAAACAAAAACATGAGCCCTCTGAACTAGGTCATCTTTTCAGAGAAAAGAGGCTCAGGCCATAGTCTAATTTGAAATGCTGGTCCCATCTGCAAACCCCAGCAAGAGCTGCAGTTAATATTAATTAAGAGCAGAAACAGGTTTGTTCTTGAACATCCTTTCTCCCAATCAAGTCCAGGATGCTTCCAAATGGAAATCTGCCAATTTTCCTGCACTTGAGATAGTAGATCCAGTACAGAATAATGTGATTTTTTTAAAATGCCACTATTTGTCCAACCCTTAAAGCAGGATTCTCACATCCTTTCAGAGGGAGGTTTCAGTCACCATCACTCAACAGAAGAGATAAGGAGTTTTAATAGGACTCACTACTAAGTGCCAGCCGTGTGTGTGCATGCACATGCTTATACACATGTATGCACACACACACAGAAAAGCTAATAGTCCTTAGGACGGAGTGTAGGACCCCCTCCTGGCAATCTATGAGAACTCTCCCTTCTATTTACTCATGCAAAGTACTAAAGAAAACCAAAGAGGACCAAAGATTTGGTTTCTGATTTGGTCTTCATTTTTTTTTTTAAGATTTTATTTATTTGAGAGCACCTGGGTGGCTCAGTCGGTTGAGCGACTGCCTTTGGCTTGGGTCATGATCCTGGAGTCCCAGAATCGAGTCCCATGTCCGGCTCCCTGCTCGGCGGGAAGCCTACCTCTTCCTCTGACCTTCCCCCACTTCTCATGCTCTCTCTCTCTCAAATAAATAAAAATCTTTAAAAAAAAAAAAAGATTTTATTTATTTGAGAGAGAGCAAGCAAGCACAGAGGGAGAGTGAGGGGGAGAAGCAGACTCCCCGCTGAGCAGGGAGCCCGATGTGGGGCTTGATCCCAGGACCCTGGGATCATGACCTGAGCCAAAGGCAGACACTTAACGACTGGGCCACCCAGGCGCCTGGGTGTGGGTCTTCATATAAAGTCTTTGATTAAATCTCAGCCTGCACTGCTCCAGGCAGATGAGGCAGTGCCAATGGGTGACAGCTATCTTGAGGCTAATCTGATCCATAGTAAACACAAACTTTTACCATAAATCGAGGCTAATTAAACAGAATGGACTCAATTACTGGAGGTTATCTGACTTCTGAGTAGCAGACAGAATTCGTGACCCATGCCTCCAACATAGACTTGAACTCTTTTTATGCACAATGTACTTCGCCATCCATATCCCTGACCCTGAAGTCTCTTCATCGGGAACTGGAACACGGTGAAGGTAGAAGGGACAACAAGGGGCGCATGATTATCTTAAATAGTGCTACAGCCCCCAGTACCTTGAGCACTGTCTGACACATAACAGGTACTCGGTAGGTATGTACCGGATGAATCAGACATTTGCTGCACTGCATGTGACAGCATCAACAAGTTATGTGCAGAGCAAAGAAATGAATTCTGCCAGGGCAGACGAGGGAGGGCTGCCCAGAAGCAGTGAGGAGCCCCTTCCAGGACGAGCAGCTTCTCAGCAAGCAGTGGGTGCAGGAAAGCCGTGTGGACAGGAGTATGCCAGAAGCAAGGCTGGAGGACATGGCCTGAGATACTTTCCAACTCAAATTCCCACCAACATTTTATCTCCTGGGGTTTTGTCATGCTTCATCATCTCCTTCAAACCTTCAACTTTAATAAAGGGGGTACATACAGAGGGGCTGCTGTGTTTCTCTACCAGAAAATTAGCTAAAAGCAAACAGAAGGTAACAGAAAAATACTGTGGAATGTTTTCTTATTTACCAGGCACTGAGCCTGTAAGACTCTTCGAACCTTCTGTGAGAAAATCTGAGAACACCCTCCAAGTCCACCAGAAACAAGCCACTTTGAAAACAAATTGCTGCCCTCCATTTTTCTTCTCTTTCACTGATAAACAGTTTTTAAATTGGTTTATGCAAAAACTACTTGGTTCCCAAGAGGAAAAGAAAATCTAAACACTTCATAGTCACAGTCTTACAGCAGGGAGAAACTCTGGGAGAAAATGAAGGCACATGAAAGAGAACAGAAACTAAAACCCAAAAACCAAGGAAAGTTTAAAAAAAAAAAGTGAGAGTAAGGGAAAACAGCAACTGGAAAGTTTTCAAAACCTCTATGAAAGTTCGGAAGTAAGCTACTTCCCATCACATTCTCTTTAAAAATGGAAAGGGCACTAATCCAGTTTGGGACGGACAGGGTGCAGCCCCTCATGCCAGAATGAAACCAGCCCCCGGGTCAGGTATAGAGAATGCTAAGAAATGGGCTCAAAGCCACCGCACCCTTTCCTCCCCTCACCAAACCTCCTGGCTCCCTACCTCAGAGAAACCGGAGCCAATTACAGCCCCTCTCACACAGCTCTTCCCCCAAACTGCATTCCGAAACAAAAAGAATAAAATGCAGCTAAATGTGGTATTAAAATTAAAACAGACCCAATTGAGGTGAGAGAAAATTCAAGGTGCAACCGGGTACACAGAACTTTTCCTTCTGAGAGGGGGGGGGGGGGGGGGGGGGGAGGAGGCCGAGTCTTTTTGAGAATCAAAATAAAATCTTGCTTTTGCAATAGCTGAAGAGATAATGAATAAAACTCTGCCTTGGAGAGGTTTCTTAATTCCTAGCTGTTACGCTGTTTTTCAGCACGGTCCTCCGCCCACCTCTGCAAACTGATCTGTGCTTCTGTAATGAAGATCTCCGGATAATTAGCCCACCGATGGGCAAATAACCACCCTGGACACCGCTGAGGGCAGCAGCGAAGTTAAAGCACCCCGTTTGCAATAACAAGTTTTCATGAAGGAGTTGCTAATTATGAGCACATATATGCATCCCAGAAGGGTTATGTACCAGCAGCGCAAACTGCCACCTCGCGCCTTTCAATGCCAATTCATCGGGAACTGGGGTGGACGTGGGACGGAAGGAGAGGGGTGAAGAGCCCTACTGAAAGACTAAGCAATCAGGCGATCTGCATCCCCAAATCCACGACGCCAGCCAAGGGAGGCTTTCTCAAGAAGCCATTTCCAGGGAAGCTGGATTTAAAATGTAATTTATCAGATCGAGTCTCCTACTACGTAGTCTCCTAACGGCCAGGCCCCGGCTTGGGAAGGAGGGCCAGGGAAGGAGGGGGAGTTCGTGGTGAGAGTTTACCTTAGAAGGCGGCCGCGGACAGACAGGCCTTTCAAAGCCACCGGGGCTCTGCCCCAAGGCCCGGGGCGGCGCGGAGGGGCAGGAATAGCGCGCGGCTGCGAGCCCTGCGGTGCCACTGGTTCCCCAGCGCGCAGTGGGACCCGACTCCCACAGGTGGGCGGCGAGAGCAGGGGGCGCCCCAGTTCCCTGGGGGCGCGAGGGAGGTGTGGGCAGAGAGGGCTTTGCCTTAAAGAAGCAGGGCGAGAGGGAAGCTCGGGGTTTTTCGGCTGTCTGGATGGTTACCCTTAGCTGGATGGTTACCGGCTCTTCCCCAAGACAGGAGGAGCCCGGGCGGAGAGAGGAGCCCCATGCACCTCCCACCCTCCTCCCTGCGAGCCTCGGCCTCCTCCAGGGGCGCGGTTAAGCCGCACGGCCGCGGGCCACCGTTTGCATGCTCCCAGGCACGTAGGAGCCTGCACGACCGCACGCGGGCGGGGGAAGGGCGCCCGGGGGCCGAGGAGACCCGACCCAACCCGATCCCGCTACGGCTCACCCCCGCACCCCTCACCGGTGTTGGCTTTGATGTTCTCCCGCAAGAAGTGGCCGCTGGAGAGATGCTGGAGGCCAAAGCTCTGAGCGATCCTCTGGCACACGGTGCCCTTGCCCGAGCCGGGCGGCCCAAGGATGACCGCGCGCAGGAGTTTGGAAGCCATTGCCTTCGCCAGGCAGGGAAGGGGCGGCCAAACAGGCAACCCGGACAGCAGCCTCGGAGAAGCCCCGGGAACTTTGTTGCTGCTGCTTCTGCCTCTGACACTCTCCGCTCGCGCGGGTACTCGCCGGGCGCCCCTGCAGGGGGAAGGAGTGACTTTTGAGACAACCCCTCCCTTCAGCCCCGCGCCGGGGCCGGCTCGAAGGCGGAGAAAGGCGCCACGCTACCCATCCCCGCCCTCCTCGCCCCCACGCCGCGATTCAGTACGAGTCCCGAATCCCCGGGCCGACCTCAGGGGCTCGGAGGGCCGCCCGGCCAGGCCCACCTCGGTCCCTTCCTCTTTTGCTCCCCACGGCGTTCGAGGAAGGGACCAGGCGGCCTGGCATCCCCGCGCCAGGCTCCACCGAGGGGGAAGCCGGGAGGGGCGGCGACTCCACGCGCGCGCCCCGTCGCCCCACGCACCCGGCGGCCTGGGGGCTGAGCCCCTGCCCCGGCCCTCGCACGTGGGCAGCGCTGAGTCTGCGCCGCGGCCCCTCCCCAACGGCTGTCAATCCCCCGGAGTCGCCGCCGCCCGCCGCCCGCGCGGACCGCCCAGCGCCCACCTCCGCCGAGGGTGAACCAATGCGCTCCCCGCCGCGGGGAGCCCGAGTCCGGTCGCCTCTCCACCCCAAGCAGTCAAGTAAACACACACCTCGGCTGGGACGCGGCGCTCCGCGAGGCTTCCAACCCGGATCCCGCTGGGCGGCGCCACCTCCGCCCGCCCCCACTCCGAGCCCCAGCCGGCCGCGCGGGACTCGCGCCTTACGTAAGCCGAGGAGACCGGCTCCGCGCGAGTCGCCGGCCGGCGCCCCCTCCCCTTCCCGCCGCTCCGCTCCCACCCCGCCCTCCCGGCCCACGTGCTCCCCACCACCCAGCGGGGGCTGTGGGGGCGCAGGGACACACCCTTCTCTTGCGGTCGCCTGGGGACCCCGTCTACTGTTGAGGGGAAGGAAAAATACAACTTGTTGATCGCCTACTGTGCGTCAAGTTCAGGGCTAGGCGATTTCCTTACGCAACAACCGTTCCAGATAGAGTATTCACAGATGAGGAAAGGAGGCTTGGCGTATCGCCATTCATTCAGCAAATGTTTATTGGGCTTATACCATGTTCCAGACACTGTTTTAGGCGCTTGGCCTATAGCTGTGAACCAAAGAGATGGATGGAGGTTTGAACCCTCAGCTGCCTGACTCCAAAGCCCAGGCTCCTTAGGGAAGAGGGAAGGAGGGGATGATCTCTAACCTGTGCTCAGGTTCTTAGAGCGAACTGATTTCAGGACTTCAGGGCCCAGGATGTTTGGCACTACAGTTATAACTCACCAAGTCCAAAGGGTGCTATCTCCTCCCTCCCCTCCCCTGCGTATCCCACTCCATATTCTCTTAAATCTGTTCCCACCCACCCAGCCACCCCCCGCAGCCTTCATTTCCCACTCGCGCTAGTGTGATAACTGCCAGCCCTTAAGTCTCTAGCTTCCGCCGGTCCATCCTCAGTGCAGCCGCCAGAGACGTTGCTAACGTGCAAATCAGTTTCTGTTATTTCCCCATCTCAGATAAAAATCGTCCCTTCAGGAGAAGAGCCTCCTCTAGAGTCCTGGCTGCACTGTTGGCGCGGGGGGGGGGGGGGGGCAGGCAGTAAGTAAGAGCCTGGCAGAGTATTTCTTTCTCTCTGTCCCTGACATCCCCAGCCCCTCTCCTCCAGTACCTCCTCCAAAGACAGCCAGCCAGACAACGCCTAGTCTCCATCTACCTGAGAGCACATCCAGGCCACCAACCTCAGCTCATCATTTGTTCAATAGGCTCATTCCCTTGTCTAAAATATCTCAGAGTTTGCTGTAGACATCAGGAGGTTGTTACACTGAGCCCCTTCCGCCCTTCACCTGGGAACAAAGAGGAGAGCTTCCGGGGATGTGGGGGTGACTTAAATCTCCCCTCCCTTTCCCTCCATATGCTGTGTAATATATAGTAGATACGTTGCAGTCCTCCTCAGACCTGAGCATGCATCAGAATCACTCAGAGGGCTTGTTAAAACAGATTTGCTGAGCCCCCTCCCAAACAGTTTCTGAATCTGTGGGTCTGAGGTGGGCATTTTTTAAAAATTTATTTGACAAAGAGAGAGAGCGAGAGAGGGAACACAAGCAGGGAGAGTGTGAGAGGGTGATCCCAGGACCCCAGGATCATGACCTGAGCCGAAGGCAGACACTTAACGGCTGAGCCACCCAGGCACCCCAAGGTGGGCATTTCTAACAAGTTCCCAGGTAATGCTGAGGCTGCCAATCTGGAAATCAGCCCTTGAAAAGTGTGGTTTCCACACTCTGAAAACCTGCAGCTCTGCTGCATTGAGCTGCATTGAACACATGGGAGATGTGTGGCCTCATGGTTCCTCTGCCTGCTCTGGGAACTTTGGCCCTTAACCTCTTCTTTTTCTAAAATGAGGACATTGGATTTACTACTCCCAAAGGTCCCTTTGTATCCATCAAGCATTGATTCTGTGAGTTCCCACAGGAAATAGTTCCTAGCCCTCACAAACTAGATGAACTATATCCCCCCTTCCCTATCACCCAGTTCTTTTGCCTACTTTTTGGAAAGGTGTTTACCAACATCACCTTATAATTTCTTGGAGCAGCATTAGCCACTCACGTGGTCGTAGGACTTAGTGCTTTAGGAGTTTAGGAGCTTATATTATGAAACAAAGAGTTGTGACATAGGTAAACTCAATAAAGAAACCCAGCCGAGATTGGAAGGAGCCCTCCATGAACCTTCGCCATGCACAGCCAAATCAGGCTCCTACAGTCCAGCAGCTGATTGGAAGCAATAGAACTGGAAGAAATGGGTTTTGGAGTTTAACACCCCTGGGATTAAATTGCAACAGCACCATTCACCACCTCTGCAAGTCTCTTCATCTCTGTGAGCCTTGGTTTGCTGATCTGTAAAAGGGAGCTAATACTTATTTCTTAGGCTAGTAGGGAGGCTTAAATGAGCTAAGGTACATATTGGATTCAGCACAGTGCTGGGCATATAATAAGTACTCAGTGGTGAACATCATCACTATTATTAACCATGGGACAATTATTTAGCTTCTATGATTTCAGTTCCCTAATTGTGAGGAATAAATGAGCTAATGTGACAAAGTATTTCGCAGACTCCCTGGCCCTCGGAAGATACTCCATAAATGGTAGCTATTTTTATCACACATATACTCATTTAATCAACGTTTTCCTATTTCCTTTGCCTGGGATTTTATTTTTTTTTATTTTTTTTTTAAGATTTTATTTATTTATTTGACAGAGAGAGACACAGTGAGAGAGGGAACACAAGAAGGGGGGTTGGGAGAGGGAGAAGCAGGCTTCCCGCTGAGCAGGGAGCCTGATGTGGGGCTCAATCCCAGGACCCTGGGATCATGACCTGAGCCGAAGGCAGACGCTTAATGACTGAGCCACCCAGGTGCCCCTGCCTGGGGTTTTAAATCTGTTTATAATATTTATCACAGTGTACAAAGTAATATATATCTATGTGTTTGTCTCCCCTAGAGACAAACTGTAAACTCACTCTAAGAGGAGGGGCCAAATTTTATTCATCTTTCTATCCTCAAAAATATACAGCACTTTGCCATAATAAGTGCTCTGTTAATGTTGGCTGTTCTCCCCCCCCCCCCCCCCCACACTCGATGTCAAGCCCTGGCGTCTCTGGGCAACTTCACTGGGTGGTAATGCAAAGTCCACGTTTGATCTCACTTTACACATCCCTTACATCAGATTCTCTTACCTGGACTGCAGTGCTCCTGTTTAGTAAGCGTTCATCATTTCCGTATCACTGTCACAGTTTTGCCATAACCTTGTACCACCTTGGTTCTTATCCACTTATCATGTTTCTTGAAATATTGACTCAGTTTGTTTAAATAATTTATTTAAAAAACTGAATGTAACTCACTAACCATAAATAAGAGGACACACTAAAATAAATATGAGAAAAATAAAAGGTTACCAAATTGTAGCTGGAATCTACTAAAGTCACCCGTGTGCAGACCAGTTTGGCTCCCTCAACAGCCAGATACTTATGAAAGGCTCTTCCCACTAGGACTTCCCTCTCAGGAATCTCCACAGGTTTTAACTTACAGCTTCCCTTCCTGAACCTGCCAGTTCATCTGTCAGTATCCTGCTGCCAACCAACAGCCACATCATTGCTGTGTCCCAGGTTTTGGTCTTGCTGCCAGACCCATTTGATCTGACGCTTGGCTCGCTGTTGATCTGGCTCCCGAATGGCATTCCCACTGTTCTTCACCATGGCCACAGGCCAGCCTGCCAACTCTAGGGTCAAGTTCCAACTGTCCTCACCTGCCACCACCACCTCTCTACCACAAACGTGGCTAGTCCCAAACTGGCAAGTCCCAAACGTGGCTCTCAGATCCCCAACCCAGATCACAGGCCCCACTTGTCTGAGAGGTCACCAGGGACAAACCAAAAAGGTATCCTTTAAAAGACGTGTCTTGTTGGAGAGCTGTACAGAAGACCCAGAAGAGAAACAAAGGTCAGAAATGCGCTCACCAGTTTAAGAGAAACTGATTCAGCAAAATTCTAGGCAAGGAAGGGCAAGTTAGCACAAGGGTTAAGAGGATGGACTCTAGAGACAGATCGACAAGTTCAGTCTTCAGCTCAACTGCTTACCAGACATGTGACGTGTTCCTTAATCTGTGCTTCATTTTCTCCACCTGAAAAATGGGAATAGGAGCAGTTTCAATCTCATAGGGTTGTTGTGCCTACATGAGTTAGTATATGCAGAGGCTTGGAACAACGCTTGGCGTGTAGTACGCATTATATAAGCGTAAGTTTCATTATTATTGGTTCTTCAACCCCCACAAAGTGCAAAGTGCTTCATGCACTAGAGGCAGGTTCTTGGAAGAATTAAGCCTTGCCAGACAAATTTATTCTACTACCAGGGCTACCCTCGTGTGATTTGTGTGTGTAATTTGTTTTCACATAGACTTTCATATATTAAAAAACAGCTGTCTTGGGGCGCCTGGATGGCTCAGTGGGTTAAGCATCTGCCTTCGGCTCAGGTCGTGATCTCTGGGTCCTGGGATCCAGCCCCATGTTGGGCTCCCAGCTCGGCAGGGAGTCTTCTTCTCCCTCTCTCACACTCTCTCTCTCTCTCAAATGAATAAATAAAATCTTTAAAAAAAATAAAAATAAAAACCAGCTGTCTTGTCCCATCTGAAGCTTCTCTCTTTATTTATTTATTATTTTTTAAGATTTTATTTTATTTTTTATTTATTTGACAGAGACACAGCAAGAGAGGGAACACAAGCAGTGGGGAGTGGGAGAGGGAGAAGCAGACTTCCCACCGAGCAGGGAGCCCGATGTGGGGCTTGATCCCAGGACCGTGGGACCATGACCTGAGCCGAAGGCAGACACTTAATGACTGAGACACCCAGGCGCCCCCCCCTTTTTTAAAGAGCTTCTCTCTTTTTTTAAGTTTATTTATTTAAGCAATCTCTACACCCAACGTGGGACTCGACCTCATGATCCTGAGATCAAGAGCCACATGCTCTACTGGCTGAGCCAGCCAGGCACCTGGAAGCTTCTTGCTAAATATTCTGAATTACTCGGCCATTCCTTAAGTAATGTGGTATCCTGCTAGAAACTAGCATGCCAGTGTGTTTTTTGCTGCTTAAGTAAGAAATACCAGAAAGCTCTCCTGTTCAGTCTCAAAAGATTTATAGATAGGTAACATATGGAAAGAATTTTACCTTCTTAATGGAATATAATAATAACAATAAAACTAATATGTATTGAATATTACTGTGCCATCTACTAGATCTCATTTTGCACTATGCAAATTCCTGGGAGTTAGATGAGCCACAGAGGATCCCCAAAGAGGATGACACGGGACTTTCCACATAGTAGATTATATTTCTGTCCATGAAATGTTCTGATTTCCCTTCATGAAACAGCCCCCCCCCCCCAATCCTGTTATCTCAAGAGTGGCCACATGACTTACTTTGGCAAATGAAAGCAGAAACTTTAAGAGCTGGGGTTCCCATTGTCCCCTTTCTCTTTGCACAATGGCCAGCAAAATGGTTTAGGTCCCACAGTAAGGATGACCTCACCTCCCTACAAAAGACTGAACCATAATGGACGTGTAACATGAGCAAAAAATAAATTTTCATTGTTGTAAGCCACCAAGATTTTTGAGGTCAGTTATTATCCCAGCATAAGTTAGCCTATCTTGACTCTTACATTCTCAGTCTTCAATGCTAAATGTTGTACAGAAGTCTTATTGATTATATTCATATAATATGATTCAGAATCCCTTCCCACACTGGGTATTCTTTGGATGAATATGTTCCTTCTAAGGTGCCATACACAGCAACACCTAAAGCATTCCAGATGTAGTCTGATAAGCAGTCTCTTCTTCTGGACACTATTTCTTCTGTAACAGGATAGTATATATATATATTTTTTTCTTTTAGCTTTATTGAGCTATAACAGACATATAGCACTATGTAAGTGTAAGGTATATACAGAGCATCTTGACTTACATATATTGTAAAATGATTATCACAATAAGTTTAGCTGACATCCATCATTTCATATAGGTGCAAAAAATGTATTTTTCCTTGTGATGAGAACTTTTAGGATCTACTGCTTTGACAACTTTCAAATATACCACACGGCAATGTTAGTTAATAGAGCAAGATAATATTTTCCCATATTTCAACCCATGATCCTTCTCCCTCTTCATGTAATAGCTAAGGAATTTTATGCCCATCACCTTAGAAAGAAATAATGCAGCAGAAGAGAGAAACCAAGCTTTGAGTTTTGGGCTAAGCCCCCAGAAATGGAAAAAATGCTTGTGTTTGTATAATACAATTCATTTGGGAGTTTGTAAATGGTTGAAGGCTTCCTACTCTCCATACCCTGGACTAGGAAAAATCTCCTAGGGGTGCAGCTGGGTGGCTCCGTTGGTTAAGGGTCTGACTCTTGGTTTCAGCTTGGGCCACAATCTCAGGGTCATGGAATTGAGCACCATGTTCAGCGCAGAGGCTGCTTGGGATTCTTTCCTTCTTCCTCTCCCACCCCCTCTTCCCCTCCTCCCCCTGCCCCCACCCCGCACTCGTGCTCACCTGTGCTCATGCTCTCACTCTCTCTAAGAAAGAAGGGAAGGGAAGGGAAGGGGAAGGGGAAGGGAAGGGGAAGGGAAGGGGAAGGGAAGGAAAGGGGAAAGGAAGTGGAAGGGAGGGGGAAAGGAGGGGGAAGGGAGCGGGAAGGGAAGGGAAGGGAAGGGAAGGAAGGGAAGGGAAAGGAAGGGAAGGGAAAGGGAAAGGGAAGGGAAGAAGGGAAGGGAATCTCCTGGGCTGGAGAGAGGGGAGAGTCAGAGGAGAATTTATTTATTTTTTATTTTTTAAAGATTTTATTTATTTGTCAGAAAGCAAGTGCACAAGCAGGGGGAGCAGCAGGCAGAGGGAGAAGCAGGCTCCCCACTGAGCAAGGAACCCAATGTAGGACTCAATCCGAGAACCCTGGGATCCTGACCTGAGTTGAAGGCAGATGCTTAACTGACTAAGCCACCCAGGTGCCTTCAGAGGAGAATTTAAGTGGAAATGATTCCTTGGAAAAAAAGGACATGCACACCTGTTTACTTCCCAGGACTGAGCCCCAGCATGGAGGATAAAAGTAGATAGGCTGGAAAGATCCAAAGCCAGAGGTTTGTATCCCCTTTCCCAGGCAGGACCTAGAGAAGGGGCAAGACTCCAGAGTGAAGTGTATCACGTACTGAATCTGGTCTATAAGCAGGTCTTGTTTGGCAAGCACAGAATTTTTAAACAATTTGGTTTTGAATGACTTTGAGGGGAGCATGCCCTCTCCAGGTTCTTCTGTCCTTACTCCCTATTATCTTACACCTGGTCTACTATACCGACTTGCCTCTAAAGGCATTTGAGTTCAAAATCCCTGAGTTGCCTCTACAGGCATTTGAGTTTAAAATCCCAGATGGACATGAAAAAAATCTCACATGATTCCCCATATGCCTCAGCAGCGTAATTCCATTTACTCAAGAGGGTGGCATGAGAAGGAGAGAGGGACAGGTCTCCTGTGACTGAAAACCAGATGTAAACAATGGTGTCTCAGTGAATGCTGATGAGGATGGGTGACAACCAGACCAGGATGCTTCCTCAAAGTTACGCACTTCCAAAATCCCAGTCTCCATCAAAACTGGGGCAAAGCATAGAGACACAGATTTGACTGAAATGAAGTTTTTACCACTGCCAAAAGTTTTGAGTTCGACATTGTGGTTGGCTCCTCAGCATCTATTCCTTTTCTCTCACTGAGTACCAGCAATGAAGCTTGAGGAACTGACCTTGACTCCAGTGACATACCTGATTAGTCCAAGAGAATTTCAATTACCCCTTGCTATTAATTATAATTCAGGAATGGATAAGTGACCCAAATCTGAGCAATTCTGAGGAAGCAATTGCATGGAAGTTTCTGGGAAGGTTCACAGTAACCAATGGGAATCAATCATTCGTTCTTTCAAACAGGATGTCTTTGTAGCCCAATTGTTTTTGACAGCCACCCTATAGTCATGAGGGGGACTAGCATTAATTTGAGGCCAACAGTGTAGATGGCAGAACAGAAAGATGAAAAGAACTTGGTCCTTGATGACATAATTTAGCCTCTATACTAACCCTGAATTCTTCCCTACTTTTTTGACTTCCTCTTACATTAGCAAATAAATTCTTTATTATTTAAGCCAGAGTGAGTTGGATTTTCTATTGCCTGCAGTTAAGGCATCCTGGCATAGGCTCATAATAAATATTAATTTTAGTCATAGAAAAATTTTAAGACCAGTCTTCTTTTTTTTTAAAGATTTATTTATTTATTTGAGAAAGAAAGTGTGCACACATGCATGTGCATGGGGGGATGCAGAGGAAAAGAATCTCAAGCAGACTCCCCATTGAGTGTGGAGCCCACTGTGGGGCTCCATCTTACAATCATGACCTGAGCTGAAATCAAGAGTCAGAAGTTTAACAGACTGAGCCACCTAGGTACCCCAGTCATAGAAAAATTTTAAAGTTACAATTTTTCACATTGTGGTTGAAAGACCACGATTCTTTTTGCTAAAGTTTCATATAATCTAAAATTGTAATTGTTGCTTTTTTTGGCAAACCCAGTATTACTTCCTACTGACATAAAACTCTGAAGATATTTTTCATAATTGTTTATGGATAATCACAGGAAACTAGACAGTTCCTACTCTCTGCCTTATTCATTCATGTAACAGTATTTATTGAGTGCCTACTGCATGCCAGGCACTGAATAAGCTCTGATAACACAATGGTGCTTAAAAGAATCCCTATTTTCATTGACTTACAGAGTATCAGATACAAGGAATTCAGATTCAGAAGGTTTAAATGCTTCTGTCAGGAACCATTTATTTTTTTTATTTTTTTTAAAGATTTTATTTATTTATTTGACAGAGAGCAAGCACAAGTGGGGAGGGTGGCAGAGGGAGAGGGAGAAGCAGGCTTCCCGCTGAGCAGGGAGCCCAATGCAGGGCTCAATCCCAGGACCCCTGGATCATGACCTGAGCCGAAGGCAGAGGCTTAATGACTGAGCCAGGCAGGCACCCTGTCAGGAACCATTTAAATGAAAGAAAGAGATTGGGTTATATTCTCAGATGAAGGAGAATTGTGAGAAAAGGAATTGGATGCAAGTTGTTTCTTTGAGGGGTGATCCTCAAAAGCATGGTGAGGGAGAGGAAAAGTGAAAAAGGAAAGGATGGAAAGCCAACAGAGTATATATGGATGAGTGGGTCACCTCTGTGGGCAAATGGTGCTCATTCTGAATGACTGCGTGGAATACACCTCAGAATTGTCCTGGAACATTAGTCCACCAACTTGTTTTTCATTGGTAGAAGGTTGCTCTGGAGGCAGAAAGACACGGAGCTGTCTGCACACAGGGATTGTCTGCAGGTGATCTCACAGAAGGGTTACAGGGCTGTGGGTGAGGAACCAACAGCTCTGCTACGCTAGCAGAGGGCCAGGCATGTGGTAAACCCTGGATAAATACATAAAAGAAAAGAAAAGGGGAAATCATTAAGTCTTGTCTAAGAGAGACAAGGGAACCTATCCAGAGAGACTAATAATTCATCTTTTTATTAAAGATTTTTATTTACTTGGGGCACCTGGGTGGCTCAGATGGTTAAGTGTCTGCCTTTGGCTCAGGTCATGATCCCAGGGTCCTGGGATCGAGCCCCGCATCAGGCTCCCTGCTCCGCAGGAAGCCTGCTTCTCCCTCTCCGGCTCCCCTGCTTGTGTTCCCTCTCTCGCTGTGTCTCTCTCTGTCAAATAAATAAATAAAAATCTTAAAAAAAAAAAAAAAGAATTGTTTTCAAATTTGTAGGAAGGAAAGCACATCCTGGGTGTGTGAAGAGAGAAATGTAGAGCCAGGAATAACGGTTAAGAAAGTAGGCAAATGGGGCACCTGGGTGGCTCAGTCGTTAGGCGTCTGGCTTGGGCTCAGGTCATGGTCCCAGGGTCCTGGGATCAAGCCCCGCATCGGGCTCCCTGCTCTGAGGGAAGCCTGCTTCTCCCTCTCCCACTCCCCCTGCTTGTGTTCCCTCTCTCGCTGTCTCTCTCTCTGTCAAATAAATTAATTAATTAATAAAAATCTTAAATAAAAATCTTCTTAAAAAAGATGAATTAGAGAGACTAATAATTTATCTTTTTTTTTTTAAAGATTTTTATTTATCTGAGAGAGAGAGCATGAGCGGGGGTGGGGGGGAGAGAAGGCTCCCCACTGAGCGTGGGGCCTGAGGTGGGGCTCGACCCCGGGACCCTGAGATCATGAGCTGAGCTGAAGTCAGATGCTTAGCCAACAGAGCCACCCAGGTGCCCTGAGGCTTATAATTCTTGAGGTTAGGTTTGGAGGATGCATCAGCTAAGAGAACAAAAGCACCAAAGTATCCCAGGCAAAGGGGATGACATCAAGGATATGAGATATAGAGGGAGAAGACCCAGAATTACTAGAGGTTAGGGAACGAAGGAGTAAGAATAGAAAAGGCAAGAGAGGTGGCAGGAGTCAGATCACAGAAGATTTCTATACAGTCCTAAGGAGTTACATTTTATTTTAAGGGAATGGAAAACCACTGAGTTATACAAGAGTGATATAACTGATTTTGAATTTTAGTAAGATAAATTTGTCCTGCTTGCAGACACGCTGGTAGAATGGATTGAGTCTAATGTCAGGCAAACTAATTAAGAAGATGTTAACAATGTTCTAGGAGAGACAGTGGCAGGGGAGATAGAAGAGATGAGTCTGAGAATTATCTAAGAAATAGCATAAATTGTTCAGATGTAGGGGAAGAGAGAAAAGTAAGGATGCCACTCAGGTTTCTGGCTTTTATGGCTAAGGGAAAGTGGCACCCCCTCACCAGGCCAGGAAACACAGGAGGAGGAGGAACGGGTGAGGGGTGAGGGATTCTTTTCACATATATCAAGGCTTTGAACCTTTGTGCCCCAATATCTCCTAAAATAAATTTGAAACATGTAATCCTAACACATTTTGACACTGACTATTAAAATTGTACATCATAAATGCAAAAGCAGTAAGGGGTGTCATTTCCAGCCATATTATAAGACTGAAATTTTAAAATAAAACTTACATCATTCTTTTAAATGTATTGGAATTTAAATACCATAGCAAATCAATAACCACCATCATCCTCTTGAAAATTACATGAACAAGCTCTTCTACTCAGTCAAATTTTTTCATCAATTCTTTTGCACTTTGAACCAACATCCCCATCCCACTTTCCCTCCATTTTATTGCAAGGTGATATATTTTCATTTTTGGAAGTCTTTTCTCGATTACCCTAATATTTTTGGCAACAAAAAATATACAGATGGAAATTAATTTGGATAATTTCCTGTGATTTTAAACTCTTTTTTAAAGAACTCGATTATAATAAAATCTTTAAAAAAATAAAGAACTCGATTATAGGAATTAAGTTATCATTATAATTAGTCATATACCACTAATAATTTTGATCAAAATTGTGAAATAAAAATATGTTTTTATAAATGTCTCTTACTAAGATGAATTATAATTTAAAAAACTAGTTCATGTAAATATTATTGCTAGACTGAAATAGTGTTCAGCATTAATTTCACTCTGTTTTCCATTTTTATAGACGTTAAGTGTTGAGAAAACTTGTTCACAAAAATCAGAGGATGAGAATTGAAGTTTTGCTGCAGCAACATCATTCATTTATTTGAACTCCTTCCAAGTTATATTCCAAAAACCACAGAGTGATCTATCATTAAAATGCATTTTTTAGTCATCTGTTAGTTGAAACTTGATTTTTCCCTCAATTCTGTTGTAAGCAAAGAATTAGAAAGCACCTGACTTGCAAAAGTGTTACCCCGGACATGACACCCATTCACTTTCTGGATTTCTGAAGTTTATCAAAAAGACTTTCTCAAGAATTATCAAATGATTATTAAAATCATACCTGTTACTTTTCCATCTAGAGGCATTTTAATTAACCTGACATGTACAGAAAGGATTAGAAGATGAAGATACTATTAATTTCAAAATACCTTGAGTAATAAAAATTGTGACAAGGAATTCTTCTCTCTTAAATCATGTGATTTAAATATATTTTATTCAAAAACCTTGGTGCAGTATTTTTAGCTCATTTGATTTATGGAAAATACCCATCTATCATCTAACTAGCAAAGTCACCCTTCACTGTCAAACCAACCGGCCAAATCAGATTTTTTTCCTGTCACAAAAGATCTAACTACATGTTTTCTATTCAAATAAACATGTTAAGACACATCCCCATGACAACCAGCTCACTTCTGAATTCAAAGAGTGAGAGAGAGAAGAACCTTGCTGAGAATTTGTTCCTGAATGAAATAAAGTGCCATTCTGTTTGATATTTTTTTTATCAACATGCCCCCCTCTTTTGTTTGGTCTCACAAGACAGTCAGAAGTGGTATGACAGTCGTCAGAGGATGGAAAGGCTTAGGTGGTTAAAGTGAAAATTGTCATCATGCCCTACTTATTCTGCAGTGGAATTAGATTCAAAACATCCCAACAGGGGCTGAAAGAGTCCACTCCAAATGCCACCTTTCATTCTTCTTAGGATGTGGATAAGTCAAGGAAAAACACAAGCCCTGCCTTGGGAGCACACCGCCTGGATTAGAAGAGTCTAGCCTACCCCAGTACTTTGAAAGGTCT
Organism: Phoca vitulina; assembly: GCF_004348235.1. Lineage (NCBI taxonomy): Eukaryota > Metazoa > Chordata > Mammalia > Carnivora > Phocidae > Phoca > Phoca vitulina. The sequence continues at coordinate 48,747,006 of NW_022589705.1, forward strand.
ATGTGGAGCCCTGGGGGGGTTTATACCCAGTGCGAGGTATATAAGATGGGGCAAGTGTACCTTTTTAGTTCATCAAAGGAGATAAGGGGGATTATGAAAAGGAGTTGAGAAAGGAAAATTAGCGTAACACCGCAACACTCAGCATTTCCTCAGAGAAATCCCTTCTAGCAGAATCACATAAGGAAATCAAGATCAGAAACTGGTTCCCTTAAAATTATCTCAGCCACCGTATCTCTTGGAAAGTCTCTGTATCTGCCTTTGAAAACCATTTGATTTATACCGTTTATACCATTTGATCCTCACAACAGCTCTGTGAGTTTGGTACTTAAAATCGCTATTCATGTGACTTATTTAACAATGAGGAATCTAAGGTGTAGAGACATCACACCAATTACCCAAGGGCACTTGAACCCAGTTGAACTGACATCCTGGGCTCTTCCAGCAGAGCCCTCTGCTTCTGTTTCAGCCAAGAAGACTAATACACCAACCCAGCACCATTTCCTTTACTACCTGCAAGGCCTCGGCTTCTCTTCTCTGCCTCCTCATAGAATGCTGGACTAAATGACACTCAGGTTTCTAACAATTTCTCATTGAGACTCAATTAGCATGTTTTATCTCTGGCTCAAGTGAATTTTTTTCAACATTTTATTAAGAAAAAAATTTGAAATGTATCTAAATTGAAAAAAAAGTTTTATACCCACCTACATACCCATCACCTAGATTCTACTATTAATTTTACCATACCTGCCAAGGCCTTTTTTTTAATCTTTGGCAGCCTACATTTCCCCCTTCTATAAAACAGGAAAGTACCATAGCACCTTCATCCAAGCTGCTTTCAAAGAGTACGGCTTCTGACCCACAGAAAACTATACATTTTCTCATCTCCTTTGGTTCAGGTCATTTATTTAGTACAGTGGTACCAAACCTGGAAGCATATTAGAATCTTGTGAAGAGTTTTTGTTTTGGGTTTTTGTTTGTTTGTTTGTTTTTGGTTTTTTAGAGAGAGAAAGGAGGAGGAACAGAGGGAAAGGGACAAGCTGACTCCACGCTGAGTGCAGAGCCCAATGCGGGGCTCCATCCCACGACCCTGAGGTCATGACCTGAGTAGAAATCAAGAGTCAGATGCTTAACCAACTGAGCCATCCAGGCGCCCCAGCTGAGGTGTTTTTGAAACCTACCAGTGCACCGGCCCTTTCCCAGATCGACTGAGTCAGAATCTCTCAGAGTAGATACAGGATTTTAGCATTCAATTAGCCAACAAGTAATTAGTGAGTACCGCTAAGTGTTGGGTACCTTTTTAGGCATCAGAGTAGATAAGGGAAGTCCCTGCCGTCACGGAGCTCCACCCTCTCGCCTCACCACAGAATTCCTTCCTGAACAATGTGTTCCAGCCCTTTCCCTCTCAGACTTCCAGAACCCAGCTCAGGCCCCAGAGTATTCTCACCTGGCCCTTCTAGTCAGTTAATGGCTTCCTCCTGAGCAGTCCTACTGCTGGTTTTTCTCCTCCTCATTATCGTAGGCTATAGCACCTTGTGCTAGGGTTTCTGGTTTCCTGTGTGGGACTCCACCAACTGTGAAGGGTCAGAAACTGTTGTATTTGACCTGGTATCCTCATCATGCAGGAAAGTGTCTGGAACATGGCACCATTGCAAAATGTAAACCAAACAAACAGCCTGTTGATATTATACTGAATATAAGGCCATCACCACCTCTATGCAATGTATTTCCTGAGTCTCCTTCTGAGTTCCTTCCAGATGACTTGTTGGATGGATTGAGGGATGCTCTTTTTTACCCAAAGGGACTTTGCAGCCGATGGACCCAAAATAATGAAGGGCTTGGGAGGCTTATAAATTATGTTCTTGGATTTTTCTAAGTCCTCTAGTTGGAAACTCAAATTCCTTCCCCCACCAGTAGAATTTTGTAGCAGGGAATGTCCTAGAGAAGACACGTCATGAGAGTCCACCAGGCTTGACAGAAATTGTGTAGGCTTTGAAGTCAAATGGAACAGAGGACAAAGTCTCACCTCCACCCCTACTGTCTATTTGACTTAGATGGTTTACTTAACCTTTCTGAACCTCAGTGTCTTTACTTGCAAAATACAGACAGATATTCTCCCCCCCCTTCTCCACATCAGACCCCAAGCTTCATGGAGAATAATATTACTAGCTAACATTTACTGAGGGCTTACCATGTGCCAGGCACATTCCTAACTCCTTTACAATTCAATACGTGGGCCCTTCAAGGTACTATTATCCCTGTTTTACAGATCATGAAACAGAGACACATTAAGTGAGTTGTCAATGATCAGACAGCTAGCAAAGGGCAGATTCAAATCCAGACCATCTGGCTCCGAGAGCTCGCTCTTATTCATGTCCTAAAGCCTTTGTTTGCCTTATTCACCCTGTATCTCCAGGTCCTAGAATAGCAACTGATCCATGGGTGCTAAAAATAACTTTTGAATGAATCAATCAATACCTTCTTGCAGCACTGATGTAAGGAACAGAGAAGTAATGTTTATTGATTACCTACCTGCCATGTGTCAGGCTCTTTTATGTGAGCTCCGTGACGGCAGGGACTTCCCTTATCTACTCTGATGCCTAATTATCAAATGATTATTAAAATCATACCTGTTACTTTTCCATCTAGAGGCATTTTAATTAACCTGACATGTACAGAAAGGATTAGAAGATGAAGATACTGCCATCAATGCCACCCTCACCTCCAAATCCACTATATCCATCTCTATGTTGTCCATAATTATCTCTGCTACCATCACCTCCAGTACCATAGTCGCCTCTTCCACGGAAGTTACCACCAGAGGCAAATTGCCCTCCACCATGGCAGACGTTCCCCACGACACATAAAGTTGCCAGATCTCCCCCATGACCTCCTTGTGATCCAGCAGACTGCACTTGTTATTTCAAAAGAGACTTTTTCAGTGACTTAAAAAGTCATGGGAACTGCTTGAGTCTTCATGGAGGGCATGTGAGTCTTCACTTCACAATTAGGCCCATGTATAATGTAACCTTTCTGAACAACAATTTTATCAACTATATAACCAAAAATTGCAAAAGAAAATCCTCCTTTCCTTCCACTCTGCTTGTCTTCCATAACTTCTGTGGTTTCAATCTTACCAAACTTTTCAAAGTAGTCCCTCAAGTTATAGTCTTCCGTATCTTCTTTCATACCACCAACACAAATTTTTCGTCACTGTTAGATGGGCACCAGCCTCTAGGGAGTCCTCTCTAGAAACAATCTCTTTGGTTCCACTACTTGCCCATCAACCTGGTCTAGGCACTGTAGCATTCATCTCTTTAATAGAAGAGTGAGTCACAAAACCAGAGCCCCTGGAACATTTTGGTTGCATGTCTCATCATACAATGTGTGTGCCTCATCGCTCTAAATGTTCTCTCAAACTATCATCTGTAGTTTCAAACCTCATACCACCAACAGAGAATTTTCACAAGTGCTCTGGTTCCTTGTGCTCCGGTGGCAGCTGGAGTCTGGCTGGGGACCAGCAGGCAGGTAGAGGTTTTACCTCCATTTTGAGGCCAGACTAGCATCTAATCACTTCAATCTGGGTTCAATCTGGGACTGAAAAAAAGACCTGCATTACTTTTTAAGATGTATCCAGTGGAATTTAAAATTAAAAGTGAGTGTATATCTATGTTATCTATTTTAAAAACACATGAACAGGTCTGTAATGGATGGAAATTTTACCTTTTCTTTTTGGACTCCTATTTCTCTTTCACTTCTTTCTCAAAATTGTTTTCTACTGTAACTTGTTTTACGCATGAAAGTCATTTGTTGATCATCCTTGCACATACCTCTTTTAAAAATACATATATTCGGGCGTCTGGGTGGCTCAGTTGTTAAGCGTCTGCCTTCAGCTCAGGTCGTGATCCCAGAATCCTGGGATCGAGCCCCGCATCAGGCTCCCTGCTCCGCTGGAAGCCTGCTTCTCCCTCTCCCACTCCCGCTGCTTCTGTTCCCTCTCTCGCTGTGTCTCTCTGTCAAATAAATAAATAAAATCTTTAAAAAAAATTATAAAAAAAATACATATATTGAGGGGCGCCTGGGTGGCTCAGTCATTAAGCGTCTGCCTTCAGCTCAGGTCATGATCCCAGGGTCCTGGGATGGAGCCCGCATTGGGCTCCCTGCTCCGCGGGAAGCCTGCTTCTCCCTCTCCCACTCCCCCTGCTTGTGTTCCCTCTCTCGCTGTCTCTCTCTCTGTCAAATAAATAAAATCTTTTAAAAAAATACATATATTGAAATTTTGATAAATAATTATTACATATTAAAAGCAAATTTTCTTGGAACTCCATTTTTCAATGAACTGCTTGTGCTTTTTTTTTGTTCTGTTTTGCTTTGTTTTGTTTCTTTCTTTGTTTTCTTTTTTTTGCTTTTTCAATTAGTTCATGAATCCATGGATCAGTATAAACTATAGTTAGAATGGAGAAGATTGCATTTCAGTCCTATTCCTATTTTTTTGTTTTTATGGAAGTAAGAATGAGAAACCTGTTTATATAATTAAGTAGATGGGAAAGGACATTTTCTTATAGCGGTGTCACTCAGTTCTTTGAACTACTTCTGAGTGGTATGTCAAAAAACACAGTTACATGTCATCAAAAATAATTTTAGTGATCTATCAACTATCAATTTGATTAGGTTTTCCTTCAGTTTTCTTAAAAACAAAAAATCAGAAGCCATCTGACTGGAAAAAGGAATTGATATCCAGTCATTAGAGTCATTCAGTTCCCAGTACTATCACCGATATTTTGAATTGCCTCTTTGTTTGGGTATTTTTACAAATATTCCGAGAGTAATGCACCAAAAAATTTGAGATGAGTTGGACACACACTTTTATTTTCTTGAAGTGGGAAGAGGACTGATTGAGAAAAGCAGTATGGGAAAAGAGGACATGCACCTTTTCCAGGTCACTTTCTTAGGCAGATTAATTTGAGACCAGCATGTGGAAGCTCAGGATCTGAAAATTGATTTCTTTAAAACTATACATGCCTATGTCCCCCTTGGAAGTCTTTCTGATTTGTAGGGTACACATACCCCAGTTGGAAGATCATTGTCTCTCTATACTCTACCTGGAGTTGTCCGGATTAGAAATAATAGAGGTTTAGTGCATAAAGTAGACACACTATAAAATTGAGTTATTATTATTTTTAAAAATAATCTAATTTACTCAGAGCAGTGAGGAGTTGGAAGCTGGAACTAGATCCATCCAGTGGGGAGGACCACACCTTGGGGGAATTAGTGCAAATGCAGATTCAGATGGAAGAATTGAGGTCTGGCCATAAAGATGGTGTCCACAAGAATGAAAAAAAGTAGGGACACAGTCAAAACTAGATAAAAAAAAAATCTCAGGACAAAAAGGCAGATGTGCCAATGGGTGAGAAGAGAATAAAGAAGAAGACTCTGGAGTGATGGTAGTTAACTTTGGAAAGGTTTACCAAAGGCATGGTGAACATGAAATAAAATCTTAATCAGAAGACTGCAATTTGAGGGGCGCCTGGGTGGCTCAGTCGGTTAAGCATCTGCCTTCAGCTTAGGTCATGATCCTAGGGTCCGGGGATCAAGTTCCACATCGGGCTCCCAGCTCAGTGTGGAGCCTGCTTCTCCCTCTTCCTTTGCCCCTCCCTCCACTCATGCTCTCTCTCTCTCTCTCTCTTCCTCTCAAATAAATAAAATCTTTTTTTTTTTTTAAGAAAAGAGAGGGTGAGAGAGAGAAAGAGAGCAGGAACAGGGGGGAGAGGCAGAGGGAGAGGGAGAAGCAGGCTCCCCACTGAGCCGGGAACCCAATGAGGGACTTGATCCCAGGACCCTGGGATCATGACCTGAGCTGAAGGCAGATGCTTAACCGACTGAGCCACGCAGGCGCCCTACCTAACTAAAATCTTAAAGAAGAAGAAGAAGACTGCAATTTGAGTCACATCTCTGCAACATACTTACTGACTGCATAAACTAATTCCTCACCCCCAGTTTTCTGGAAGGTAAAATGGTAATCTTGCATAGCTGTAGTTTGAATTAAATAAGATGGCAGCATAGCACCCGACATATAAGTGATCAATAAATGGTCGCCATTTGAATAGGAAATTCCAGAACTACCCATGTCTCCCACACTCACCTTTGTATCATTCTTCCTCTTCTTGCTGGAAGAGAGAAGTCCCTCCACCCACACAAAATGAACTGGTCCACCACTGCTCTGAATCTCATCCTCTCAATTATCTCCTCTTTTGTATGTTCCACTTCTCTCTCATTACCATTTTCCCATTCTCATTATTTATGCCAGCTCAAGTCTTTCATATCTTGAGCTCTCTCTCCTTCCCTTCTAGAAAGAATTGTGTTCACTCCATGGTTCCTTTTCCTTATCTGTCATTCGTGCCTTCGCCTATTACAATCTGACTTCTGCCCAACCACCCACTGAAATTCTTCTTATCAAGACGACCATTCAGTCCCTCAACTCTCCCAACCATATCTGTTGAAGGCCTGCTCTGTGCCAGACACTGGGAATGCAGCCATAAACAAAACAAAAATCCCTGTACTTAGACTTCCCATTCTAGTAGGGGTGACAGATAATTAACTAAAAAATAAAAAATAAAATCTTTAAAAAATAATAATAATAAAATAAAATGTATAAAGTGATTACCAAGATCAAGATAATTAACACAACCTTCACCTCACATAGTTAACTTTTTTTGTGTTAAGAACCTTAAAGTCTACTCTTGGCAACTTTCAAGTATTATTAACTATAGTTACCATGCTGTACGTTCGATACTCAGAACTTCTTCTTTTTAAGATTTCATTTATTATTTGACAGAGAGAGACACAGTGAGAGAGGGAACACAAGCAGGGGGAGTGGGGGAGGGAGAAGCAGGCTTCCCGTGGAGCACAGAGCCCGATGTAGGGCTCGATCCCAGGACCCCGGGACCATGACCTGAGCAGAAGGCAGACACCTAACGACTGAGCCACCCAGGCGTCCCACTTACTCTTCTTATAACTGAAAATTTGTACCCTTTGACCCACATCATCCCATTTCCCCCTCCCCCTAGCCTCTGGCAACCACCATTCTATTCTTTGTTTCTATGAAATCTGCCTTTTTTTTTTTTTTTTAAGATTCCACATTTAAGTGATACCATACATTATTCATCTTTCTCCGTCTGGCTTATTTCACTTAGTATCATGCCCTCCAGTTTCATCCTGTTATAGCAAATGGCACCTAATTCTTAAACAGGGGTATTATTTTCCTACAGCTTTATCTCTGATCTGCTTTTCAAATCACTCTCTGTTCTTTGATTGAGTGATCTCAGCCCTGATTTTGGCTTTAGCAACCACTCACATGTTGATGAAGCCAAAGTTCATATTTCTAACCCATACTTCTTTCCTGAACTCCGGACTCATATATCCAACCGTTATGCACACCTCTACTAGGATATATCCTAGGAACTTCAAACTCAATATGTCCACAGATGAGCTCATCGCCTTTCCACTTGAAGAAGCTTCTTGTATAGTATTCCCTAACTAAATTGGTGGGAAGTACCATCTACCTAGTTGCCCAAGCCAGAAACCTAAATGTCTTCAAAATTTGTCCCACTTCCTTTCCCTCCATTTTTGAAGAGTCATAGGAACAGTCTATTCTATCTACTATCGAGCTCTCCATGCCCAGTGCCATAGCTGAATGCAGATCCTCCCCCATTTCTTGCCATTTCTTACCACCTTGCCAGCTTCCCAACTGGTCTCCTTGCTTCCACTCTCTTAACCCCTGACCTTATTTTCTGCACTGGCTGTAGAATGATCTTTATGAAATGTATATCCAGTCTTGTCACTTCTACACTTAAAATTCTCCTCATTTCCATTAGAATAAAACCCACACTTCTTAGCAAGGAACATACAGTCCTTCAAGATTAGGCTCTCCCTACCTCCCCAACCTCATAGTCCATTACTCCACACGTGCATAATATATTTCTGCTACTCTAAATCACAATTACAACTTTAATCTGTCATGTTCTCACCAATCTCCATGCCTTTGTATATGCTTCACATTCTGTACGGTCAAGGCTGGCAAAATTCTAGTCAGTCTTAAAGTCACAGCTTAACCTTACCAACCTCTTCTCACTGCCCATACCCCCAGCTGCAGCTATGTTAGGTGTTCGTTCTCTGTGTTTCATGTTGCCTTAATACTTGCATGCATCTTGGTCATTCCCTTGTAATTTTATTTATTTTGTTTTATATTATTTTATTTATTTTAGAGAGGGAGAAAGAGAGAAGCGGAGGAGAGGAGCAGAAGAAGAGAAAGAAAAAAAATTTTTTAAAGATTTTATTTATTTATTTGAGAGAGAGTGAGAGAGAGCACAAGTGGGGTGAAGGGCAGAGGGAGAAGCAGACTCTGCTGAGCAGGGAGCCCGATGTGGGGCTCGATTCTGGGACTATGGGATCATGACTGAGCTGAAGGCAGACACTTAATCGACTGAGCCACCCAGGTGCCCCGAGAGAGACAATCTTATTTTTTTTTAAGATTTTACTTATTTATTTGACAGAGAGATAGAGAGCACAAGTAGGCAGAGCGGCAGGCAGAGAGAGAGGGAGAAGCAGGCTCTCTGCTGAGCAGGGAGCCCGACATGGGGCTTGATCCCAGGACCCTGGGATCATGACCTGAGCTGAAGGCAGATGCTTAACCGACTGAGCCACCCAAACGCCCCAAGAGACAGACAATCTTAAACAGGTTTCATGCCCAGCGTGGAGCCCGACGGGGGGCTCGATCTCACAACCTTGAGATCATGACCGGAGCTGAAATCAAGAGTCAGATACTTAACCGACTGAGCCACCCAGGCCCTCCTCCCTTGTAATTTGAAGTCTACTGATTTTTCTTCCCCTTATTTGTAAGCTCTTTGAGGCCAGGATCTGTGTCTTTCCTCTTTGTCCCCAGAGTCTAGCTTGGGATCTTACAATAAATGTTCTTCTGAAGACAAGGAGGGAAGAAAAAATAACCAAATACAAGTGTGTTAAGGAAGAATACAGAAACTAGGAGGAGGATGAGGCCAGACACAATGGGGAAAATAGACCAGATGTCCTAGGGCCCCTTCCAGACTTGAACTCTGATAAGTCTCTAGAATGAGAAAACTGAAAATTAATAATGAAAGAAGACTTATGTTGTGATTCATCTCATTCATTTTGCTCCCTCTTCTCTCTGTTCTACAAAGAGAAGGAAGATATATTCAGACCCTGTAAGCCAATGGTTTTAGAGGTGCCATCATTTAATTATTTGCCTATTAAAGCCCAGCAATGCACGCTTCATCCTTCTGTGCATCCTCTTCCCTATTACCTGCCTTTTCATGAAGGGGGGAGGGGAGGAATAAAAGACTCATTGGAGGAATACGTGTTTGTTTAATTTGGGCCTCTCTTGTATCCTCTAATAACCCAGCAAACTGGTAATTCTTATTCCTTGCTGTATTACAAAGGATATATTATCCCTGCCCATTCTACTGCCGGAGAATAATGGTGTGGGGAAGGAAGAGAAAAGGACATTATTTTTCCAGGCCTCTTTTCCAACAAAGAGGAAAAAGCTATCACCAAAGGGCTACGTGTTTTGCTAGGCACTGATTCTTTCTCTTTGGCAATATCTAAAATCCTCAGGTGAACCCAGAAATTCAACTTTTAGAAATATCTTCTACTGAACAAAAAGTATGAATAAATGAGAACATTGATATGTGACACTTTTATGCAATATTATTTGAAGGGACAAAAGACAAAAATACCAGAAACCACTTGGATATGTATTATAGGGGAATATGGAAATAAAATATGGCATATCCTAAACTATGGATATTATGCATAAAAATAATAAGTTAAATATAGATATATTTACCCAGAGAAATGTCAATGAAATATAGGTGAAAAACAGCAAGTTAGTTTATGAGTTTATACAGTTTCATGTCAAAAGAGTATGACAAGGGGCGCCTGGGTGGTTCAGTCATTAAGCATCTGCCTTCGGCTGGGTCACCATCCCAGGGTCCTGCTCAGCGGGAAGACTGCTTCTCCCTCTCCCACTCCCCCTGCTTGTGTTCCTTCTCTCGCTTTGTCTCTCTCTGTCAAATAAATAAATAAAATCTTTAAAAAAAAGAGTATGACAAAAATCTCTAAATATGTGAAAATATATATATGTGTACATATATCTGGTGTATGTATACATAGATATATTTAAACACACATAGATAAGGTTGTGAAAAGATATAAAAAGATATAAAGAAATGTTCACATTTGTTGGGGCGGGGTGGCAGATTAAGCAGAAGAGGACCTTGTTGACCGCGTCACCCAATGGTATTGTTTGGTTTGTTGCCTCAAGCTAGCATTACGTTTGTACTTCAAAGTGAAATCCCCAATTTAAAAGTACACACACACACACACACACACACACACACACAGTTGAAAGATAAAAGTCTTCAACTGATGCTTTTAGTCTAAAAACGATTCTAACAAGGAGGAATCCTTTCACTCCTCTGAAAGGCTCCCCTGGTTCGCTTGTTACAGCAATAGACCTGGAGAAAGAAGGGAGACCCAGAGGCTAACACCCTCTGGCCGGACTGCATAATCTTCCCTTAAATTGACCAGCCTGTGGAGTAACAGCCTGGAGGGCTGTGGAAGTCCAAACTCTGGAATGGTCCATCAGAACTGGGTGTTCTCAGGGAAGGATAAAAGTAGAGAAAAGGCCACCTGATTGCCTCTTGGCTCTTCCCCAAAGGAGTTGCTCGTGGTGGGAGTGGGGTTTTTCCATGGCAGAGGAAGAGGAAAAATCAGATCACATTTCCTACAGGCAGAGCCCTATTTATTCAGGAAGATCTTGGGGCCCTTGCTGTTCATAACAAGAGCATGCTCACTGGGTTCTGCCTTGATGTACACCGTGAGAAATCTTTTCTCTCTTTCCTCCTTTCCTTTCTTTCTTTCTTTGCTTTTTTTTTTTCCTGGTCTTAAGTTTGTAGGTGTTGCTCCCTAAAATGCAAAGGTTCTAGAGAAGTGCCATGTGTGGCCATCATTAGACCAAGTGCAAAATGTGTTGTCATTTCCTATAATCCTCATGACATCCCTAGGAAAGATTTCCTGGCTGCGTCACCTTGGATCAATCACTTAGCCCCTCTGAGCCTCCATTTTCAGCCTCTGTAAAATGGGGATAACAACACCTCTTTCACAGGGTTGTTTTTTTTTTTTAAGATTTTATTTATTTATTTTACACAAAGAGAGAGAGAACACAAGCAGGGGGAGCAACAGGGAGAGAGGGAGATGCAGGCTCCCCGCTGAGCTCATAGAAGGTTTGTGAGGATTAAATGAGATAATGGATGCAAAGTATATAGCACACAACAAATGCTTGATAAATTGTTAATTTACTCAAAATACATTTCTATCTTAAGTCCTTACACTATATATGTAGCTTAACCACACAAGGATATTGCATTCCGTCTGAAAAGCCGTGACAAAGAAGAATCTATGAAACTCCTGGTGCTTATATGAAGAAAACAAGACCCAGGAACTAAAATAACTGGAGAAATAGAAGATCAAGGCTGCTCTGCAGAAGACCACTGAGCCAGATATCTCCCTGGCACAGCGCCAGGTCCGGAACCAGCAACACACAGCCAGCGGTCATGAAACTTTGATGAGACAGCCAGCCATCCGGTAGGGCAGGTGATGCCTCCAGAGCAGGCTTCCACAGCATCAGAAAGATAAATCCAAAGCACCAGCCGTCAGGAAAGAACGAGGGTGGGTTTTGAGCATTTAATCCATTCCTTTATTCAATAAACATTATAGAACACTTAGCATGTAACAGATGCGGCGCTCGGCCACTGCCCATAGAGAAAAGAGGAAGACATGGTCACTGCCCAGCGGCAGCTCGCAGTCCAGCAGGGAAGACAAGAACAAGTCTTTGCAGACAGTGGGGTAGGTGCGCAGATGGTGCGGGCCAGGTTTAGTGGAGGCACAAAGGACCAGAGAAGACGTCAGAAAATGACCCTCTTGTTTCTCAAATCGTACACTTGAGCAAGGGGCAAGATGTTCTATTTAAAAAGGACGGGGCTGAGACTCAGGGTACAGCCTTTCTAAACCCTTCCTGCTTCTCTTCGGCTTTGCACAAATTTTTTCAACTCTTTGGGCCTTCGTGTCTCAACCGAACTACATGTTTTTTAAGGTTTAGGCAGTGACCTAAGCTCTCTGTACATCTAAGCTTCCTTATCTGTAAAATGGGGCTAGTAACAATACTTCCCTCTGAGGATGAAATGGCTTCATATTGGTAAAAGTATCCAGAACAATGCCTGAGTCACATAAGCTTAAATAAAACAAATGTAACTATCCTAATGGTGGGTCACCGGGTCCGTATTGTAAACTTCTTAGCAAAAGTCTCTTCTCTTAGGAGACACTTCCAGGACCCTTACAAGCCCCAGCAGTGGGTCTTGTATCATCAGACCATGCAGCCCACCACCCTCCTTGTTGCCACCATCTACCAACCCTTGGGCCCCTGCAGTAGCTCCTGCTCATATGGGACTATGCCCATCACAATCCCTGTGATCTCTTCACCCACAAGTCTTCCAGGATCCTGCTCTCTCTTCATCCACTGACTTGTCATGTTCTCTACCCTACCTCGGGAGCTCCTGCCCATGGGTCACACTCTCAACACTGCCATTTTGAGTTTTGACAATACGGTTTATTTTTACGTTTACTTGGAGAGTTCCCACTTATCCCTAGTTTGTACAGAGCTCTATAAAACACAGAGTGTTAAAGAGGTCTCTAGTTTTTCTGATGAAGGGACTAAATGAGTCATAAAGTAATGGGCTGGAATAATACTGTTAATGGCAAATTAAGTAAATCAATTCCATTCCTAAAACAGACATATTTTTATTTTAGACATTTCTTAGTTGAAAGTTGTAGTCCTAGGAGATGGAACAGGTAGTCTCTAACATTAAATGAATGGATGGAGTTGGGGAGAGCCTTTGTATTCAGTCGTTCAAAAAAAAAAAAAAAAAGAATCTATGTATGTCAAGATTTTACTACTGCAAGAGACAGAAAATCTGCTAAAATTTAAGTAAGTCCCTGTCTTCACTTCTAAAATATTCTAAATAAATTCTATTCTAATTTTTTTCTGAATAAAATATTCCTCTACTCCCTCTTCCTGTCTTCTCCAGCCTTCCTTACTCTTCATTGTGGGCTTCGTCTCCCGTGGGTATCACCTGGAGAGGATAGAAGGGACTCCTCTATCTTCAGCCCTCGCTTTACGGGATTGGGCTCCTCCCTGAATCAGCTAGGAGCCTTGGGACCCTGCTGCAGCCCACTCTCAGATTCCAGCCTTCCAGAATCCTGATCTACTGACCCAGCCTCTGTAACTGCATGAGGACTCCAAATTTCTCATTTATACTTGAATTCCTCACTGGGACTGAGAGCTCTTCTCTGAACCTCCGTCTATTTATTTGGGTCTTCACATCCTGCTTACCCCTTGCTGGAGTCCCAGCTGTCACTAGTTGTGAGACCTGGGACAAGTAACCTTAGCTTTCTGAATCTCCATCTTATTCTTTTTTTTTTTTTTTCAGTTCAATATATTTTATTCATTTTCAAGTACTTACGATTTATGCTTCTCTTTCTCTGTAATCAAAGGAATAAATTGAGATGCCAAAACCATGTTTTCCTGTGGGGCTTTCAACAGGGATAGAACCTGCAACCTATGCCACATTGAAAGAATGCTACCATAGTGAACTAACCAACTTAAAAAAAAAAAAAAAAAAAGGAAAGAGGGAAGGAAGGAAGGCCGGAAGGAGGGAAGGAAAAAGAATCTCTATTTTCTGCACCTCTTCAGGGCTGTTGAGAGTATATAATGTAGTGTGATGGGTAGACACTGGTGTGGATATAGATTAGGATATAAATAGAGATACCTAAATATTTAAGAAACATTAGTTCTCTTCTCTGCCTGCCTTTCAGTCATCTCTGCCATGTCCATTGCTCCAAGCTTCCTTGAGTCTCCATAAAAACCTGGGTTTCCCATTCCTTCAAAGACAGTCCTATGTGTCTTCCAGGCCCTCTCCCTTCATCTTCCTTCCCAGCCTGCACCACGGAGGCCCATAACAAGATCGCTGGGTGATTCCTGAGTGCACTGCAGTTTGAAAAGCACTTCACTAGCTTATTCATTGGGGTTCAACGCAAAGTCATCACCTCTATGCAAGTGCCACTGATGCTTCTATCCAACCTGTCCACTTACTTCCATCTGGGCACTGTTATTTACTTTCTCCTGGCTTCCCCATCTACCCAGCCACTCACCCATCCATCTATCCATGCCTCCACCCACCCATGCCTCCATTCATCCTTGAATCTGCAAGCACAGTGAGGGCTTATTATGGCAAGACACTCTCCTTACTGATGAAGATAAAAAGACAAATCAACCCCACACATTCCTTTCCCTCAGAGAGCTCCAGTCTTGTGGAGAAGGTAGCTAGTTCATAGACAATTACAAGATAATGATGCGTGCTATTTGTTCAGCAGTCACAAATATTTACTTTTTGCTAGGATAACAGTTTGGATGGGAAGCTAGGGAGCACAAAGAGGGGGGCACCCCACTCAGCCAAGAAGATCAGCATTGACATCCAAGCTGCACTAATCCTTTAAGTCTCAGCCTACACATTCCTCCTCCAGGAAGCCTTCTCTGATAACCCTCTATCAGGTGCTCTATGCTTTATCCCACAAGAATCAGCCTGCCAAAATGTCAAGGAGATACATCCCCAGTCTTGGAACAGCATATGCAAAAGTCTGCAGGCTGATAAGATCATGGAGCATGTGGTATGTATATTAATATATCCCCGGGGCGCCTGGGTGGCTCAGTCATTAAATGTCTGCCTTCAGCTCAGGTCATGGTCCTAAGGTCCTGGGATCGGGCCCCACATCGGGCTCCCTGCTCGGCAGAGAGCCTGCTTCTCCCTCTCCCACTCCCCCTGCTTGTGTTCCCTCCCTCGCTGTCTTTCTCTCTGTCAAATAAATAAATAAAAATTAAAAAATATATATATATATCCCCTACATTGCCATGATTTCTGTACACATCTCTCTCCCCTACTCATCTGTGAGTTCTATGAGGACAGGAGCTATGACTTGTTGGCCTCCATATTTCCAGCACCTACCACAGTGCCTGGCATATAGTAGGTGCTCAATAAATATATGGACAGGGCAACAACAGGAAGATAGGTTTGGAGAGGAATTTCTTCTGGAGTTAGTTCGTTGTTCATCATCTTGGACTCCCTTCTAGAGCAGTAGGATAAGATCACACGGAGAAAATAGGCTTTGGTTTAAAATTTAAAAAACAGATTTTTTTTAATTAAAGGGAAAAATTACGAATTAGAGCAGGTATCTGAGTCCTCTGTGAGCTAAAATTATCATTTAAAAAATCTGTCTCATCCATTGGTAACAGTCAAAAGGGTGGAGAGGAGAAAGTTCAAGTGTGGCCAAATAGTAAAACATGAGCATATGTTTTTGGTTTCGTTGCCTCTCCAGTTTCAAGTCCAAGGGCACATATGTCCTTCACTAGAGACTCATGTACGTGACTGAGTTACAGCCCCTGTGTTACATTTCTTCTGTAGATAGCACAGAGTATGGTGCCTCTTCTGCTCATTGCTGAGAAGGGAGCCTGAGGTCGGCTGGTTTGTTCTGGTTAGGTGAGCTAAATTTGAGAGGACTTAACTCCCACTCCCTTTTAAAAATTCTACCAGGATTATGAACTTTAGAGTCAAACAGACATTACAAATCTTCTAGCTCACCAGTTTCCAACTTGCAGTCCTTGGTTCCATTAGAGTTATTGCAAGAGGTCCATGAATCTATACTGGCACCCCGCACTGGGTGTAGACTGAATTATGGTTACACCTTGCCCAAATAGGTTCTATTTTACAAATCATAGTATAGTGGTTTAGAACACTGACTCTGGAGCCCGACTGCCTGGGTTGGAATCTCAGCTCTACCATTACAAGCCATGTGCCTTCAGGCAAGACATGTTTTGTGCCTCAGTTTTCCCATCTGTAAAATGGGTATAATAATCATACCTCTCTCATAAGATTAAATGAGCTAATATTTATATAATGCTTAGCATAGCATCTGAAACATAACAAGCAGTATATAAATGTTTGTTTAATTAAAACAGAAAATTAAACTGGTTGTGGCATATTATAACTGCAATAATAATTGTTTGTACACATACTTAAAATTGTCTATAAGGGCATAGGAAAACCATGTTGGCCTTTTTCTTAATGACATTGACAGTGCTGGGAGAGCAGCTAGGACAGGGTACTTAATGGACACTATTATGTGGGGTAGGCTCTCCACCTCTTTCCTCACTGCATCCCTCTGCTCAAGAAGCTATTATGGCTCCCTATTGCTTACTGCACCAAATCCAGGAGCTTCAAGGCCTCGGTAACCTGTCCACATTTGGCCTCTCTGTCCCATGCATTCTCAACAAGGGCAATATCGCCCCCAAGGGAGCAAATATTGGTTCTTTGTTGGGGATTGAAAAAAAAATCTTCCTCTTTTTATGTCTATAGCACACAAACAGATCCACAGTACATAACTGATATACATTGTATCTGTGGTATTAAAATTTCACTGGAGAGAAGTAATTAAGAAAAAATTCTAAAAAGGTTTCTGGGCAATAATGAATAAAACTTTAAGAAACACTGATCTAGATTTATTTCCCTCAAGAGAAAGAACGCTCACAGCATAAAGAATTGAGGGAATCATTTTGTCTTTTCTTTGGTTCTAGGTTTCCTGAGGAGTAAAGTGAAGAAGATTGACCCATGACCTCTGAGGCCCTTTTCAGCCCTGACAGTAGATGCCCCCAAGAATCGGGTGCTCACAAGGTGACTTACATACTCACCCAGTGACTTTGCCCCTTCACGAGTGAATTTCCTTCCCACCCACTGGCCTTTATTTACTCTTGCCGTTCCCCTCCCCCACATTCCCAGAACTTCTGTCTTCTCCTCCCTTTTTGAGGCTCCACCTCCTCTAGGCGTCGCCTCCTGTCATAACCCTGCCACCTCCCAAGCAGTGCTGGCGAGGCTGTGTGAGCTGGGATTTGAGTGATGGATGGTTTCTGAGAGCCCTAGCAAATGAGATTTCTGACTGCCCCCCAGCACGGTGCTCGGCATGAAATAGACAATAAGTATTTACTGAGTGAAAAATGTATGAATGCATGAGTGAATGAATTATATTTCTGTATCTTTCTCTTTTCTCCTCCCCATCCCTATGCATAATGTTCAAAGCGGCAAAAAACCAAAACAAAATGAAACAACACACACACACACACACACACACACACACACACCCCAAAACCACTGGACAGGGAAGGTTGCTGTAGTTTGGGTTTCTCCGGAGGCAAACCATGAGACAAGGATCTGACTGTGAATGGTATATTTGGGAGGTGACCCTGGGAAACACTGGTAAGAGGAGTGGAGAAGTGAGACCAGGAAGGAACAGATACCCAAAAAATGTTGTGATATTAAGCAAGTCACCACTATAGACAGCCAGAGCTTAATTTGACTGGAGAATTCTGGGAAGCAATGTAGTGACCCTCACAAGAGAGGAAGGGGGTACTTATCCACCAAGTTCCATTAGACAATGGTTGAGAGCTGTTCCCAGGGGGCACTAACTCCCTGGTAGTTCCAGCCTACAGCAGTTGAGGGCATATGGTCACTGGCATCTAGAGAACGCCCTCTAGCAAAGAGACCTGGGCACTGAGAGTTCTCTTCAGGCCAGAGACCATGGAAGCAATTAAGGCCCAGGGATATGGGGGGACCTTCAGCATCTGCTACAGGGGTACAGTGAGGAGGAAGAGAGAAGGTCTGCTTGAACCTTTCCTTTCTCCCCTTCTCCAGGTCTTAAGCACAATCCATCCCAAACTGATAGACTCTCTTACTTACATAAGACACCTTGCATTTTTAAATTTTTCTTTCACCTTTCTGAGGCATCAACCCAAAGGGGATACCCCTGCAATATTGCACAGCTCCAGAAGGGGGCGCAATGTCCATCCCTGGATGGGGTTCCTGGAATTAGGAGGTGTCCTGCATGAGAGGCAGGGAGGGCCCCAATGCTGGTTGTGGAGGCGTATTACTCCGTCTCCATTTGACAGCTAAAGAGACCTGCAGCACCCTGTAATCAGGGACAGAATGGGTGAGGAGATAAGCACTTCCACAGAGGCCTGAACTCTTTTCCAGGAGGCGCTGTGTTTAGGATGTTGTGGTCTTGTTATGCATGGGGCTCTATTCCTCCAGGTCCTTCCTGTCCAGTAGGACCCACCGAACCTAAGCCACTCCTGTCCCCATACTGCCCCCTGTGCAGCTCTGAGGAAGGTCAGAGGCAAAGAAACACAGCCCCCGACACTCCATCCCACGCAGAATTGGGCAGGAAAGGCCCTGAGCCATAGACACTAACTTCCTGTAAGGCTGCAGACAAACCATGTAGCTTCTCGACCCTCATTTGCCTCGTGTATGAAATGGTTCAACCCTCCTGTTGACACTGACAGATAAGGCACAAGAAGGTGTTTTGTCAGACTGTAAAGGGCTATACAAAATATTATCACTTGTCATGACTAACATCTCCTTCCTGTAGCCCCTGGGGTGCTTGTGTCAGAGCCACACAATAGCACTTCCGCCTTCTCCATCACTGCTTTTCAGATGCCTCGCCCACGGCGGGCGCCATGTTCTTTCCTGTCTCCGCGCGTGCCTGCGAGCCAGTCCTCTGCTTCTGTCCCTGTCCTCCTAGTTCCTCCCTACTCAACTCTCAGGACTCCTCCCGTGACACTTCTTCAAGGCATTCTTCTTTTAACTAGGCTGCACATCCACTGCAAAGCCCAACACGGGTCTTGAACTCAGGCCCCTAAGATCAAGACCTGAGCTGAGGTCAAGAATCAGGCCCTTAACCAACTGAGCCACCCAGGCGCCCCTGGGCGTTCTTTCCTGACACCATCCTCTTCCGTGGGAGTAGGATGTCCCACCTCTGCATGCCCAATGTTCCCTGAACTCCCCTTTGTTGTTTGTTGCCTTCTTTGTCTCCTCCACCAAAATGGAAACTCCTGCAAAGCAACAGGACCTTATTAGACTGCTAGGGCTGCTGTAACAAAATACCACAGACTGGTGGGCTTAAACAACAGAAATGTATTTTCTCACAGTTCTGGAGGCTGGAAGCCCAAGATCAAAGTTGTCAGCAGGGCCGGTTTCTCTGAGGCTTCTCTCCTTGGCTTGCAGATGGCTGCCTTCTGGCTGGGTCCTCATATGGTCCCTCCTTTGTGTAGGCCCTTGCTATCTCTTGGTGCATCCAAATTTCTTCTTCTAATGAGGACACAAGTCAGATTGGATTATGGCCCACTCTATTGGCCTATTTTAACTTGATCACTTCTTTCAAGGCCTTATTTCCAATTATAGTCACATTCTGAGATACTAGGGGCTAGGGCTTCAATGAATTTGGGAGGATATAATCTGGCCCATAACAATATGTGCACATGTTCTCTTTTCAGCAACCCCAGCCAACAACTAAGCAGGGTGGGGATACTAGGGCCTCGCTGTTTTTGCCCAATGGGGGACTCTTCTAATGGGCAATCTTTGTTCCAGAGATTCCCTGTAGGTTGTCCAAGACTTTCTCAGATCTAAATCATGGCCTGAGCCTCTTCTAGCACAAGCCTGCTCTTCCTTCCTTGTGTCTTCTACAGGCATTATCCCCAGCAAACCTCTTGCACTAGTAATTCTGGTTCAGTGGACCCTACTGACAGAGTTTTACACACACACACACACACACACACACACACACAGGTAAAGAACCCATGGGTATGACTAACACCTAAGCCCTCCATGCAGCATGGAAAGACCTACTCAGTTAGCTAACAGAGGCTAAGTGCCTACTCTGTGCAGGAACATTGTTCCTATCCCTCAACAAAGCCCTGTCTAATGAGGAAGACAGAGAGGAAAATAAGCCAGCAAAATACAGTGTGATATCTTTGTGTATACATGCATGCTTCTAATTGTTTAAGTAAATAGAAACTTCTAATGAGTTCCCAATGTTCTCATCCTACTGTTTTCTTTAGTTGGGTGAACATCCTCCTGCAATCTTGTTCTTGTTTATTATTTTGCTTTGCAAAGTCTTCTACTTCTGACACAACAAATTTAAACTTGAATGCACATCCAATTGGGGAATTCTAATAAATTCTAAGTTGGGGATTTGAATTAATGAGTTCCTGAATAACAGAGTTGATTATATTGTCCTTAGTATTCCAGTTGCTGGTGTTTTGTTGGTTTTGGCCCTGGAATGACTGATAAGCAGCAGATCTAATGATGACAGTAATGACTGAGGTCCAGAAATAATAAGACTTAAGCCATAGTCATATTAAAGCCAATAATAATAATAAGCATCTACCCATACATTAAAGCCTTAGCTCACTAATTGTACCTGTAACCTAAGAAACCACAGCAAGAGACTGCTGAGAGGAGAACCAAGAACACAACAGAGAAGCCAATATTCTGTAGCATCACAGTTGGATTTTCTCTGTTCTAAGAAACTCTAAAAGGATTTGTTGCCACACTTGGGGAGTTCACAGCAAGGTAGAAGTTAAGCCACATATTAGGTTTCTGAATCACTTATAAAAGGGCCTGAATTGTCTCTTTGACACAGAAGTATCTATGTATGCCAGAGCTCCTGGCATTTTATGTACATTTGCATATTATATTGTACATTATAGTTTTATATATTATCTGTTATAGATCACATATTGTGAATATATATCATATATATATATATATATATATATCCATTTTTTAAAAATCTGGGTCCCTGTTCTCAGGGCTGTGTGGGAAGTCCAGCACCTCCCTGAGACTTCTGGGGGCTTGCTCTTCCTCAGAGGGTGGCCGGAAGTCTCCTTCTATAGCTCACTTGGCCTCCCTGACACTTGCTTGATTCCTCTTGTCCATCCTGCACCCCATCAAGCCTCAGAGGTTGCTGTCCCTTCTGACCCTTTGCACCCCGGCATCCCCATATCTTTTTCCCCTTCACTCTTCATAGCAGTACCAACACTTCCTCACTGTATAAGAATAACCAAAGCAGGTAAAGGGCAGCATGAGTCAACTAAAGAATTCCTCTAAATCAACAATAAAAGACAACCAGTTTTTTTAAAAATGGAGAAAAGAACCAGCCCAGAGATGAGAGTGAAGACTTCACTTACTAAATCTCTCCGAAAGAAATGGAAAAAAGAAAAAAGAAAAAAAAAAGAAGAAATGGAAAAAGGGCTCAAAGTGAAATGGTTTACCCAAAGCCACAGAAAGGGTTGATGGCAGAGGAAGGAGAATTACTCAAGCTTTCCTAATTCCTGCTTGAGCCCTTCACCCTATCCCCCACCCCTACCACCAAATACCCGCCCAAGTCAGGTTGCTTCAGGACCACTGAACCTTCCAGAATTTCTGCACTGATTAGTCAATAGTGGAAAATCTGAAGAGATGCAAGTAGGAAAAAGAAACTAAACCAGGCCAGAAGAGCAATGCAACAGGCATGATGGGGGTCAAGTCCTCCTATTCCATCTTCATTTCCTGTGACAGGAAACACAGTCCCTGACATCCAGGCAGACTCTGAGCCTGTGAGCATGAGGAAGCTGGCCGAAGACATGGGTGAGCCGGCACTCGAGGGGACAGAAGGACAGACAGAGGTAGGCACCCCAGACAGGGAAGCTAGCAACCAAGCTGAGGGCAATGATGGGGCCCCTTCGTCTTGAGTCTGACCATGCCCACGGAGGGTTATTAAAGAGACCTGCTGTCCCCACCTGGTCAGGGAGCCCTGGCACTGGTCCAGCAGCCTCTTCTCTGAGCCCCTGTCGCAAGCAGGCCAGGCCAGAGTGAAAAGGCACTCCCAGAGGCCCGTGTGGTCCCCTACCCTGGGAAAGCTCTCCAACTGCACCCTCAGGCTCCACTCGCCCACCACCTCCTCACCCTGCCCTGGTACACTTTCAAGACCCTGTAGCTGCAGGATGTTATTGATTAGAGGGCACCTGGGTGAGCAGCACAAGAATGCGCCTCCCCAAGTGGCCTGGGCAGGGACCACATCCCAGCTCTGCCCTGACTTCTCCAAGCCCAACCTTCTGGGTCAAGAACTTGTATCCCCCTTTAAAAAAAAAAACAAAAACCACTTCTAACCTTTTTTAAAACTTTAAACCTTTTATCAGCAGAGAGGGAGGGAACTGATTTTTATTTTTATTTTGGAAGGCATTGTAAGCTAACCTGACCATCTTTGCAGCTCTGCATTTCCCTCATGCAGCTCCACAGACCCACTTCTAGGGAAGGGGTTTTGTGCTCAAAACTGTCTGATCAACTCTCAGTCCTTTCTAGCAAGATAAGTGACACCTAGGACCCAGGAAATAAATGCTGATGATTTGTGGGGGAAAAAATAAGTAAAAATAAAAATGGAGAAGACTTGACTTCAAAATAGACATTTCAAAAAAGAGGACATACCAATCACTAATAAGCACATGAAACAGTATCCATAGGTGTTCATGTAAATACCCTGTAAATTTCTTTGGCTACCTCATCATTCATCAGGGAAACACAAAACCAAAGAAGATGTGATATATATACACAATAGAATATTATTACTCAGCCATCAGAAAGGATGAAATCTTACCATTTACATTGATGTGGAGGGAACTGGAGGGTATTATGCTGGGTGAAATAAGTCAATCAGAAAAAGACAATTATCATATGGTTTCACCCATATGAGGAACATAAGAAACCACAGAGGATCATAGGGGAAGGGAGGGAAAAACGGAATAGGAAGAAATCAGAGAGGGAGAAAAACCATGAGAGACTCTTGGCTATGGGAAAGAAACTGACGGTTGCTGGAGGGGAGTTGGGTGGGGGGATGGGGTAGCTGGGTGATGGGCATTAAGGAGGGCACATGTTGTGATGAGCACTGGGTGTTATATGCAACTGATGAAATACTGAACTCTACATCTGAAACTAATGATGTTCTATATGTTGGCTAATTGAATTTAAATTAAAAAAAAAAATCAAACCATGGGAGGTGCCTGGCTGGCTCAGTCAGTAGACCATGCGACTCTTGATCTCAGGGTCGTGAGTTCGAGCTCCATGTTGGGTGTAGAGATTACTTAAAATAAATAAATAAAATTAACGACAATAACAACAACAAATATGGGATGCCATTTCAAAGCAACCAGAATGGCTAAATTTTAAAGGGATGACAAAATAGCAAGTGTTAGCAATGATGCAGAGCACCTAGAACTTGCATACGTTGCTAGTGGGAGTATATGATGGTACAGTCCGTTTGATAAACTGTTCGGCAGTTTACTGTAAAGAAATATACCCACCCTAAACCCCAGGAATTCCAGTTCTAAGCATACCCGAGAGAGAGAAAATGTATGTCCACAAAAGACTTGTGCAAGAACATTCATAGCATCTTTATTCATAACAGTGAAACCTGTAAACAAACCAAATGTCAGTCCAGAGGAGAATGGCTAAGCCAATTATGGTATTTTTGTACATTGAAACATAATGAGAAGAAGAAGAAGAAGAAGAACTACTGATATACATATGAACATTGATGAATCTCAAAAATATTATATTGAGCAAGACACAGATGAGTACATACTGTTTGATTCCATTTGTAAATTTCCATATGAAATTCAAAACAGAACTAATCTATGCTGATAGATATCAGAATATCTGTTACCTAGGGTGGAGGTGGGACAAAGTGACAAGAAAGGGACACTTTCCGGGTAATGGGGAAGTTCTCTATCTTAATTAGGATGGTGGTTAAAAGAGGATAAAGAGGGGCGCCTGGGTGGCTCAGCCGTTAAGCGTCTGCCTTCAGCTCAGGTCATGATCCCAGGGTCCTGGGATAGAGCCCCACATCAAGCCCCACATCGGGCTCCCTGCTCTGAGGGAAGCCTGCTTCTCCCTCTCCCACTCCCCCCTGCTTGTGTTCCCTCTCTTGCTGTGTCTCTCTCTGTCAAATAAATAAATAAAATCTTAAAAAAAAAAAAAGAGGATAAACAATTGTCAAAACTGATTGAACAGTACACCTAAGATCTGTGCAATTTTTGCATTAATTTATACTTTAAAAATCCTCATGCCTAGGCTACATCCTAGTCTAATTAATCAGAGTTTCTGGGGACAGAATGTAGGCATCAGTATTTTTTAAAATCTTCCCCAACAAGGGCCTCACCTTCCATGACTGAAAATTCCACCATGGCGTTTCCATTAAAACACAAAACTAAACAAAATAAAACACTCTCGGGGCGCCTGGGTGGCTCAGATGGTTAAGCGTCTGCCTTCGGCTCAGGTCATGATCCCAGGGTCCTGGGATCGGCCCCGCATCAGGCTCCCTGCTCAGTGGGGAGCCTGCTTCTCCCCTTCCCTCTGCTTCTCCCCCTGCTCATGTTCTCTCTCTCTGTATCTCTGTGTCTCAAATGAATAAATAAATTAAAAAAATCTTAAAATAAAATAAAATAAAATAAAACGCTCTCTTTGTATTTTTTAAAGGCGCCAAGTCAAACCAGAACCAAGTTAAAAAAATACTACTTTTCCCCTATTCCATTCATATTTTTTAATGGATGAAGAGGAAAGGAACTAACACTTACTGAGCATCTACCATGTGCCAGGCACTATACTCTGTGCTTTATACTCATCATCTAATCTTTGGAACAATCCTTTTGGTAATTATTATCTACGTTTTGGAAAAGAAATCCTGAGAGTCCATAAAGATAGGTAATGTGGCTGGCGGGGGAAAGATGGCGGAGGAGTAGGGGACCCTATTTCAACTGGTCCCCGGAATTGAGCTGGATATCTACCAGACCACTCTGAGCACCCACGAAACCAGCCTGAGATGTAAGAAGATCTGGATCTCTACAAACAGAATATGGCAGGCGGTTGGTTTTGAGGTTCGAAGCAGGGAGCCGTGATTCCGCGGGCAGATATCGGAGGATAAAACGGCAGCAGGAGGGTGCCTGGCCGTGGGGATCCTACACCGCGGGTGAGCGACAGCCTCACGCGCTGGGGACGGGCACAGACTCGCAGACCGGTAGCGGTGGGGAAAGGACTCTAGGGCAGCCCCCGGGGTGGAAACCTGGAGCTGCGGGGTCGCACCTGCGAACTGCAGCCCCCAGGATGGAAACCCGGAGCGGCGGAGTCGCGCACGCGAACTGCAGCCCCCGGGGCGGAAACCCGGAGAGGCGGGGTTGCCCGCGCGAACTGGGAGCGGCTGGCGGTTTTAGAAGCACAAAGGGCAGAGACGTGCCCGGAACCTGGAGGCAGGACTGGGAGCGCTGCGGAGGGGTGCACAACCCAGGATGCTGCAGTTTATAGCAGCACAGACAGAAACAGAGATGGTGTTGCCTGGAGGGCTCACTGAAGAACAGACTGCGGTCTCTCTGCTCTGAGGCAGAGGGTTGGAAATGGTCTCTTCTGCTCTGACTCCTGGAAGAGACGCGGAAAGCTGCCAGGGAAAGCCGCCAGAGAACAAAAGCCCCCAAAACTGATTCCCGCTGAGCCCATCCCCCGCCACAGGGGCGCAGGGCAACTCCGCCCAAACAGGGCTTGCCTGAGTAACAGCCAGGCAGGCCCCTCCTGCAGAAGACAGGCTGGGAAAACAAGAGGCCAGCAACCCTAAGGTCTCAAGAAAACAGGTGCATCTTGCTTGGGTTCTGGTCAATAATTTGGACTCTATACATTCCCTCAAACACCCATCAACAGAATGACTAGGAGGAAGAGCCCCCAAAATAGAAAAGACTCAGAGATTATGACATGCTGCAGATTTACAAATGGATGCAGGTATAACCAAGATGTCGGAGATGGAATTCAGGCTAGCAATTGTGAAGACAATAGCTAGAATGGAGAAATCAATTAATGGCAACATAGAGTCTCTAAGGGCAGAAATCAAAGGTGAACTGGCAGAACTTAAAAATGCTATCAATGAGATCCAATCCAATCTAGATAATCTAACAGCTAGGGTAACTGAGGCAGAAGAGCGAATTAAGTGACCTGGAAGACAATATAATAGATAAAAAGGGAAAAGAGGCGGCCAGGGAAAAACAACTCAGAATCCATGAAAATAGAATCAGAGAAATAAGTGACACCATGAAGCGTTCCAATGTCAGAATAATTGGAATCCCAGAGGGAGTGGAGAGAGAGAGAAGACTAGAAGATGTATTTGAGCAAATCGTAGCTGAGAACTTCCCTAATCTGGGGAATGAAAAAACATTCGCGTCCTAGAGGCAGAGAGGACCCCTCCCAAGATCAAGGAAAACAGGCCAACACCCCAGCATGTAATAGTAAAACTTGCAAATCTTAGAACCAAGGAAACCATCTTAAGGGCAGTTAGGGGGAAGAGATTCCTTACGTACAGAGGGAGGAACATCAGAATAACGTCAGACCTATCCACAGAGACCTGGCAAGCCAGAAAGGCCTGGCAAGACATATTCAGTGTGCTAAATGAGAAGAACATGCAGCCAAGAATACTTTATCCGGCAAGGCTTTCATTTAGAATGGATGGAGAGATGCAGAGCTTCCACGACCGGCAGAAGCTGAAAGAATATGTGACCACTAAGCCGGCCCTGCAAGAAATATTAAGGGGCGTTCTATAAAAGGAGAAAGACCCCAAGAGTGATATACAACAGAAATTTACTGGGACAATCTATAAAAACAACGTCTTCACAGGCAACATGATGACAATTAATTCATATCTTTCAATAATCACTCTCAACGTGAATGGCCTAAACTCTTCCATAAAATGGCACAGGGTTGCAGAGTGGATAAAAAGACAGGACCC
This sequence comes from Phoca vitulina, assembly GCF_004348235.1. Taxonomy (NCBI): domain Eukaryota; kingdom Metazoa; phylum Chordata; class Mammalia; order Carnivora; family Phocidae; genus Phoca; species Phoca vitulina. The sequence goes on from NW_022589705.1 coordinate 48,773,829, forward strand.
ATCCATATGCTGCCTACAAGAGACTCATTTTGAACCTGAAGTTACATCCAGATTGAAAGTGAAGGGATGGAGATCCATCTTCCATGCCAGCAGACCTCAAAAGAAAGCTGGGGTAGCAATTCTTATATCAGACAAATTAGATTTTAAACTAAAGTCTGTAATTAGAGACATGGAAGGACACTATATCATTCTTAAAGGGTCTATCCAACAAGAAGATCTAACAATTGTAAATATCTATGCCCCCAACATGGGAGCAGCCATCTACATAAGCCAACTGTTAACCAAAATAAAGAGTCATATTGATAATAATACGTTAATTGTAGGAGACCTCAATACTCCACTCTCAGCAGTGGACAGATCATCTAAGCAGAAAATCAACAAGGAAACAAGAGCTTTGAATGTTACATTGGACCAGATGGACCTCATAGATATTTACAGAACATTCCACCCCAAAACAACAGAATACTCATTCTTCTCGAGCGCACATGGAACTTTCTCCAGAATAGACCACATACTGGGTCACAAATCAGGTCTCAACTGATACCAAAAGATTGAGATTATTCCCTGCATATTCTCAGACCACAATGCTTTAAAACTGGAACTCAATCACAAGAAAAATTTGGCAGAAATTCAAACACTTGGAAGCTAAAGACCACTCTGCTCAAGAATGTTTGGGTCAACCAGGAAATCAAAGAAGAACTTAAACAATTCATGGAAATCAATGAGAAGGAAAACACATCGGTCCAAAACCTATGGGATACTGCAAAGGCGGTCCTAAGGGGGAAATACATAGTCATCCAAGCCTCACTCAAAAAAACCAGAAAAATCCCGAATTCACTAACTAACTCTACACCTTAAAGAACTAGAGAAAAAGCAACAAACAATGCCTAAACCACGCATTAGAAGAGAAATAATTAAAATTAGAGCAGAAATCAATGAATTAGAAACCAGAAACACAGTAGATAGGTTCAATGAAACTAGAAGCTGGTTCTTTGAAAGAATTAATAAGATCGATAAGCCACTGGCCAGACTTATCCAAAAGAAAAGAGAAAGGACCCAAATTAATGAAATTATGAATGAAAGGGGAGAGATCACGACTAACACCAAGGAAATAGAAACAATTATTAGAAATTATTATCAACAACTATATGCCAATAAACTGAGCAATCTGGATGAAATGGAGGCCTTCCTGGAAACCTATAAGCTGCCAAGACTGAAACAGGAAGAAATTGACAACCTGAATAGGCCAATAACCAGTAACGAGATTGAAACAGTGATCAAAAACCTCCCAAAAAACAAGAGTCCAGGGCCTAATGGATTCCCTGGGGAATTCTACCAAACATTCAAAGAAGAAATAATACCTATTCTACTGAAGCTGTTTCAAAAAATAGAAACATAAGGAAAGCTTCCAGACTCATTCTATGAGGCCAGCATTACCTTAATCCCCAAACGAGGCAAAGACCCCATCAAAAAGGAGAATTTCAGACCGATATCCCCGATGAATATGGATTGCAAAATCCTCAACAAAATCCTAGCTAATAGGATCCAACAATACATTAAAAGGATCATCCACCACGACCAAGTGGGATTTATCCCCGGGATGCAAGGGTGGTTCAACATTCGCAAATCAATCAATGTGATAGAACAAATTAATAAGAGGAGGGAGAAGAACGATATGGTCCTCTCAATTGATGCAGAAAAAGCATTTGACAAAATACAACATCCTTTCCTGATTAAAACTCTCCAGAGTATAGGGATAGAGGGAACATTCCTCAAGTTCATAAAATCCATCTATGAAAAACCCACAGCGAATATCATCCTCAATGGGGAAAAGCTGAGAGCCTTTCCCTTAAGATCAGGAACATGTCAAGGATGCCTACTGTCACCACTATTGTTCAACATAGTACTAGAAGTCCTAGCAACAGCAATCAGACAACAAAAAGAAATAAAAGGTATTCAAATTGGCAAAGAAGAAGTCAAACTCTCTCTTTTCGCAGATGACATGATACTTTCTGTGGAAAACCCAAAAGACTCCACCCCCAAATTACTAGAACTCATACAGTAATTCAGTAATGTGGCAGGATACAAAATCAATATACAGAAATCAGTTGCTTTCTTATACACTAACAACGCAACTGTAGAAAGAGAAATTAGAGAAACGATTCCATTTACAATAGCACCAAAAACCATAAGATACCTCGGAATAAACCTAACCAAAGAGGTAAAGGATCTGTACTCTAGGAACTACAAAACACTCATGAAAGAAATTGAAGAAGACACAAAAAGATGGAAAAATATTCCATGCTCATGGATTGGAAGAATAAACATTGTTAAAATGTCTATACTACCCAGAGCAATCTATACCTTCAATGCCATCCCGATCAAAATTCCAATAACATTTTTCAAAGTGCTGGAACAAACAATCCTAAAATTTGTATGGAATCAGAAAAGTCCCCGAATCGCCAAAGAAATGTTGAAAAAGAAAAACAAAGCTGGGGGCATCACATTGCCCAATTTCAAGCTATATTACAAAGCAGTGATCACCAAGACAGCATGGTACTGGCACAAAAACAGACATATAGACCAATGGAACAGAATAGAGAACCCAGATATGGACCCTCAACTCCAAATAATCTTTGACAAAACAGGAAAAAACATGCAATGGAAAAAAGACAGTCTCTTCAATAAGTGGTGCTGGGAAAATTGGACAGCCACATGCAGAAGAATGAAACTCAACCATTCTCTAACACCATTCACAAAGATAAACTCAAAGTGGATGAAAGACCTCAATGTGAGACAGGAATCCATCAAAATCCTAGAGGAGAACATAGGCAGTAACCTCTTTGACATCGCCCACAGCAACTTCTTTCAAGATACATCGCCAAAAGCTAGTGAAATAAAAGCAAAAATGAACTTTTGGGACTTCATCAAGATAAAAAGCTTCTGCACAGCAAAGGAAACAGTCAACAAAACAAAGAGGCAACCCACAGAATGGGAGAAGATATTTGCAAATGACACTACAGATAAAGGGCTGGTATCCAAGATCTATAAAGAACTTCTCAAACTCAACACCCAAAAAACAAATAATCAAGTCAAAAAGTGGGCAGAAGATATGAAAAGACACTTCTCTGAAGAAGACATACAAATGGCTAACAGACACATGAAAAAATGTTCATCATCATTAGCCATCAGGGAAATTCAAATCAAAACCACATTGAGATACCACCTTACACCAGTTAGAATGGCAAAAATGGACAGGGAAAGAAACAACAAATGTTGGAGAGGTTGTGGAGAAAGGGGAACCCTCTTACACCATTGGTGGGAATGCAAGTTGGTACAGCCACTTTGGAAAACAGTGTGGAGATTCCCCAAAAATTTAAAAATAGAGCTACCCTATGACCCAGCAATTGCACTCCTGGGTATTTACCCCAAAGACACAGATGTAGTGAAAAGAAGGGCCATATGCACCCCAATGTTCATAGCAGCAATGTCCGCAATAGCCAAACTGTGGAAAGAGCCAAGATGCCCTTCAACAGATGAATGGATAAAGAAGATGTGGTCCATATATACAATGGAATATTACTCAGCCATCAGAAAGGATGAATACCCAACTTTTACATCAACATGGATGGGACTGGAGGAGATTATGCTAAGTGAAATAAGTCAAGCAGAGAAAGTCAATTATCATATGGTTTCACTTATTTGTGGAACATAAGGAATAGCATGGAGGACACTAGGAGAAGGAAGGGAAAAATGAGGGTGGGGGGAATTGGAGGGAGAGATGAACCATGAGAGACTATGGACTCTGAGAAACAAACAGGGTTTTAGAAGGGGGGGGGGATTGGTTAGCCCGGTGATGGGTATTAAGGAGGGCACGTACTGCATGGAGCACTGGGTGTTATACGAAAACAATGGATCGTGGATCACTACATCAAAAACTAATGATCTATTGTATGGTGACTAACATAACATAATAAAATTAAAAAAAAAAAAGATAGGTAATGTGCCCAAAATTAAAAAGGGGGGGCAGGGCACCTGGGTGGCTTAGTCAGTTAAGTGTCTGCTCTTGATTTCGGCTCAGGTCATGATCTCAGGGTCATGGGATTGAGCCCTGCATCAGGGTCTGCACTCAGCGGGGAGTCTGCTTGAGATTCTCTCTCTCTCTCTCCCTCTGCCCCTCCCCCCCATGTATACGCACTCTCTTTCTCAAATAAATAAGTAAATCTTTTTTTAAAAAAGCACGATGGAGAATAAAATCCAAATGTGTTTGACTTGCAAGATTTGTTTTTTTTTTCAAAGTTTTATTTATATTTTTAGTAATCTCTACACCCAACATGGGGCTCAAATTCACAATCCCCCAAATGAGAGTCCCATGCCCTTCTGACTGAGCCAGCCAGGTGCCCCAGACTTGCAAGGTTTTATATTATGCTCACACAGACACTTTTTAGAAAATGTGACACATAATAATTCGCAAAAACTACATCAAAAAATCAAGCCTTGATTCTTCGTTGCTATAGGGCATTACCTTTTGAATTGTTTGTTTTGTGGAAATCATACCTGTAAGATTTGGGATTTCTTTTCCTACCACACATGAGGAGTGTTGTGATTCAGCAAGCAGTATCTGGTTAGACTCCACATCTTAGCTGACCATCGTGGGGCAGATGATCTTCTCAGAGAAACAGCATTATCACTGGTGGCTGCATTCCAGAGCTATGTTCTTGGCACCAAATCAATCAAAGAACAAAGCAGTAATAAAACCAAATATATACCTTCGTAATCATTTTGAGTAATCTAACCATGCTCCCCAGCCTGCAACATGATCATAGTCTTTCCAAGGGTCCCTAGGGTTCTCTTAGAAACTGTACATACAGCACACATAACATACAAGTCTAGGGTATCATGAAATGAATCCAAGATTAATAATCTAGCCATAACATAGTAATTAAACATTTAAGTAATTATTTTGCTTATATTTTTAGAATTTTAGAGGGGTTTTCAATGTTTATAGCAGCAATGTCCAAAATAGCCTAACTATGGAAAAAGCCCAGATGTCTACCAACAGATGAATGGATAAAGAGTATGTGATATATCTATATCTGTATCTATCTATCTATCTATCTATCTATCTATCTATCTATCTATCTGCAATGGAATACTACTCAGCCATGAAAAAAAAAAGAAATCTTGCCATTTCCAATGACATGGATGGAACTAGGGGGTGTTATGCTAAGCGAAATAAGTCAGTCAGAGAAAGACAATTATATGATCTCAATCATATGTGGAATTTAAGAAACAAAACAGAGGATGATAGGGGAAGTGAGGGAAAATAAAACAAGATGAAATCAGAGAGAGAGACAAACCATAAGAGACTCTTAATCATAGGAAACAAACTGAGGGTTGCTGGAGGGGAGTTGGGTAGGGGAATGGGGTAACTGGGTGATGGGCATTAAGGAGGGCATGTGATATAATGAGCTCTGGGTATTATATAAGACTGATGAATCACTGAACTCTACCTCTGAAACTAATAATACACCATATGTTAATTAATGGAATTTAAAATAAAGAAATAAAGAATTTTAGAGGGGTTTTTCTCTTTTTTTTTCAATTTTTTTCATTTAAAGGGGTTTTATTTATTTATTTATTAAAAGATTTTATTTGACAGAGAGAGAGAGACAGCGAGAGAGGGAACACAAGCAGGGGGAGTGGGAGAGTGAGAAGTAGGCTTCCCGCAGAGTAGGGAGCCCGATGCGGGGCTCGATCCCAGGACCCTGGGATCACGACCTGAGCTGAAGGCAGACGCTTAACGACTGAGCCACCCAGGTGCCCCAATTTAGAGGGGTTTTAAAAGACAATTTAAATGAGCCACACTCTGTAAAGTAGTTACTTAATTTCCAAATAGTTTGATCAGGGGAATGCTATAGACATAATGTATCTGAAAATCTTCAAGGTTTTAGAGACATCTTGGTAGGAGGACAGAGGGAGATTGTCTAAGATGAATGTCAGTAAGAATCATTGCAACAAATATTTATTGAGTGTCATGCACTGTATTAAACACTCTATGTTACTTCATTAATCCTTCAACTTTATAAAAAAGGCACTGTTCTCACAACTATTTTACGATGAGGAAATTGAGCTTCAGAGAAGTTAAATAATGTCTAAGGATGGACAGCTAGGAAATGACAAGATGAAGATAAAGTCCAAGCTGTTGACTATAAAACCCTGGGCCTCTGCAAGAAGAATGGCTCACCTTCTTGAGCGTATATACTATGTGGGCACTGTTCTAAGCATATTGCAAGTGTTTAATCATTTAATCCTTGCAACAGTCCTATGAGTTGGGTACTAAAATCATCCTCATTTTACAGTAGAGGAAAAGGAAGCACAGATTTATCACCATGTAACTAGTTGAGCAACCATTCCTAAAGAGTGCTAATTGCTGACTGCAAGAAAGTAGGGGGAAGGTTTCCAAGGCCACAGTGAACTGTCCCCACTCTGACCTTTTCATTCAAAATTCACTCAGATAAAGACTGTGATCTACTTCCCAAATACGGGAAAGCATGAATGTGGTGGGGTAAGTTATACTGGATGGCAGAAAATCAGGATGCAAAAAGATCTCAGTGGTCTGAAATAATGACCTGAATCTAACAAGATGTAACTGTGAGATAATTAATCAAGTCCTAAACAAGTCCAAAAAATAGATCAGTTGGAAGCAAAATGAATTAATAGTGATACATGTAAAAGAATTGTATAGAGTTTAGGTGACTGAAAGTGTGGCTTGAGTAATGGATGATAGCCAAATGCTGCCACTAGGTATCCATTCCCACCCCTGTGCGTGTGCACACACACACAGCATTTGGAAATTAAAAATAAGAACACCCTTTCAGAGTTACTACAAAATAACTAATAGATCCAGGCAGACAAAGACAGCATCACTAGAGACAGAAAATTTCCTGGCAAGGGCTTTACTTTAATCTGTTAAATGTATTATCATACCTGGGAAGAAGAATAGGGACACCAGTAGGGGGTTTGGTCAACCGTTGGAGCGAAGATATAGGCAAATCACATGAGCAAAGGGGAAAAGAATCCTAGATTCATGAACACAAGCACTTAGTTCTTGTGACAGGTTTATCTTTGTAGAGTGTATGAATGTGGAATATTACTACAGATGAGGGGCAACACAACTGTTAGTACAACATTCCAGTCTTGAGAAGGAATTTAAGGACACTCTACCCTACCCTCATCGGAGGAATGTGTGACATTATCAAGAGTAAGGGTATTTTAGGACTATGGTGTTGGGTGTTAGAGGAAGTGAGAGGGTTGACTGAGATGCAGTGAGCAAGGAATTTAAGAGCTATTGTGATCCTCAGGCAACATGATCATGTATATAAAAAATTACAAAAGGAACCTTTGTACACTGTTAGTGGGAATGTAAACTGGTATAGCCATTATGGAAAACAGTAAATTATACAACTGTATAATTTAATTTCTTGCCTCAAGAAATTAAAAATAGAACCACCATATCCAGAGACAACAAATCACTATTTCAAAGAGATATTTCTACTCCCATGTTCATTGCAGCATTATTCACAATAGCCAAGACATGGAAACAACCTGTTTGTCAATGATGACTGGATAAAGAAAATGTGAGATAGGGGTACCTGGGTGGCTCAGTCGGTTAAGAGTCTGCCTTCGGCTCAGGTCATGATCCCAGGGTCCTGAGATGGAGCCCCACATCAGGCTCCTTGCTCAGCGGGGAGCTTGCTTCTCCTTCTCCTTCTGCCTCCCTCTTCCTGCGGCTCCCCCGTTTGTGCTCGCCCTCTCTCTCTCTGTCAAATAAATAAATAAAATCTTTAAAAAAGAAAAAAAGAAAATGTGAGATATACACACATACACACACACACAAAGTGGAATATTACTCCACCTTAAAAAGGGAGGAAGTCCTGCTTTGTGATAACATGGATGAAACTGGAGAGCATTAGGCTAAGTGAAATAAACCAGGCAGAGAAAGACAAATACTGCATGGTATAATATATATCTGGAACTTTAAAAAAAATTTTGAAACAGAGGGCACAATGGTGGTTCCAGGGGCTAAAGGATGGGGGAAATTAGGGAGATGCTGATAAAAGGGTACGAACTTTCAGTTATAAGATGAACAAGGGGTGAGGATTTAATTTATAGCATGGTGACTATTATTGAAAATATTGTAATGTATAATTGAAATTTACTGAGACAATAAAACTTAAGTGTTCTTACCAAAAAAAAGGAAGAAAAAAGGTATATTTATGCAAGGTGGTGGGTGTGTTAGTTAACTCATTGGTGGGAATTCTTTCATAATGTATATGTATATCAAATCATCACATTGTATATTTTAAATATTAGAGTTAATTTTAATTAACTTATTTAATTTACTAATTAAATGTTGTTTAATTAATATTAAGTAACAAAATATATTAAAATTTTCTTTGTCTATTATACTTCAACATGGCTAAAAGTTTTTTTAATTGCAAAGAATCTACAAAAAAACTAGAACTAAAAAGTGTGTTTAACAAGGCCGTAGGACACAAGATCAATATACAGAAACCAATTATATTTCTATAAACTACCAGTAAGCAATTTTAAAATGAATTAATTCCATTTATAATAGCATTACAGGAATACAGTACCTAGAAATAAATTTAACAAGAGAAGCACAAATCTGTGTATTGAAAACTACACACCATTACTAAGTGAAATTAAAGAGGACTTATAAAAATGGGGAGATATATAAAATCCATGAGTTGGAAATTCAATATTGGTAAGATGGCAATTTTCCCAAGTAGCTGTATAGATTCAATGTAATACCCATCAAAATCCCAGTAGGCTTTTTTTTTTTTTTTTGGTGGATGCTGAAAAGCTGTTTCTAAAATTTATATAAAAGTGCAAAGAACCTAGAATAGTAAAACAATTTTGAAAAAGAAATACCAAGTCAGAGGACCTTATTTGGTTTTGAAACTTACTACAAAGCTATGATAATCAAGAAACAATAGGCATTTAAGTGGATGGAAGAGAATGGAGAATCTAGGAACAGATCTTCACGTATACGGTCAATTGATTTTTGAGAAAGATGCCAAGTAATTAAGTGGGAAAGGATAGCTCTTTCAACAATAGATGCTGGGACCATCAGACAAACATCTGTAAAAAAATGAAACTCAACCTTTACCTTACACCATACATAACGACTTAAAAGAAAACACAGGATGAAATATTCAGAGCCTTGAATTAGGCAAAGAATTCTTTATATATAACACAAAAAGTAAAAACAATCAAAGACAAAATCCAACCAATTGGACTTTATCAAAATGCAAACTTTTGCTCTTCAAAAGACACAAGAGAATGGAAATATTTGCAAAACATATCTGATAAAGGACTTGAATCCAGAATATATAAAGAACTCTTATAATTCAGCAGCAAGAGGACAAACAACCCAATAAGAAATGAGCAAAATATTTGAATAATCACCTCACCAAAGAAGATATATAAATGGCAGGTGAGTATGTGAAAAGATGTTTAACATCATTAGTCATCAGAGAAATGCAAGTTAAAACCAAAATGACGTACCACACCACACCTGCTAGAATGGATAAAACAAAAAAGACTGACCGAGTGTTTGTGAAGATACGGAGAAACACATTCATTGCTAGTGGGAACATAAAATGAGACAGCCACTTTGGGAAACTTTGGCACTTTTTAAAAATCCAAACATACACTTACCAATTGACTTAGCAACTCAACTCCTAGGTATCTATCCAAAAGAAATGAAAATGTATGTCCACACAAAAACCTGTACACAAATATTCACTGCAGTATTATTCACAATAGTCCCCAAACTGCAAACAGCGTCTTTCAACTGGTAAATTGATAGACAAAATGTTGTATGTCTATAGAGGGGAATATTATTCACAACGAAAGCATTATACTAAATGGAACGAGGCAGGCACAAAAGGCTACATATTATATGATTCCATTTATATGAAAATTTTAGAAAAGGCAAAATTGTAGACAGATCGGTGGTTGCCTAGGGCTGGGGTGGGAGCAGAGATGGATTGCAAACAGGCACAAGGGAACTTTTTGTGGTCATGAAAGTGCTCTAAAACTGAATTGTGGTGATGGTTGTCTAATTGTATAAACTCACTAAAATTCAATGAAGTGTACACTTAAAATGGGTGATTTTTATGGTATCTAAATTAAACCTCAATAAGGATGTTTTAAACAAAACAGAAAGCTATTGTGACTTCATAGTACCCTTTCTGGCTCACCTTAGAAATATCTAGTGCCTGTATAACTCTGGTAAAATTGTCCTTGAACTTTCCTTTCCACACCCTCTGAAGACCTGACATGGACGGTTTAGCAAGCAGCTCTAACCCTGGTGGACAGATTTTCTTTCTCTTGGAGGAGGTTAGAAGGAGAAAACCGAGAAAACCTTGACTGTATTTCCCAGGAGCTCGTAGAGAAGAGCATGATTAGGATGGAAAAGACCTTACAAATCATACCGTAGTCTCTATCATTCTTCTATCAAATACCTTTTGGAATTTTCCTGTTCAAATAAATGCTGTGTCTATAAAATAGTGAACAATATGGATGAGGTCCTTGTCCTCCCAGAGCTTATCTTCTAGTAGCTGTGAAATTGAGGAGGGATGGATAGACAGACAGAGGAAAGTAAAAGGAAAGTACCTTAAGTACTCAGGAGAGAGTTAAAACCATGATATTAGAAAATGACTGGACCACAAGAGGGAGCCAGTCTTGCAAAGACCAGAAGGAGGAGCATTTTAGGCACCATTTTTTTTTTTTTTTTTTTTAAGTGTACTTTGTCCCTTGAGGCTGTCTATTCCCTCTTTGTTCAGATTAAAATTCAGAGTCAGTAAATATAATCACTCCCTCAACTTCCTTAATCACATTAATCTCTCACACTGGTTGGCAAAATTACAACACTGTTAAAAATCCAACTGCCCACCTAGACTGGTCTCACCTCAAACTTGTCACCAGGAACTTAAGAAGGCCCTTGCTGTTTCCCAGCTAACGTCCCACATCTGCCTCATTCAGTCACTTTCCTACATTCTACATTACTACATTCACTTTCTGCTTTTCTCTTCTCTCCCCCATTCTCACTCCCAGTTGATGACTGTGCTTCTTACCTCATTGAGAAAACTGAACAGTCAGAAGACAACTACCACTGATTCTTACTGCATCCACATGTCCATATGGGTGTATCCCTTTAGACCCTGCTTTATCTTCTGTCAGTCAGGATGCATTCTCAGGGCCCCCATATAAAACCTTCCACTAGTGCATGAGATGCCATCCTCTTGTAGACTTAGGAACACCAAGCCAGCAAACCCTCCCACTCTATTCTACATCATGAATTTTTCCTCTACTGGATCATCTCCACTGGTAGACAAACAAATCATTTCAAGCATATTAAAGACAAACAAATAAAAATCTCCCCTTGACTGTATTTCCCTCATTTGGTTACCACCTTATTTCTCTGTAATCTTTTGTAGCAGAACAGTTGTCTATACTGTATTAGCTGCCTCTAATTCCTCTTTTTTCCTGTTCTCGTTTAAATTCTCTCCAGTCCAGCTTTTGTGCCACCATTGTTCTGAAACTGGTCTTTTCAAGGCCAAGAAAACAAACACAATTAAAACCCTACCATAAAGAAAAACGAATGAAGCAGCTCTGAGTGAGAGAAGAACGTAGGGAGTGTGTGTGTGTGTGTGTGTGTGTGTGTGTGTGTGTGTGTGTGTGAAGATCCTGAATTATAGCAGCTGGGTTGACCACCTGTATCATAAAAATTATTTAGATAATTAGTCTTCTTTCCACTCCATTTGAGCCATATTTCCTTTCCATATATTTCCCTGATTGTCTTTGGAATCTACTGTTGCCCAGCTTCTTCAAGCAGTCTGAATATCAGATGAACCTGCTCACCATTCAGGGAGAAGAGAATAAAACAAAATCATAGCAGTGAATGAGAGAGTCTTCATTTATGTTTTGTATCTGAAATTAATGTGAAACCTCAGAAACCTAAAAGTCTCTTTAACCCAACCAGGAATAATTTTTTTTTTTTAAGATTATTTATTTATTTATTTATTTGTCAGAGAAAGAGAACAAGCAGGGGGAGCGGCAGGCAGAGGGAGAAGCAGACTCCCCGCTGAACAAGGAGCCCGATGCGGGACTCGATCCCAGGAGCCTGGGATCATGACCTGAGCTGAAGGCAGCCGCTTAACTGACTGAGCCACCCAGGCGTCTCCAACCAGGACTAATTTTAAAAGTCTGAGAAAGATGGGGCGTGTGGGTGGCGCAGTCAGTTAAGCTTCTGACTCCGGGTTTGGCTCAGGTCATGATCTTGCAGTTGTGGGCTCCAGCCCTGCATCGGGCTCCGTGCTCAGTGCAGAGTCTGCTTGAGATTCTCACTCCTTCCCCCTCTGCTCTTCCACCTCTCTCTCTCTCTCAAATAAATAAATAAAATCTTAAAAGAAAAAAGTCTAAGAATTGCTCCCAAACAATATCCCTCTATGCTAAGATAAATGTAGTTGCCAGGTGTGATGATTTTGCAGCTCTCCATCTCTGTAAATGGCCTCGCCAGGAATTATATATACTAACCTCAGGCAGCTTAGAAAGTCTGGCTGCAGCACTCGGCTTGCTGATGTTATCAGCAGGAACAACTGTGACTTACTTCAGTGAGGTGCCCTCAACTCCTTTTGTGGACAAAGTGGTTCCTACTGGAGACAGCACCAAATGAGGTAGACTTTTGACAACTGTCCTGGTCAGTTGGTTGATACAGAAATCCCAAATGGATAGTGCAGATCAGTGTTTAGCAAAATGCAAGTCACAATCTATTATCAGATTATGAAATTAACTTAGTGGGTTGCCCAATTTTTAAAAGGTGAAATCTAATAGAAAATATCAGAGTTCATTACACGTACTCAGGGTATGACATAGTTCACGAGACTCTGGTTGGAGTTGCGAAGAAGTGTGTCCTGGATCATAAAACTAAAATTTAAAAAATTAAAGCCACCAGTCTAAATCCATTCATAATAAAATAGCCAGTGTGGTTGAACGCACGAATCAAAATTAGAGGACCTTTGGAAAATATCCCCATCATTTTCAGCATCATATATCACTAGGCCTGAGCAGAAACAAGGGAAATCCAGAGCACCTTAAAGAGGGGTTTTCATACACACGACCAGGTGAAGAACTTGAAATTAGTCTCTAAAAACTAAATTGCCATCGTGGAGGCTTTATAGTTTACAAACCACACTCACAAACTTGATCTCATTTGAGTATCTTGTCTACCTTTTATAGTAAGTAAGACAGGAAGGCGGTGGCATCTGAGGCAGGTTTCAGTGATCCATGCAGTTTAGGTCAGGAGCCCAACCAGCTGCTGGGAGAAAGGATCTAGCCTCACAAGCCTCAGGGAGAAAGTTGGCAAGGGTAAAGAACTGTGTGTGGGTCCCAGCCAAATTAACTAGGGTTCAGGGCAGAACTCCAGTACCAGGAGGGAGAAAGGGAAGGATGAACAGGAACTGGGGCAGAAGCCCAGATATTAAACAAAGCACACAGATAGCCAGGCCCACCCCCAGCACACTGGATTCCGTGCTCACACCTGCAGGGTTCCAGAAGCCCATGACTGGCTTTTGAAGAAGAAACAGAAACACACCATGTGGATGAGGGGCAGAATGGAGAGGTTATCAAGCTCTTACAAAGACATGAAGAGACTAGTGGGGAATGGCAAGTTAATCAATCAGACTAGCATGAGTAGAGTTGCCAGATAAAATGGAGGATGCTTATTTAAATTTGGATTTCAGATAAATAATGAAAGCCTTTTAGTGTAAGTATGTCCCATGCAATATTGGGGACACATTTATACCAAAAAAAAATGTTGCTTATCTGAAATTTAAATGTAACTGGGCATCCTGTATTTTTATTTACAGAATCTGACAACCCTTACCTGTGAGTGTTATGAAGGATGAGGTGGGAAGGCTTTGGCAGAGCAAGATCAGAAATGATCTTGTGTGCCATGCTTGGCAGATAATGGGGAGCCATGAAAGTTTTTAAGCAGGAGCATAATATAATCAGATTTGCATTTTAGAATCAACCTTTGGAGAACAAAACAAGAGTTGAGAAAGTCAGGAACTGAGAGACCAGAAAGCTGTTTAAATAGCCTAGACTCCAGGAGAATTGAATTTAATTTCATTCACTTCACAATTCTGCCGAATGCTAGGGAGGTTCCAAAGTTCAATCCAGCTGAAGAGACCAATCTTTTCTTTTTTCAAGAGCTGTTCTTTGTTTTGAGGAACAAAGAATGTTCTGAAGGTGGGGTATATTTTTTGCCTTGCCCAAACCCTGTGTCAATCAAACCCTTCTTGAGGGTGCTGTAAATATAAGGTGTATGTATCAATCCCCTGCTAGTAAGCTCAATGTCTTTTTCACCACTGCATCCCCAGTAGCAGTAGGTATTCAATAAACATTGTTGAATGAGTTCCTTAAGGACAAAGTCTATGTCTTCCTCATCTTTGTTTCTTTAGCACCTGACCCAGGGCTGGGAATAAGTTTCTCAGAAAATAGTTCTTGATTAAAGTGGTCTAATTAATTAACAACCAGAAGTGCTTCCTATTAACTACACTTCTCCAACATTATTTCAAAGGTACAATCCAGCATAGTTTTCACTTGAATGCAAAAGAAGCCTGCCTCTTACATTGGACCAGAAAACCATTTTCAAAAGCTGCAGAATTATACTGATTGGATGGAGTTTTAAGGGTAATCTTCCTCGTGTGTGTGAAAATGTGAGGGTTTAGGATTGTGTGTGTGTGTGTGTGTGTGTGTGCGCGTGTGTGTGTGGCATTTTCCTAACTGCTTCCAGAAGCTTTGTCTTTGCTTGGGTATTAGTGAAGCTAGATCTTAAGTAAATGCTTCTCAGTTAGATCATCATAAAGTGGTATGAATTAAGTGTTTGTCTTCCATCTACCAGTATCAGTACAGTTACTTCTGTATGTATTTTTCCAAGGCTGAAGTGTGAACTTCTTGAAGGCAGGACTTCATAGTCAGAGAACTTTCACTAATACTAGGTTTGTTGAATTTTCAAGAGCAGGAAGCCAAAAGGGAAAGAATAATTCTAGGAAGCACATGGGATTAATAAAAATACAATTAAAAAATTATTACAGCCCCCCATTATTGGAGATTATATTCTAAGCATCATACCAGGGTGGGGGTTTTACATATATTTTTAAAATTCTGATGAAATTTCAATCCTAAAACCTTCTCTTTGAGGTAGGTGACATTATGCTTGTTTTCTATTTCTTTATACAGAATCAGAACTGATGAGAAACTTGCCCAGCTAATAGATTAGCAGGGCTGAGATCAGAACCTGATTCCAAAGTCCAGGCTGTCACACATCGGGAGTTGTCATTGTTTTAAGTGTGTATGGGAGAGATGAAGAATATTGTTAGAGTGCCTATAAGAGCTCTACTTTAATCAGCAACCATGTAGTACTCCAGAGGACTAAATTTTGATCTTCTTTGTAATGATGTGTGAGAATACATGCGTGGAAGAAATATGGAGGTATTTTTTGTATTTTTTATTTACGTTCCTTTTTTCTTTGTTCACCTTTGTACTTAAGGGAGCACATGCTTTTAAATATAATTAGGTGCCATCTCCATCTTGCTGGAAGGTGATACGGTTACATTTAAAATTATTACCACACTGTTACTATCCAGGATGAAACATATGGACTTTAGATGTTACCATCAGTAATATCAACTTCATTTGCCCCATCCAAAGGAATACTTGTGGTTCATGTTCAGATATGTGATCGAACCTCATTGATCCAGATGTGTATGAACTCATCTGTGGGACAATCCAGACCCTCCGCTGAGCTGTCAATATGATTGCATGCATCAGTTATTCTCTAGTCTTTTAAAGCTGTGAATGTGCACTCTTTGTCCAGATGCTGAGATCTTTTCAGCAGCCCTCTTCATACTGCTCAACTGCCTGTGTTCCTGGCTGAGGAAGGTTAGTTAAATCGAAGTTTAAACTTTACCAACCTTTTGGAGCCTAAGAAAGCAAAAGTCAAAAGGCAAGTGATGGCATAACTAATTACACGAATTAGAAGGAATTTGAAGAGGAACCAAACGAGGTAAAAAGAGGGGAGAAAGCAGTTGGTTAAAAAAAAAAAAAAACGGAATAAACAAATTATGTTTTGCTTGGCTCTGTAAAGTAGAAGGCTGCCAAAAATGGTCTGCAAAGGTGTAAGAATTAAAAAGCATCTTCAGTGTTCTGCCTTCACCAGAAACATGGAAGGAATTTCCTAGAGATGGTTAGGAAGGAATTACGGGGGAAGAAAAATCCTCATTAGGCCTTAATTTGCTTATTCATTGCCAGGCAAGGTGGGAGATACAAAATGAATATGGCATGGCCCTGCCCTTCAAGCTTACCCTCCAGTTCAGGGAGATACATCAACTGTTACATATGCTGAAGTGTGAAAGGCACCATGAAATAAATATAAAAAGGAAACAGTAGGTGGACAAAGGGGCAGTGATCTACTCTGTGAATCTAATAAAAACAATTCATTACAATCATGTAGGGCTGTTCAGTGAGATGACCAACTCTCATTGGGAAGAGTGAAATGGAATCTGAATTAACAGGTATAGTTGAGTCAAAAACACAAGAAAGGGGGTTTTGAAGAAGCAATCAATTCACACCAGTCCCAAGAAGGTAATGATCTGGTAAGTGTTCTCCATCTTTAATTTCTAGGATATCAATCTTACAAAGCGGAGTTGCTGCCAGACGTTACCATCCCCCACCCTCCATCTCCACCCCTCCTGCAGAGCTATCAGGTGAGCTGCGCTCAATCCAAGCTCCGCCCTAATTAAATGTGTGACCTGGAGCAACTTGCATCACTACTCACGGTCTCGTTTCTGCGCCTGTAAATCGAGGAACCCTAGTCGATTGTAAAGTCCATTTCGGCCGTGAATTGTGAAATTGAGACAAGAACCCAGAAAGGAAACTCAAGAGAAACAAAAGTGAAAGTGCCCAAAGGAAATGCAGTAGTAAACAAAAGTACAAAATTTTATATCTCACTGAAAAACGTGGCAGAGTTCCAAATACTCTGTTTTCTTCAGCAACCGTGAACACGAGACTTGGGAAAGAATGAAATGTCTATCACGCCCTCCAAATATGAATACGATCAGTGTAACGCGAATCCACCTTGCTGCATGCAACTGTCTTCTTAAACAATGCACCCTGGCCCTGAACCACCACTTATTAAAGACTTCTTACAAAGTAAATCAAGCTATGAATGGTCCGTCGCCACACAACCCACACCCCCACCCCGGACCACCACACAAGGGTGTGTCTCGCTTTGGGAGGAGAGAGAAAAGGGTATAAAGAGGAAGAATTCGAACCAATATAAGATTCTGCCTAGCGTTGCCACGCGGTTGTCATAAACAACAGCATGGAAACAAACTATCTTAAAACACAGGAAATTCGGTAGCCTTTAAACTTTATTATTTCCTCCGTTTATGGTGAGATTACCCTGAACGTAACCCAGAACCTTACACCCGCTTGAGAGCAAGGGTGCGAGCTCCGGGGTGAAGAGCAAGTGGAGGGGCCAGAAGGGACCAAGCTGACAGCTTCGCGGAGCGTTTGCAGCGAGTGTGGGACCAGGACGGGCGACGCCACGGCTAGAAGCGGGGGGGTCCACTGGGCTCTCTGGATGGGAGGATGCTCCCTGTCCGCTGCGGGAGCCTCCCTTCTTGGAGCCCAGGCGGGAGGGGGAAGCGCGTGCGCGCGCGCGTGCACACACACACGCACACATCCTTCCCCTGGAGTTGTGTCTCGTCTCCCTTTTGTTTTTCTCCCTTCCCGGTCATGAGACCCGGAAGTTTTTTTTTTTTTTAAACCTGTCTCTCTCCCTTTTCCAACACCCCCCCCAATCTATCACATGGCAGAGATAGAATAAAAACAGAAAAATGGCGACGGTCACGTTGTGGCGAGCCTTGCTGCGTCATTAGATAATCCTCATGCAAATAGAGGGAAGAACAAAGGAAGGGGGGCCCAGGACCCCCCCTGGGGCGCAGGTGGGCGTGGGGGCGGCGGGCCGGGCGCGGGGGCGGCCGGGCGCGCGCGGGACCGGGCGCTTGCGGGCGGCGAGCGGCCGCGCGGGGCTCCGTGCCGCCGAGTGTCTACGTCCGTGTGCGCGCCCGTGCGCCGCCGCGGAGCAGTGGCCGCGGCGCTCCTGGCACGGTGTGGCGGCGCGCCGGAGCCGGCCGGGGACGCGGGAAGCGGCGGGGGCGACGAGAGCCGTTCCGGCGAGGCTGGTCGCGGCGCGCGCGCACACGCACACGCAGCCGCGGGGCTCGGCCGCCTGGGCGCCCGCGCGGGGGGCGGGCCGAGGGCGGGCCGGTGGCGGCGGGGGCCGAGGGCGCGCCGCTGCCCGGCGCTGGGCGCCTGCCCTCAGCCGCCTCCCCGGACCGCAAGCAGTTCGCCGCCGCGGGGTAGGCAGCGGGCGCTGGGGCGGTGGCACGGGGCGGGCCGGAGGCTCCGCACTCCCTCACGGACTTCGAGCGTGTTACCGGGCTGGGTTTGTTGTGGAGGTGTGTGTGTTTTTCCGGTGGGGTGGGGGGGCGGCCTCGCCCGGGGCATCTCCGCGGTTGCCCTCGGGCCCTCGCCGGGGTATGAGGAGCGGCGCAGGTTGGACCAGGGCGCGGGTGGCCCCCGGCGCCCGGCTCCGGCCCCTCGGAGGGGGAGCGGCGCGGAGGGGCGGGGTGCGTGTGTAAATGTTGCGCACTCGCTTTTCCCCCACCCCCGCCTTCTTCCAGGGTGCTGGCGTGGGTCCCTCGCCGTCCGGCGGCGACTGTAAATAGAGCCTGGATGTTGTTTACATGAAGGATCCGGCGGGAGGAGTCTGCGAGGAGGAGGCGGAGGAGGAGGGAGGGAGGAGAGAGGAAGAGCGGAGTCCCCGCGGCGGCGGCGGCGGCGGCGGTCCGGGGTGAGGGGAGCCCCGCGCGGCGTCCGGGGACCGGGCGCTACCACGGGGCCGGGACGCTGGACCCTGGGGTAGGAGGGAGAATGGGCGGGGGGTGGGGGGGCCTGTCAGTGTGGCATTTTTAGCTTGCAACCTGCCACACGCACATTCTGTCGGGCTCTCGGAGGGGAGGGGGTGTGCAGGGAGGGCGAGGAAGCCTCGATTTCTCTGTACGTTCTTTCTCCCATCCCCAATCTTTTCCCGCTTTACAACGGGCTCACCTGTTTATTTCCATCAACCAGAGTGTGCAGTTTTTTATGTAGGCATGAGAGGCTGTTTCTTTTATTAGAAACATTATTGGGGGGGTGCGTTGTTGTAATTTCTGCCGGTCCTGTTCGGTTTTCAAGAAGGGGGAAGGGACTTGGCGGAGATCGCCTGCTCCTGGTCGCAGCTGAACCCGCGGCTTCTCCCTGCCTTCCCGGGCCAAGGAATCTTTTCCCTCACTCAGCTACCCGCGCGCGAGCTGCCACCTTCTTGGAGAAGGACCACACCTGTGCTTATTCTCGCTTTGGAGGAGAGGTGAGCTGAAAAACCAGAGAATCTTGTGTTCCGCAGAGTTCTTAGCTAATCCCCCATCCCAGAATTGACCAGAAAGTGCTGCTTTCACCTGCTGATTGCACCGGGCACATCCATCTCGGACCCAGGCAAGTTGTGGTCTACAGATGTGCTGGGATTTTCTCTTCCCTCTGGACCTGCACCCCGCCAACCAGCAACTAACTGCTGGGTTTAGATTGAGAGAGGTGATCTCCTTAGGTCAGTGCCGTTATTTGTTCCTTACCAGGTATTCTAACGGAATTGTCTGCTGTCTCCTGACAGCCCCCTTCTTTTCTTTCCCTAAGAGCTTAGCCCAGAATCTGGCCTAAAGCAGCCTGTCTCTGGCTCTCTTTCCCTGGGCCCCACCCTGGCCCCTCTTGGTTCTCCAGAGCCAAACACGCCTCCCAAGCAGAAGACACACCCAGCCCCAAATCCAACCATTCCAAAAGGGAGGAGAAAACAGTGGACCCAGGGGTCCCCTTTCTGTCCTTAATATCCCCAACAGCATTTTCCTCTTCAAACCTAGATTTATAATCCCTTGATTCTTCTCACCAGCTGTCTTTCTTACCCTTTTTGTCCATAGGCCTGTGATAGATATTTGGGAAGGTGGGGACGAAGAGTGGAGAAGGAGGTTGTCACCCTTCTTCCCTAGCGTGAGGCATTTTCCATCTCCCCAGTCTTTTCGTTTTTGAGTAAAATACGTAAATACGTTTGCATGCTTATTTGAACTTGTTTTCTTGCTGGCTAAATAATAGCTGGGACTCACAAGGAAGGGAAGGGAAAGGAAAGAGATGAAAAATGAACATCACCCCCCTCCCGGGTTCCACCATATGAGCATCCCCAGAGTTGCTGAAGACCCTTCTGTAAAAGCCAACAGCCTCTCTTTCATGACATCACCACCTAAGCCCTTCCAACTTTAGCTTCAGAACAGGAAGAACGCTCAAAATAGAACTATCTTAGGAATCCAGCTCCTTTAGAAGATCAACTTTTAACTCAGCTGCAGGAGAAACACTGAAACTTTGACATAGGGAGGGAAAACTGAAGTGTTTGTAACTGGTTCCTTTGGGGAAGAGTAGAGGGGATACTTCCCATGCATATTCAGAAAAGCTTTTCTCAAGGTAACTTGGGTACCTAGACCAGTGAATGATTAATAGGATGGTTTGGGATTCATTTATTGAATTACTCATACGTTTTGGTATGTCAACAATAACAAGCATTTTTCAGAATGAAGAGGGGCTCCTGGAATGTGCTCTAAAGAGTATAAAGGAGGTTGTGGAGGGAGGTTGGGAGGGAGTGCTTGAGGAAGGTGAAGAATCAGGATGCAGGGACAGCTGCTGTGAGTGTGAAGTTCAGAGGCTCATCATAAACAATGTCGGTAAGTTTGGCGGGGTGACTAAGATCCTGGACAAAGAAGTAACGATGTCAGGATTTTCCACCTTTACTTTGGAGCCGAACTTTGTATCTTTGAATTTCAGTGTCTCCATTCTTTTCTTGAGTTGAGGTGTACCTTTCTCTCTGAGCGAAAAGCATTGTTCAGTCTCTGGGAAGGGCTGCTTAATCAGTGATCATCACTAAAGTATTGACAACTTAAGGATTAGTAGTGGGGCAGAAAATACTTGGCATCATTGGAGCACCTGGTGGGTGTTGTAGAAGGACTTGCTGGTTGAAGAGGGTAATATCTTTCAGTCTGGTTCAGGTTTAAAAGAATCCAGGTGACAGGATTGTCTGTAACTGCATTAATTCGGTAGCCAACGTGTTGCTGTCAAGCACCTGAAATCTGGCTACGATAATGAGCTGAATTTAAAATTTTAGTAAATTCTTAAAATTGATACTTGATTCAGTTATTGGAAAACTTAAATATGTTTGGAAACAATTTGAACATATGCATCTACTTTTTAAACTGTAAAACGGGTGAAATTTAAATACAGGTTAAGTGTTTCTGATGAAAATCTAGAGTTTGAATTGAGTGAGATGTGTTGTAAGTGTAAATTACACCCCAGTTTTCAAAGACTTAGTACAAAGAAAATAAAATATCTTGAGTTATTTTTATATTGATTACATGTTCAAATGATACTATTTTAGGTATATGGACCTAAATGAAATATATTAAGGTTGATTTCATCTGTTTTAAATTTATTTTTAAATATGGCTGCTAAAATATTTAAAAACATATGCATGGCTTGCATTTTACTTCTCTTGGACATCACTGGCCTGTAACATCGCTCCTTTTGGTCGATGGATTAATTTCAGAAGAGGTGACTGTAAAATCGCTACTTTCCTTTGCTGTTTTTCATGTGGAAATTTGGGGATCCCAAGAGTCATTATTTTAGAACATGAGACCTAATAGTGAATGCTTTGCATATTTCTATGTGGGAGGCTTGTCCTATTCATGAAGGTCAATAAAAGTGTGTAGGGAACTAGAAAGGCTAGTGGGGGTGTCATGGGAAAACTTAGATACCCACACATCTAGCTGTAGCTGCTTTTGTAAAAGGCTCCTGGGCATGCCAAACTCTATCAGAGAACAGTATGTGACACAGTAACTGTTGTGACACCTGGTGGCATGTTAGTGATACCACTCATGTTTGTTTTCTCTTACTCCTTCATTTACTTTCTCTCCTCCACTCCCCCATGCCCCCACCCCCACATCATAGCTCCACTGGTGGTAATTGGGCCCACAAGGCTGCTGACCCCTTGTCTCCAAAAAAAAAAAAAGTATAATGCTGACCTGAATGGAGACAGTGCCATCTTTGGGGTTTGGTTTTGTCTAATGAGATTGACTAATGGCACTGGAAGGGACTTAGGGGTCATTTAAATACAATATCCTCATCTTATAGATGACAGACTGTCGTATACGTTGCTTAAGACCGAACAGACAGAGGCTGGAATTAAACGTACACTTTGGTTGATAACCTATTTAGAGAAGCCATAGGAAATGACAAGGTTTGTCAGTTAATTAAATACCTGTTGAGCTTGCACGTTGTGGAAAGGACTGTGATTAGTGTTGTGAAGTGCCCTGAAGAAAACAGTCTCTGACTTCAGGAACAATACTGCTAATTTGAAGAAGTAATTATTAGCGGTGTCAAATTACAATACAGTACAGGCAGACCTTGTTTTATGGTGCTTCACAGATATGGTGGTTTTTGTTTTTGTGTGTTTTTTTGGTGTGTTTTTTTACACATTGAAGGTTTGTGGCAACTTTATGTTGGGCAAGTCCATTGGCACCATTTTTCCAACAGCATTTGCTCACTTTGTGTCTTTGTCACTTTTTGGTAATTCTCAGAATATTTCAAACTTTTCATTATTATACTTGTTTTGGTGATCTGTAATCAGTGAATATGACTTGCTAAAAGCTCAGATGATAAGCATTTTTTGGGTAAGGTATTTTTTTTTTAAAAGATTTTATTTTTTTAATTAAAGTATGTACATTGTTTCTTTTTTGAGAGAGAGAGCAGGGGCAGAGGGAGAGAGAGAGAGAGACTCTTAAGCAGGCTCCATGTCCCAACGGAGAGCGTGATGTGGGGCTCTATCTCATAACCCTGAGATCATGACCTGAGCCAAAAACAAGAGTCGGAAGCTTAACCAACTGAGCCACCCAGGTGCTCCTCTACATTGTTTCTTTAGACATAATACCATTGCACACTTAATAAGCTATGGTGTAGTATGAGCATAACTTACATATGCACTGGGAAACCAAAAAATTCTTTTGACTGGTTTTATTGTGTTACTTTATTGCAGTGGTCTAGAACTGGACCCACAATAGCTCTGAGGTATGCCTGTATAAGAAATAGCACCTAATAATGAGTGCACTACCACTGTAGCATATGGTACAAATAGAAATGTGTTTATTTTACAGATGTAGGAATAAAAGCTCTGAGAATGGTGGACTCTGCGGAAAAGAGGAGTTTGTTTCTGGAGCAGCTCACGGCTCTAGAACTTGAGGACGGTGAGAATCTTTGGTGTTGCCCTCTTCAGTTGTCCATGCAGGGCATCCGAGAATCTAAGACCCAGAATCTTTAAATGGCAGTGCTGCAATAATGAGGAGGTCATAGATTAATTAGAGACCGTTAGGGTGTTTAGAGATGGTTAGCCAGGGGTAGGTCATCTTGACTAGTTATCTTAAAAGATTTAATACAGAGGTGAAATCAGAATAAAACTGACTTGTGAATAGACTATAAAATCCAAAATCTGGGGGGAAAGTGAGCCTAGAACAAAATCAGAAAGCAAAATAACTGTGGGATAGACAGCTGGACTGCAAGTATGTATGCTGAGTGTGTGTATATAAGAGGAAAAGGTTAATAATAGAATTTATGGGCTGATCCATTTATTCATAAATTTTTAGTCTTCTGTAGCCTCTTTGGACTAAAATCCCTGTTAGCATAAGGAGAACACTTGTTCTTTCTCCCTCTACCTTATTGTGTCCATACTTTTTTTGATAGGGCTTTTCCTCGAGATGGATCTGTTAGGGACATGCAGTAGGAGATGACTTAGGGGCCACTGCTGGGAGTGGGTAAAACATGACACTCCTTTCTAATTACTCCCAGTTAATGCTGCTTCGCGAGAATTGGGGTGGACGGTGCACTGCATGGGGCAGCGGTCCTTGGCTTCTCCTCGCCTTTTGAGCCAGTTTCTTTCTTCTTAAGAAAAAAATACCTGTAACCCCCCCCCTCACTCCAGGTCTCCTAATAATCTCTAGCACAAGTTAGGTTTTAAAAACTCTTTTTTTTTTTTTTAAGATTTTATTTATTTATTTGACAGAGAGAGACACAGCGAGAGAGGGAACACAAGCAGGGGGAGTGGGAAAGAGAGAAGCAGGCTTCCCACCGAGCAGGGAGCCCGATGCGGGGCTCGATCCCAGGACTCTGGGATCATGACCTGAGCCGAAGGCAGACGCTTAACAACTGAGCCACCCAGGTGCCCCAAAAACTCTTAATGTAGCAGAGCTTTGCAACAAGATGCAAAGTAGTAATTGATACTTGAGCATCTTTTGTGGAAGTACATTTTTATAGCTTCCCAGTTCGGTCAGATATGCACATTTTATAGTATCAGTGAGTTGGATTACAGTTGTGATTTGGAAAAAAATCACACTTTAGTAAAAGGCTGGTGGATTGAAATTTAGACCTAGTTAAACTATTTTAGTTTAAAAGTACTTTTTGAATACTTTGCATTGCTTATTTTCAGTGCCTCCAGTGACTGACTCAGGTATTTAGATGTTCAAAATTATTGTATTTTCATTTTTTTTTAAAGATTTTTATTTATTTATTAGAGAGCGAGAGAGAGAGAGAGAGAAACAGCATGAGAGGGGAGAGGGTCAGAGGGAGAAGCAGGCTCCCCGCTGAGCTGGGAGCCCAATGTAGGACTCGATCCCAGGACTCCGGGATCATGACCTGAGCCGAAGGCAGTCGCTTAACCAACTGAGCCACCCAGGCACCCTGTATTTTCATTTTTAGTCCAGAGATAAGAAGGACGGGACATGTTCTTTGTGCATTTGTACTCCACAAGATTTAAAAGCAAGTTCTTTAGTATACCAGTTTGCCACAGGTACTTGATTTATTGATAATATTTGGTGCCTGCATCATGAAGAAACTGTTCTGAGTTTGTATCATTTTTATCATAGAAGAACTTTAAAATCATTTTGATCTCTGGAGGAAAGCATTTTACATCACTATTTTTTCTTCTTCTCCTCTGTGCAGTATATTTTGATAGTGTAGCATGAGTACCTGCAGTCCCTTGTTTTAATATTAAAAAAATTCAATTTTTATAAGAAAAATCTTTTGAGAAAGAAATGTTTCTTATTCACAGAATAATGACAATTTGCTTTTTATCACTTGGTCTCTGGGTTGATTTTTTTTTTTTTAATCCCAGTTTAGATAGGAAAAAAATGACCAGAGTGAGAGAGAAATAAGGAAAGATCCTTTATTTACTGTAGCAGAAATGTTTAGTTGTATGGGTTTTGGTCATGGCTAAATAAGGTGAATTTCAACTTTGCAGTACATGACAGACATGAAGTTCATCTTTGTATACTTTGTATTTAGACATTCAGTTACATTAATGCTCAGTCTTCGTGAGGAACAGTCTAATAACTTCTAAGAACATCAGGGTTACTTAGTTGTGCCCATACTTGTCCACCCTTCAGTGTCTCCGAGGAAGTATTCCTCTTTTCCAGAGCTGATGGAATCTGTGGCCAGGAAATATTAGGTGGTGATCTTTTTATTCTTTTTGACAGATCAGCTATCTAAAATTTTATTCTCAAGTAATCACGATATCTTTCTTTTCGCGTAACAGATGTTTATAATTTGAATGAAAATGTGCAGCTATTTCCAGGAACCTTGGATTATGGGATCCAACTTTTTTTTTTAAATCTTCATTGCCCTCTCGTGTTTCAACTCTGTATTACATCAGTTGGCTAAGACCTAGCCATTGTGACCTCCTTAAGTATTAGATATTTTTGCATGTTAGAGAATGTTGTTTTAATTTGTGTGGAGGTGGATTATTTCACTGGATGTTACTTTTCTGAAGATTAGGTCAGTTTCATAGTGCAGAAAGTCACTGTACTCCTGTGTTCTGACTTCTGATCTAAAGAATTGACTCATCTATCTCTCTGTCTTATTTGAAGTACAGAGCTAATATTTAATTTGCATATAATGAATCATTGAAACTGAGAAAACGCCTAATTGAAAACATAATTATTTTTCAAATATCTGTCAAGTTCCATTCATATTGAAATAACTTGAGATCTTATGACTGACGTGGAAAAAAACCGAGTGAATCATGGTTTTAATAAGTTGATATTCTGAAGCCTGAATTCCAATTTCAGAATTGTTTTATACTTATTAAAACTAAGAATCATCCCTGAAATGACTTCAGGGTGCATCTCAAAGGTACAGATAATTTCAAAGCAAGTGATGTTTGTTTTTTTTTTTTTAAAGGCATTCCAAAGGTTGTCAGTGGTTCTTGCCCCACTGTAACTGTAGAATTGACATTAACTGTAGTGGAAAACACTGTGCAGGTGTGCTTAAATATGTAATTATCATCAGTATCATCAGTTTGAGTACATCCTTAGCACTCAGAGCAAGAACAATAAAAGTCTCTCTCTTTTTTTTTTTTTTGGCTAATGTGTGTATCTCCTTAAAGCATAAAATCCCCACTAGTTTCTGCTTCATGATCTGAGATACTGAGAAAACTAAAAATCTTAAGCCAAAATTAAATATTTTCAGAAATCCTTTTGTTTATATAAGTTGTGTATCCAGTTGATGAGTCGAATGGCCAGGTTGGGGTAGAGAAAAAAAGCACTGGGCTTGATCATTGAATGTGGATTTGAGCCCAGGTTTACCATAACTTAGGGCATGATCTCAGGTAAATCACCTAACCTCTCAAGTTTTTATTTTCTATCTGTAAAATGGGCTAATGATACCTAATCTATTTCTAGAATCCTTTGGTGATAAATCAATGGATAATTCATGGACAGCCCCATATGGGTTCTTGTGAAAACCAAATGAGAATGCACATGGGAAATTGTTTAATGTTGGGCACACACGTGAAGTATTATGGCTATATGGTTATGTTTGTGAGCACTTTGAGGGTGAGGGCCATGTCTTATTTATCTTCATTGGCTGAACATCTAGAAGAGAACTTGGAACAGAGTAGTTCCTCAATAATTATTTATTGCATGGGTGATTGAGGTCAGGGAGATAAAGTCAGTGAATCCATGCATGGAAGAAGTATCACTGTAACAGCTGGGAAGCTTACTGCATATTTGATCAGAGTGAAAGCTTAATCACATGGTTGCTCGTCATTAACATGCATTCATCTTCTGTTCATCTTTCATCTTAATATGATTCAACTGGGCCTTTATTGTTTCAGTCTCAACACTTGCCGGGCCATGACCCTACTTTTTCTTCGCTTCCCCACATCTCGAACCAGAAGGGTATCTTTTAGTTCTTCACTCCATGAGGAGCCTTCGGAGGGAGTCGTGCAACCACCCAGAAAGGATGGTGCTGGCCGACAGCGTGACTGACAGGCTGCCCTGGCTCAGTTATCACAGTGCTGATGCTGTCCATTCTAAAGGTACAGTACTGTGATAACTGAAGGATGGCAGCCATCTTGCCTTCCATCAAAGGAGTCCCATCATGCCCAGGAAGGAAGACCGAAGATGAAGTGGGCATGTGAAACAGTGGTGGGGACCCAGAAACCCGCTTCCCTGTTCCTGTATTGTACCTCTCCTGGAACATAGGGTATGTTATTCCCTCTATCTTTGTCTTGTTTTGTAACATGGCGGGGATAAGGAGGAGTTGGGTAGTCGCTTGCATGGCAGGGTGAAGATGGTTGCACTGAGTGTATTAAGATCTTTAGAACTTTTAAGATGCTGGTGCTAGATAAGTGCTAAGTGTGAATCAGTATTTCTGAAGAGGTATTCAGAGAAATTTGTGCCTTTTTTTTTTTTTTTTTTTAAGATTTTACATTTAAGTAATCTCTACACCCAATGTGGGGCTTGAACTCACAACCCTGAGATCAAGAGTCACATGCCTCACCCACTAAGCCAGCCAGGCGCCCCCCTCCCCTTTTTTTTTTTTCCCTTTCAGCGTTTCAGTGTAAAAAGGTGTTTTTATTAAAGTACAGGGGCAGGAAGAGCTGCATGGGGATTGTGAGGAGCAATTGATTTGCCGTTTTTATAAATGTAAGAGGTAACTTGATTAGCTAGATACTTGTCAACACTAGATGTTCAAAATGAAATTCGACTTAAACAGGGAGGAAAAAAAGCCCTACATGTTGAGCAACATTGATGATATTGCATGAATAAAATTATATCTTTGTGCTTAAGGAATGGATAGGACACATCATGTTTCAGGAATGTAAAAAATAATTTAGAATCTAGTCTAATTCAAAAAATATTTGCTGAATGCCCATGTTATCGTTGCTGTCATCTTTACATGAAAATAAAATGTAAATAATTTTATTTCTATCAAGAATTGAGGACCACTCTGAAGTAACATCTAAAACAAATTGATTTCAGGGAGATAAATCTATGAATACCAATCCAGCATCAGGTTTGCATAAAAGACTAGGAAATTTAACAGAGTGTGCGTTTTTAGCCTGCATCCCACACTAGAGAGTACTGTTTGGTTTGGGGTGGGGTTCTAAGAGAACCCAGGGTTTCCCACATCCTTCAAGACCCCTAGGGAAGCTGTATACATGGATCAGCAGCGGACAAGAATCAAAGTACACGAGCTTACTATGTGTTAGCTCACAGTCTGCTGCAAAGCTCACATAATCTTATATAGCTTAGGCTCAGTGCATTAAACAGAGACCTCTTACCTCTTCCCAGGTTCAGGTCAATATTTGGGAATCTGACTATCCTCTGGATAGATGACTGGTGTAGGAACCCAAAGCAGTGACCCATATTCTTGGACTAAGAGATGACAGAGCCTGCTGAGGTCAGGGTGTGCCTACCACAGGGTGAGAGGATCCAGGGAAGGAAAAGCCATATGTGTGACCTTTCAGTGTACAGAGACCTTACCTGCTAATCAGTGCAGCCCAGTTAATATCTTGGACTTGGGCCAAGTGTATTATCACATCATTCACTGAGACAAAATGAGGAAAAAGGGGAACCAGAGGTGTGAGCAGAGAGGCGAAGCTTTGCCTTCCCATTCAGAGAGGCTCAGTTTCAGCCTTCATTGTGTGATCCTCAGACATTGCATTCCTTTGCCAGTCCACATAATTCTCTTTAACCCCTCTTCTCTCCTGAACAGGGACCATTCCCTTGAGCCATACCCTTGGCCTTGAATTGTTTTTCACATGGCATTGACCACATTATGGCCCAGTACTTTCACATGTCATCATACATTCAGAGTTTCTCTAAACGTCGGGTTAGATGATGTTTTTGATTACTTATAGGGAGCTGTATATTACACTATCAGTCCTGAAATTCCTTGGGAGTTTTCTGTTTCCTTAAACAGAAAGGGAATTTCTGACAGAAACCCTGGAAGAACTTCTAAGAAAGGAAAGTTCTGGGATTGGTGAATTTTCAAGTAACTTGAAACATTCCTAATTTTTAGTGTTACAGCAGGTGGAAAAAAGTGCCTCAGGGAGCGATGTGTTGTGCAATCATTGGCCTTGGTGAGGATTTCACCACCTTCTTTGATCTTCCTGTTTTCCCGTTTTATAAAAATTGAGATTTCATACACCAGATTCTGATGCCAGGATCCACACCCAAGCCTGTGGCATGCTGTAGAGCGAATGTTGGGTGTAGTTTGGAATCACCCCGGCACTTCTGCAGATGGAGCTATGCTGGGTCCTGTTTCCTGTCAACAGGAAAGCCCGAGGCTTGGTCTGTGGCAAGAGCTCTGGAAGGCTTGCCTAGGCCTGGAGGTCTTTGGCATCTTCAAGGCAGTTCTTAGATGTAAGGTGTTCCAACAGGTTAAGTGAGAAGTGATGCGAGGAAAATCTGATGTTGTTTTTCCACTGCTTTGATTAAAACAAACACAATGTGTCTGGTTGGTGTATTCATTGCATTCTTCATTTAGGTATGTAAGAATGGAATTAAACATAGAAACACTGTATGATCCAGCATCCCATTCCACTTACAGTTATATACCCAAACGAAGGGAGTCAAACAGATATTTGTACACCCAGGTTCACAGCTACATTATTCACTATAGTCCAAAGGTAGAAGCAATGATGGACAAATGGATAAACAGAAGGTGTATGGGTACAATGGAATATTACTCAGCTTTAAAAAAGAAGAAAATGCAGACACGTGCTACAACATGGATGGATGGACCTTGATGATAGCTAAGTGAAATGAGCTAGACACAAAAAGATAACTATTGTGTAACTCCTCTGGTATGAGGTTCCTAGAGTAGTCAAATTCCTAATGCCAGAAAGTGGAATGGTTGTTGCCCAGGACTGCTGGTGGTGGGGGGGGGGGGGGGGGGGGGTGGAGTTCATGTTCGATGGGGACAGAGTTATTGGGGAAGATGAAAAAATGAAGATGGATGGTGCTGGTTGCACAACAGTGTGAATGTACTTCATGCCACAGAACTGCACACTTAAGAATAGTTAAAATATACATTTTATGTATATTTTACCACAATTAAAAAAAAAGGCACTTCAGGGTAAAAGCACTGTTGCAGCCCACAACAGGAGTGAGTGGATTGCTTTCTTCCTTAGTCTTTAGTGTGAAGATAACAGTTTCAAATAAGAATTTAAAATGTTAAAATGTAATTTTCATGTCTTTTTGCATTTAAACTCTGGTCTGTAGGCAGACATATTTCCAGGGTTTCTGATGTAACATAGTTATAAAATTTTGTAAAATATAAAGAAACTGAAGCCTAGGGTGAGTACTAAAAAAAAATGGGAAAAGGGCCTCAACAGGTAGTGAGGTGATGGGGCACCTCTTGCTGGCTTTACACTGTATCTCTTGAAATCAGGGTGGCTCACTGGGTCTCTCCATGCTCCAGTTGCCTCATTTGCCCACTTCTTCGGAACTGTGGTAAAGATGAAATTGTATTATCTCATATATATATGCACATGTACTATGTATCATGAATTATATATACACGCAGCTAGTTCTGTGTACATATGTGACCATTTTGATGACTAAAGGAAGATTCAAGCGTGGCATATTCTCAAAATGTAGAAATAACAGTGTCTGAAAAGAATAGCTCCAGTATCTCTAAATAAATCAAACTTTTAGACATCCTAATTGGACTTGTAACTCAAATACGACCAGCCTCATTAGAAGGAGTGTTCTAGGCTTGCTGTTGATCATGAAAGAGTTCTATTTGTTATTACATGTCTACATTTGAAAATAAGAGAAGTAAAAGCATAGAGACAAGAAATAGGCAGCAGTAATCTTCTCTCGGGGATCATGTTTTATTAGCCATGAGTAAAAAGCATTTGTAGACCCTATCTACTTCATCACAAAGCTCTTTACTTGGGGCCATGCTTTGGAAATCAGATGGTAGTTGTAGGAACTGCCCCCACCCAGATGCCATGCAGTATTCTGCCTTGATCATACCATGCAGAGTTGGAGCCAGGGGGGTGAGCTCTTGACCCAGCCACACCAATTTCAAATATTTTGCTATACCTGCTTCTGAATAACCAGGCAATTATAAATGTGTCATTATTAAATGGATTTTTTTTTCCAGATCAATTGATTTTTGAGACAGCAAGTCTCTTTGTGTTTCTGTGCTTCTTGTAGAGGACTTTTCCTCCTAAAAATTGCTTCCTTAAAACTCTGCATTCATATTTACATAACCTATTCCTGTCATACAGTTCATTTTCACATTACCTGTTCAGTTAATCTTGTACCATACAAAATCTCATTAAGCATGAGCAAGAGGAAGGGAGGCACCTCCAAAACATGATGATTGTGAAGATTCCCATTGACAGTGCCAGGTATGAGAATGTGCCTGGAACATTCTCAGCTGGAGTTCTTTAAATTGTTTGAAAGGGTTTGGGGTTGGAATACATGCTTCTGATGTGATATATGTTAAAACAATTCACGTAATAGAAATGAGTGGAGTAAGCTGATTATATTTTTATGCATTTGGACTATTACTGTACTTTGTTTTCCATGAGATTATGAGGAGATGGGTAGTGCTGTTAAGAAAATGGGAAGATGTGGAGAACGGTTCCAATTTAGTGGGAAACTCGTTTTCATTTTCTGCTCTTTGTAAATTGAATTCCAGATATATTACCTATATTAGACTCCCATTGCTTCATTTTTTTTTTTCCCCACTTTGAAAATGAGTACCTTCAGACTGGGAGTATTTTCGGGTCAGTGGGGGTAGCTGCCTAGAGCACTTCGTTGAGACTCCTGAGGCTACATCTGGTCCACAGGAAATAGCACTGTACCCACCCATCCATGTCTCCCAGTGTCTGCCGTGGGCATCAGACTGAGAAGTGGTGGTACCTTTGCTCACCCCTTTGTAGATAACATACTATTTTTACTGTAGAGGTTTAGATCCTCTGGGAGGGTGGAAATTCTCAAAGTCACATTGATAAAGACTAGATTTCTGGGAAGCTATGTCATTGGGAATATAGACACCCTTTTTTTATGGGGAGGATGTCAAGGAGTTTAAAAATGTCTGCCAATAAAATGTCTAGACATAAATCTACATTAGTATCACTCACTGATATCTGTTAAAAAAAAAAAAAAATCCTGACTCACCTAGCAAGTCTTAAATTATTCTAATATCCTAATACCATAAAATGTGCCACTCTTTAGTAAATGCATTTTGGACAGTCTCTTGTGTAATTTACAGAATTTTGTTTAAGCAGTTGGATCAAATAGAAGACAACTTCCTTTTTACCTTTTTTGCTTGAGATGAATCCATGTTTGTTGAGCACCCAGGTGCTCATTTCACCCTAATGCAAATCTTCTAATTGAGGAACCTGAGGAGGCTCGGCTCATGGCGGTCCCTAAGCCACACAGCTAGCCAAGTGGTAAGAGAGAGGGTCTGAGTCCAGAACAGGAAAAGTATAGGAAATTAAGTTAATACAAGTTAATCCAGTTTTGCTCTTGAATGTTTAGTAGGTGAGGCTTTGAAAAGGGATTAAACCTAGCATATGTAGAAATGCTTTAAAACTTACATACTACCGTACACACCACCTTCCCCATTCCATTCTTGCCTTCTGATGTTCTCTCAAGCTGTGCAGCTGTAATTTACCTTTTAAAATTTGATCATGGCACCAAAAAAAGCCTTCTGATGGCTTTCTTTACTCTGGGGACCAAGACTATTGTCCTTATCATACCTGGAGGTCCTGGGCAGCTGGCTCTCACCTACCTCTCTGATATCATCTTTTGCACCTAGTTGACTTGCTCACCCTTTGGGGAATGAAGTCTCTTGCCTCAGGTGCATTTTCTTCTGCCTGGGATACCCTTGCTATTCATTCCATCTGGTTGTTTCTTAGCCTCTGGTTAGATAGTAATTCCTTAGAGACTCTTGACACCAACTATGTCCAGTCATGTGGCACTCTGTGGTTTTTCTTCAGAGAGCTTGTCACAATTAATGGCTGTGTGTGGGGTTATGTGTATTTGATGTCTCCTTAGACTGGGAGTTCCTTGAGGACAAGGACCATGTATCTATCTGTTGCTGTTCACGAGAGCCTGCAATGTGGCTTGCAGTAGAAATCTAAGGCAGTGTGAGATGCTGAGTGGAGTCTTCCTTATTTTCTAAGAAGAGGCGAGAAGAACTCACAGCTAAAAACAAGGTGTTGAGAATCCTCAGTTTTGACATTTAGGTACTTAATCCATTTTGATTTTGTGTGTATGGTGTTAGAAAGTGGTCCACTTTCATTGTTTTACTTGTAGTTGTCCAGTTTTCCAACTAATGTAACAATGTGTAACTACACTAAAACAAAAAAAATAAATAAAATTTAGGCTTACAAAAAAAAACCCCACTTTTCTCTGGTCAGAGGACTGCAGCTCTGTGGCCAGCATTTTCCTGCAGAGCTTTTTTTTCAAAAGGTCATTTTGGTAGAACCAGTTCTTTAATTGCATTCATCCCTCACACCCAAGTAAAAGGGCTGGGAGAGGGAGAGATGTCAACTTTGGGAGGAACCTCCCTCAGAGAAGGGTGCGTTCAACTTGGAGATCATCTTTTGTCTGAAAATTGGTGAGCATTATCCCAGAAAGAGGTTCTCATGCCCAGACTGCAAAGCTAAGAGGCGTGGAGAGAGGAAAGTGAAGACAAATTGGGTGGGACACGGATGTGAGGTTTCTTGGACACTGTGGTCTCAAGTGAATCCATAGAAGATGGCTGGGGACTTAAGCTTTCTGGCTAGTGCCCAACAGGAGAGCACTCCGCACAACCCCTGCAGGGAACCCTGGCTGTGCCTCTCAGCAAAGAGGTCACAGATGTGCCCTCCCAGGAGTGAGCCAGGATATGGATGGTATCCCAAAGTGCAGGCCTCTAGCCAGGCAGAAAACACCCCCACCAAGGGTTGGGGCGGGGGGGGGGGGGGGGGGGCATCTGCGGATTCCCTTTTGAATTTCGCGAGAAGGCAAGCCAGCATTCTGGTGGAGCTTTTTTGAAAGCTGTCATTTCCTCAGAACCAGCTCTCAAATTCACTGAGGACAGTAATGAAAGGAAGCAACCAAAGAATCAGCTCATGGAGAAGGTGAGGTGTGCAGGTGGGAGAGAAACCACCTCACTCCACCCCACACCCCTGGAGCATCAAGACCTGCCTCAGCTGGAGAGAGCTACAGAGCCTACTGAATCCGAGGGTAAAGTTACCAAATGAAACGCATAGCTACTTGGATTGGGAGGCCAATTGGAGATGTTCTTAGTACTCAAGAGGAAAGGGGAGGTTATACAGAGCCCAAAAGAAGTCATTGGAAATAATTCCGTGTTTTATTCTTCAACAGAGTTGCAATTCACAAGTTAAAATGATTCATTAAAAGAATAAAAGGACTATAAAATCCCCTCTTGCATAGAAGGCTGCCTGTCAGTATTCCTTTCCTACAGAGTCCCTCACCTGTTGCTTCTAGCATGTGAAGGAGTGGAAATACCGGTGCAATCCGACCACTTCCAGCGGCCTGTGGACTTCCACTACCGCCGCTTCTCCCTTCTCCAAAATTTAGCCAGACAGCAAAATCCAGTAAGGAAATTTGTTCACAATCATCTGTCACATTTGCCTGAAGGAAACTTGCAGGAGGGCAGGTAGGAGTTTTCCAGTGATGCCTCTAGGTTACCTTTCGGGGGGGTGGGGGGTTTGGGTGAAATAGATAAAGGGGATTAAGTACACATATCTTGACAAACACTTAAGAAATGTATGGAATGGTTGAATCATGTTGTAAACCTGAAACTAATATAAATGTAATTATGTTTGAATAAAAAAAAAAAATGTTTAAAGAGTATCCCACTGTAGAATCAGCTGGCTTCAACAAAAGCAACAAAAACTTTTCCATGCACCTGACTTTAATGTCTGCTCTCTGGAAATCAAGTTGTAAATGACTGACGGGAACCTACTTGTTAGCCGTATCATTGAGGAGAGGAACTGTAGAGATCATTTGCTCTAGCATTTTTCAGGCTGTGGGTTTGAAATCAAGTATGTCTTGAGCAGCATTTTTAAAAAAAATAGAAAATAATCAGAATGCATCCATGTGGTAAGGATAATACTACTTCATGAAACTTTGCAGTTGCCTGCTTGAGTGTATGTTGGTGGGTTGGTGTACTGGGACATAATGCATTAAATCCACAAGTCACTGATTTAGATGGTAGACTCTAGATCATCTCATGGTGTATTTTACATTTTGGAACTAACGCTCAGCACGGTGAAGACACTTGTCCGAGGTCAGTAGCAACAGTGTAGAAAGTCATCCATCTCAGTCTCCTGGTTAATGTGTCCCCTCATCTCACTGGCCTGGGGAGAAGAGTAGTAGCTCATATTTAGTGAGTGATTACTAGGTGTCAACCACTGCACTTAAATATTTTGTAGGGCAAGGGGGTAAGTTGGCTTTGTGTTTCATTTCAAGTGAAGTGTGCATGGCTCACCGGTGACCAATCAGTGCTGCAATCCACAGCTAGATAAAATACAGAAGTTGTGAATAAACATTGAAAATTTTCACAGTGTGACAGTAATTTTATGACTTGAATCTAGTAATAAAACATTGGCTTGCACTTTATGTCTTTAAATTTTTTCCTAGCAGTTAATTTTTATTGTATTTTATGAAAATTACCAGTCTATGATGGATTGGAAATAAGAACAAACTGGTCTTTCACCACAGATTATTTGAGAAGCACTGACTGAGACCCAGCAAAGCCCACACCTTTGTCCCTCTTTATTCTTTTTGAAGTGTCAGAGGGTCACAGCAACCCCTGGAAGGGGCAGATTGCTGGATGCAAGGCTCCCATAAGCAGAGAAGGGGTTACTGTGCTATCTAGGAGTGAGTGGAGGACTTTGATTCTAGAACTAGCCTTCTCAACTTGGGGATGGCTAGTAGAAAAGGCATTAACACCAATAAACACTTCAAAGCTTTCCTTTACTTCAGAACTTGTAGAAGTGGGACTGATAGGGGAAAACAGAAAGAGCTCCTTCCTTGTAAAGTCCCCATGAGAAAAAGTTCAACACAGAACAAATTAAATTCTCATTTCCCGAGACTCTCAATCAGAGTGGTAAGAAGCAGAGGGACGATGCTACAGAGGTCTCTGGGAAAATAGGGCTGATTAAAGGGAGCCTGTGTGTCTCCTTGACTTGCAGGCTCTGTAGAGGGAAGCACACTTCATAAATCCTTCTGGACTGCTTTTTGGCTAAATCCTCAGATTTGTACGAAGAACTGTTTTGAGTGAATCAGTGTGTCTTTTGTTTGTATCTTCTGGAATTCTGAAGACTGCAGCCAAGGAGTTAGCAAGGCTGAGGACTGGACCGAACATTTAATCAGTTGAACGCTTCCTTATGTTTTCCTGGTTTATTCTCATAACAAGTGACCTTAGGCCCATTCCTAGCAACATGTGATTGTGGGGTGTTCCTTCCTGAGGAGTACGGCCTTGTTTTTTCATTCAGAACACAGTGAAAATCTGAAAATTCAGATGAGTTTGGACAATGATAATTAAGCTAACTGTACTGCTGTGTGCCCAGCACTTTACCTGTGTGTTTACTAAATGTTAACAACAGCCCTGGTCAAATGTAGGGGAAAAACTAAAGCTTAGAAAAGTTAGGTCACTCACCTGGTGTAATTTCGTTCAAGCCCCAGTTTTTGCATTCCTGTATTTCCTAGAGATCTTAACAGCACCCTGGCATAAATGAGGCAATGCCGGAACGCCAGAGTCATGACATTTTCATTGCTTTTTCCACTTGAAAACAATACTGGGATCCACTCCCTTTTGGTTTTGATTTTGAATACATATCACCTATTCAATGATTCAGGACAGGATGATGCATTTAACTGTAGGGCTTGCAAGCTCAGAAGTCTCCATGGTAATAATAGCTAACACTGAACCTATCCCCGCAGTAATTTTCATTGCATTAGCTTACTGAATCCTTTCTTAGAAACTGCCGCCGTCTCTGCCGTGTCCCTATCTCTGCTTAATTTTCTCATAGCACTTTTGCATGGTATGTTCATACTAATATACTCCAGTTTACTTAACCGTGTATATTGCCATCTCCCCCCAACCAGAATGTAGGCTCTGCAGGGGCTGTGTGTCTTGTTAGCTCAGTGATGTAAGTTCCCAGCAAGTGGAACCAGGCCTGGTCCATAATTCATGCTCAAATATCTGTTGAATGAATGAATGAACGGTCCTTGGAGGTAAATATCACTATCATCCCCATTTTACGTGTATGCAAACTGAAGTTTGTGGTATTAACTAATGTGCTCAAATACGAAGCTGTTATTTCTTTACTTTGAAGTCCATTTTTAAACGTTAGTGGTTATAGCTTCCTTTCTCCACTATATTGTTTCTGGAATGAGAAATTGAACAGGAGAAAGAGGTTGGTTTGGCACTTCAGGTACCCTCCTGAGAGGTGATAAGCATTATGTGTTTGTGAAATACATAGATTGGGCCTTTCACGTAGCGTAGAAACTATAGCTAGTATTGAGGTAAATAAGATGTCTTTCCCCTATATCCTCTTGCAGGGCCCCCAAGATTTCTAATACACTGAAGGAACTGGGTTATATAAATGACTTGCTAATTCAAGGCTGCTTCTGTTGGAGCCGTCATGGGCCTTTCCTGAGATAGACTTGCAAGTTGTGAAGGACCTGGGGGAATGTCCATGCCAGCTTACCCACCTCTGCCCCTAAGAGCCAGTCTCTGGGACTCAATCCTTCCTTTGGTGGACAGCCCTCTCCACTGCTAGACAGCTGCCTTGTCAGAAAAGTCTTTGAATTGTATCCCCAAGTAACTTCGACCCAGTGGTCTGAGTTCTGCTCTCCAGGGAATGACAGAATAAATGAAGTCATCCTTTGACCTATCAGTTCCTTCAAACATCGATTTGGTTGTACCCACTCTTCAGTTTTTCTTGTCCCTGTCCCTCAGACATTTCTCACGTGGCATCTTTCCAGCCACTTTCCCGTCCTGCTTGCTCCCTTTGGCATGCTCTCCAGTTCATTCATGTCCAATGTAAATGTGTCATGCGGTAGTCCAGGTGTGGCGTGAGGGTTCCATCCGTCCTTTCTTGGCAGCCACACTACCCCGTTGGCTCATCCGTGCTCCAGAAGGCCTTTAGTGTGAGCTATTGTGGATCTCAAGTGGGAAGAACATACTGCACAGATGGAACCAAGTATTAGTGATGATTAAGAAAAATAATAGTGATGTCTGTGGACATTCTGTCCTTCACTTCTCTGTGCACACCTGCTGCCACACCCAAGGTAGTTATGAGGAGAGGCATTGATTGCACTCAGACTGTGTAAGATGATGTCTCAAGACATTTTACATTTACTACCTGTTTAACTTTCTGAACAGCCATATTCATAGCTATTATTGAATTCTGTGTTACACTGAAGAGACAGAGATTAGGAGAGATTAGCTAACACGCTTAAGATCACATACCTTGTAATTGGTGGAGCAGGAATATGAGTCTATGTTTGCCTCCAAATCCCATGTTTGATAAGGTGCATTCTCAGGAGCTACAAAGAGGATAAGCTTAGCTAGCCAAGGCTCCTGTTTTCATTATCTCTGAAAAACATGGACAAGAAGGTATTTTAAAGGAGTTACGGTATCTTCTTCCTATCCTTAAAGAAAGGATCCGAATTACTGTGTTTCTACTCTGCACCAGCTGTGCTGTATCTGTTTATCTCATTTAGTCTTCAGGACAGTGAGGAGAGCACTATTGTCATGACCATTTTATAGGTGAGAAAACCATGACTCAGAGGAGATGAAGCTAGGTCTTTGTCACACAGCTACTTGCATTTAGAGCCAACATGCTTTCTGCCCCATTATGCCACTTCTCAAAGAGGGTTTTCAACTCAACCCGAAGTGCCTCCCTCCCACAGGGTCTCTGGCTAGACTGTTACCCACCATGATAATCTCCCCTCTCATGTGCAGCATTTCCCAAAGCAGTGATTTCCCAAATTACATAAGTAGAAACGAAAAGAACCCTCACCAAATTAGATGAGTGTTCATTCATTATTAAAGGCTTTCTATATGCATAGCTTTGGACCAAGGATCTGCTATGGAAGTATGGTAGGAAGCTGGCTGAAGTTACTAGAGCTCAGCTCAGATGGAGCCCATCATGCTCCCTTGCTCTCCCATGGTATATGACCCCATCCATGAATTGATGGGAAGTGCAGTGGCTGCTGTCAAGACCTGATCATTTAGTGATGCTCACCTGAGGGCCACAGAGCCATCAGCCTTCAGGCGGAATTGGTTTACTTGCCAAATCATAGGTCCAGAAACTTAGAGACCACCAGTAGGAATCTTGCCAAATCACATTACTATTCTTTGCATTTGCAAAGAATGTAAGTGTTCATAGAATATTTATTACTTACATTATTCCATTTGTTCGTCCCAACCAACTAGTAATGTAGGCCAGCAAGGGTTCATTGCTCTGTTTTGCAAATAAGGAATCAGAAACAGAGAGACTGAGACTCGCTCATAGCCTCTCAGTCTCTAAGAGGCAGAGCCCAAACACAGTCTCTTCAAGCTGCAAATTCTATACATGTCCTCTGCTGTCTCTTTTCTTGTCACTCCTCTCTTGCACTGTCTGCCAGACTGTGTGTACATCTTTGCCCTTGCCATTGACCTGTTGACTGTGAGCAGTCAAAAGCTCAGAAAGAACTGAGCTGTACCTAGCTGGAATTGCTCTTTTCTCAGGCTTCACTTCCCAAGCCATCTGGTCACCCTGCCTTTCCACAAACCAGATGTGATGGTTTGTAGGTTGTCATCAATCTTCATTGTCACCTGCAAGTCCAGTTGACCCTGCAACACTAAGCTGCTGTAAACATTCTTTTTCCCCAGGCAAGTACCTGTGTATAAATCTTAATGTCACACTAACCATTTGAAATTTCTCTGGGGTAGACAGTGAGTTGAGAAATTGCTCTGGAAGCCAGGCCTTTCCTGTGGGTTGGCTCATTGAAGAACATCTGACCTAAAACTCACGTTGCTTTGGCCCTGGGCAGAAGGAACAATGTCCATACCACCCAGCTCAGAGTCAAAGTCTGTTGACCACCACTCCCACCCCTGTCCCCATCTCTCCCCGGCAACCACTAATCTAGCCTCCCTGTCTAAAATGTCATCATTTCAAAAATGTTATATGAATGGCATCATATAGTATGTAACCTTTTGGAATTGGCTTTTTTTCTACTCAGCATAATTCCCCAGAGATTCATCCAAGTTGTGTTACAGGTTTTTGTTTCTATTATCTAAAAACATACATTAAAATTTTTTTATTTAGTTTTAATTTTTTAAAACTTTCAGTTAGGTTTTTTGTTTTGTTTTGTTTTTAGTTAACTAAAATCTGTAGCCAGGGTTTCAGAAGCTAGCTGTCCCACTTCCTAGCCAGGGGACTTCTGGGTTGCTTAATCTTCCTGAGATTTCATGTCCTTACCTTTACAATGAACATAATAATTAGACCTTCATATTTGATTTTTGAAAGTTTCAAGGAGGAGAAGCATCCAAATTCTCTTCATTAATGAAGTTGTATTACGTTGATGTGAGGCAATGTCCTCTTTAGCCACAGTAACTCCAAGTCCCAGTACTTCAAGGATTGGGATAAACAGAAGGCTTCGTGCATTATTTGGAAGGGAAAGACATTAGATTCAGTGGCCTACCTTTTCTGTGATTCCCTGTCATTCATATTGTCCAAGAGAAAGGATCTGATTGGGTTGGTTGGCCATTTCCAATACAGAAAAACTGTAATGGGCTCACACCAAACCCCATGAAGGTGTCCTTTCTCGCGGGCCCTCTTGTAGATGCACTAGGAGCATCTATAGGAAGGGGAAGGCCCTGGAATCCAGGTCCCATGAGGAGCTAGGGGTGTGGGTGTTGGCGAGTGTATGTGGTGTGTAGACATGGACAAAAATGTCCCTAAACTATAAACTTCTCTGTCTGCCCATCAGTCGGAAACAACCAAAGATGGAGATTGTCTTAAGAGGTGATGACCATGTCACTAGAGGTATTCAGGTTGAGGCTGATGGCCATAGAGCAGATATGGGACTATAAGCAGAGAATAAAACTGATTTCTGGTTTAGTCCTTTGTAGATGAAGGGCAGAATTTATTTTATACAACTTAGTGAAAAAATGGAAAGTCCCCATATAGTCAGCGTTCTCACAGGGGACTATGGCTTTGAAAGTTTCTTAGGGCTTAATGGACCCCCATCGAGGACACTGTTTCACAAAGTGGTTATGAGGAGCAAGATTCAATGGCCGAGAACATCTTTGGCCAACTATAAAGCCTTATACAAATACTGGGGATTTCACAGTCACCTGACATAACATGAGTCCAGTCTCATCAAAGTAGCTTTTTGGTTTGGGAAGGAAATTTGTGTGTGTGTGTGTGTGTGTGTGTGTTCTAAATAAGAGAGCCTGGCTTTTCATAGCCAGGAAGGTTAAATATGAAAGTGAGGATAGATAGATAGATAGATAGATAGACAGACAGACAGACAGACAGACAGACACACTTGTGTTTCTGAAAGGAGACAGTAGAGTTC
Organism: Phoca vitulina; assembly: GCF_004348235.1. Classification (NCBI taxonomy): domain Eukaryota; kingdom Metazoa; phylum Chordata; class Mammalia; order Carnivora; family Phocidae; genus Phoca; species Phoca vitulina. Next base: position 48,816,002 of record NW_022589705.1, read on the forward strand.
AGTGCTGAGCTGGAAATAAGGTCCGGTTCCTGTGAGACGTCTGTGGGCTTGAGCTAGAGACTCAGATGGTAGCCTCTGGGTTTCTTATGATAAGAGTAGGAACAAAGGTCAGTCATCAGGCACATCCAGGAAACTGGGCTATGATAGATATCTAAAACAAACATAAATTCGTTGAAAGCTTACAAGTCCTATCACCTTCCTCAGACTCTACATTTCAGACTCAGAGAGGAACTAAACTACCTCTTGGTGTATTTAACAATGTCTTCCCTTTTCAGCTTTCAAAATAAGACTTTCTTTTAGGTCAGGTCCAGACTGGGGAAATGGGAGGACCAACCATCGGGGATGAGTCCGTCCCTCGTGAACACTATAAAAGCTTGTTCCACTGGGCAGTGATCCTCCTCACCTCGGTAATGAGTAACTCCTGGCTGCCACTGAGCCCACGCTGAAGTGAGGCCTTCGGGAGCACAGAGGGAGACTTATGTGTTCCTCTGCTTCCCAGTCTGTGAGCAGCCCGGCTCTGCCTGGCAGCCCTGGGCACAGATACTTTAGGGACACCAGAGACCAGGTCACAGATCCTTAATGTTCCATGGTGAATTCTACTGTCTTGATTTTCTGGATCTAGGACAGGAATAGTTGCATAGCCCCAAGCCCCAAGTCCTGAGTGCCCCTTCCTCTCCTGTGCTCCCTTCCATCCCAGGATTTGCTGTATTTAATTGTCTTTTTGTGATTTTTCTGTCAGCTTCACCAAAACGCGAGCTCCTTCAGGACAGGGACTATGTCTTTTTTCTTGGTATCCCCTGCCTTTAGCCGAAGGCCTAGCTCACAATAGATGGCTTATAAATGTTTATTGACTGAACACAGAAGAAACAGAATGCATCCATAGGAAGATGAGCAGCATCTGTAGGAAGGGGAAGGCCCTGGAATCCAGGTCCCATGAGGAGCTAGGGGTGTGGGTGTGTGCGAGTGTATGTGGTGTGTAGACATGGACAAAAATGTCCCCGTCCTAATTCCTAGAACCTGTGAGTATATTATGCTACGTGCCAAGAGGAAATCCTAGATGGGATTAGGGTTTTTAATCTGCTGACCTTAAAACAGGGAGACTATTGTGAATTTTCCAGGTAGTCCATGCCATCACAGGGTTCTAATGAGAGGGAGGCAGAAGGGTCAGAGTCCGAGAAGCAGACATGACAGAAGCAGAGGTTGGAGTGCCATGGTCACAAGCTGAGGAATGCAGGCAGCCTCCAGAAGTTGGAAAAGGCAAAGAATGGACTACCCCCCAGAGCCTCCAGAAGGACGGGGCCTCTGCCGACACCTTCATTGAGCCCTGTGAGGCCCATTCCAGCTGTCTGACCTGCAAAACTGTGAGATAATAAATTTGTTGTTTTAAGCCACTAAATTTGTGGTAATTTGTTACAGCAGCAATTAGAAACCAATATAGAGACTAAGCTTGGAAGGGCACCTCAGAAAAGAGCCTAACAGAGCATGAACCTGGAATAGGAAATGGCCATGTGGGAGTAGCCCAGTCAGCCCCCACAGAGCAGGCAGCGGAATCACCCTAGATGAAAATTAGTTGACAGAGATCAGAATTGGTAACAGCTCCGTATGGGCAGCATCCAGCCTCCCAAAGAGTCAGCGCCTCTATAACTGTAGTAACTTGGGAGAAACCATAGCAGAGCGTAGTGTGGAAGGGTCCTTTGGTCAGACCTGGGTTGGAGTTCTCTGCCACCTATGGCTACAATCTGAGGCAAGTTGGGTAACCTCTCTAAGCCACAGTTTTCTCACCTGAAAACTGGGAATAAATCTGTTTCTTAACTAGGAGGGTTATGCTGGGGTGCCCAGATGGCTCAGTCGGTTAAGCGTCTGCCTTTGACTCAGGTCATGATCCCAGGGTCCTGGGATGAGTCCCATGTGGGCTCCTTGCTCAGCGGGGAGTCTCCTTCTCCCTTTGCCTGCCACTCCCCCTGTTTGTGCATCGCTCTCTCTCTCTCTCTCTCTCTTTCTCTGTCTCTATCAAATAAATAAAAAATCTTTAAAAAACAAAAAAAAACTAGGAGGATTGTGATGAGGTCAGTAACACATGTAGCGTGCTTGACATAATGCCTGTCCTATAGTAAACAGTAATTGCTTTCTATTACCGCAAATACACAATCTTAGGAGGCTCTGTGATAGCATTGCTTGAGGCATCCCTGTAATCCACACTCACTCAATCATATGTAGAGTCTGTGGGGAGTTCCTGGAACTAAAGTCAGAGAAGAACAAACAGGGTTAAAAGACCCTAAATCAGGTCATATTAAAAAGAATGTCCAGATGAATGGAGAGTTTTGATATGAAGCTATCCGAAATATTGTCAGGAGAGGTTATATAATTTGTGGGATCCAATGCAAAATGAAAGAATGGCCCCCCTGGTTCCAAAGATGATTAAGAATTTCAGTCGGGACGCCTGGGTGGCTCAGTGGGTTAAGTGGCCAACTCTCGATTTTGGCTCAGGTCATGGTCTCACGGTCGTGGGATCGAGCCCTGTGTCAGGCTCCGTGCTCAGTTCAGAGTCTGCTTCAGATTCTCTCTCTCTCCTTCTGCCCCTCCCCACCTGTGCTTGCTCTCTCTTGTCTCTCTCTCTCTCAAATAAATAAGTAAAATCCTAAAAAAAAAAAAAAAGGAATTTCAAAATGATGACAGCAGAGCTTTAAACCAAGCGTGGGAACCTTCTGAGCACAGGGCCCCATTGCATAGTGCACACGCCCACAAAGCTGGCCCCAAATATTCTCATGCAACAAGTGATAGACTCGGGGCGCCTGGGTGGCTCAGTCGGTTGGGCGTCTGCCTTCAGCTCAGGTCATGATCCCAGGGTCCTGGGATCGAGCCCCGCATGGGGCTCCCTGCTCAGCGGGAAGCCTGCTTCTCCCGCTCCCACTCCCCCTGCTTGTGTCCCCTCTCTCGCTGTGCCTCTCTCTGTCAAATAAATAAATAAAATCTTTAAAAAAAAAAAAAAAAAAAAACAAGTGATAGACTCACTTTGGGAAGCAGGGGTGACCATGGCAGCGAGGAAGCTCAAGGCCTTGAAAGATGGTAAGGGTGGGGACCCTGAGCAGAACGAAGAGCACGTCGGAAGATGGTGAGAAGGAGAAACGGAATGAGACAGGAGCCAGTGCAGTGGCAAGGGGAAGGCTGTTGCCTTTGGACCAGCAGAGCATCCCCGCAGCACACTGTGTGGTGCCCAGGAGAACCACCGCCATTCCACCCGCTCCCAGAACTGCGAACAGAACATCTAACAGACAGGCTCCTCTGACTCTGCGGAAGAGTCCGGAAGGCTTTACAGCCTCCACATGGTACCTCCCTAGAATCTGACAGGCCACAGTGGCTTCCTTCTCTTCAAAGAAGGAATGAAGCCATTGTGGGAAGATGACGCAAACAAAAATGGTGGCAAGTGGGTTATTTGGCTGTGGAAGGGCTCGGCATCCTGTTGCTGGGAGAATCCCATCCTGGCCGTGTTGAGGCAACAGTACCCGGTGGGATGGAAATCAGTGGGCCTGTGGTCTGTGTGGTGTCAGGAGCATATTATTTCACTATAGAATACGACTGGCAGAGACCTAGCAACCACAGCCCGAATGTGGATGGCCGTGTGTTTGTCTGAAATGGACGGGAGGTCTCCAGCCCGTCCTTCCCTCTGCTCACTGAAGGGACGTCCCTTGGCTGCATGGTCCCCCTTTGCACCCTCCCCTGGGGGACTGATTCTGCTAGATGCCCTCCGGCATCTCTGACTTTATAAAGCAGAAAAATGGACAATGTGACTTAGTAATAGACCAATGGTGTGTGTGTGTGTGTGTGTGTGTGTGTGTGTGTGTGTGTGTGTGTGTGTGTTTTAAATGTTTTATTTATTTATTTGACAAAGAGAGAGACACAGCGAGAGAGGGAACACCAGCAGGGGGAGTGGGAGCAGGAGAAGCAGGCTTCCCGCTGAGCAGGGAGCCCGATGTGGAGCTCGATCCCAGGACCCTGGGATCATGACCTGAGCAGAAGGCAGATGCTTAATGACTGAGCCACCCAGGCGCCCCAGCCAATGGTGTGTTTTAATGGAGTTTTCCAGAGGGGTGTCAGCTCGTTTTGCTGTGCACTGTCCAGATGCCTCTTGAGCCTTCTGGTATGCTCTCCTCATGCTGTGTGAAAGGCATCGTGATCGTGTGTACAAGTCAGAGCTGTCGCCTGAGAGCTATGTCAGTATTAGGAACGACAGTGCATCCAGGGAAAGCTTTCTGTTGGAGAGTCCTGGAATAGCTGTAAATGCTCTCTTCCAGCCTTGCCATTAAATTATTGGGGCATTTTGTTTCTTTCTCTTCCCTCTCCCCCCAAGCCCCCACTTTCTGAAAATGTGTTACTGACTTTGTGTACTCCTGCCTCGTGCCCTGCATTTCCCTCCTGCGGCAGGCACTCTCCTTTTTGGGCGCTGCCACATGTCAAATGAATTTTAATCCAGTGGGTCACACAGGTTTCACTGGGGTGGCTTGGAAGGGATGCCTGGTAATTTAAGCTGTAGCAGAATCCAGTCTGATTAAGAGCTGGATTATAATACAGGTTCTAAGTGCAGGATTTGGAGCGGAGGGCAACGACTGTAATCATTTTCCCAGATGCGCACCTGTCAAGCCTAGTCTGGTGGTTCTTACACGTCCTTTTATTGAGGAAGGAAAGTGGAATGCTGGGTGTTGTCAGGCGTTAAAACTGGTAAATTCTGTGATCCTGAAACTGGGACATCTGAAGAAAAAGTGACCTTGATGAATGTCCTCATTTGCATGGCTCTGCTTGTCTGCAGTGGTTGGAAAAACCTGCTTTCAGTCCTCATCGCTTGGTATGTGCGTTAGCAAATGTGTGCTGACCCACGATGCCCAGATAGAAACCTCTTGAAGGCTGATGCTTTCAAATGCTTTAAAAATGACCCATTACTCATCAGTAAGTAAGTTCTACAGCCATCCCTGAGTAGCACTGTCTTTTTTCACTCTTGTGAGCAAAGATTGCGGTACCTTGAATACAGTCTTTCTTTAATACATACCCTTGAAAGCTAGAAGGATCCTTAGCCCTCGGTCTCAGAGAAATCATACGAGAGTAACAGGCATTTCTTTATTGTGTTTATATTACTCTCTTCTTACTTTCCAACTTCTGAACATCTTTTAATTACTGCTGTTGGGCGATGCTTTATTACTAAAAGCACAGGAGCCCAAAAGAGGTACTTACATTACAGGGAAAGTTAAATTGGATAGGAAGATCTAGTGGTGATTTAAATTTCAGGAATAAGAAGAATGAATTCTGGTGCCCAATTATGAGGGGCTCAGACAAATATAGGAGCAGCATTGGCTGAAATGGGGAGAAATGGCTGCCTCCTAAGATTGTTTAGATCCAGAGAGGTCTTCGCTTTTGCCTAAACTCAGATTTGCCATGAAAATTCCAAAGAGAGCAAACATTTGGATTTATCCTCTTACGATGTATGTGGGGATGGGTACATATGTGTAAAATGTGTTCATGACTGAGGGTCTCCTCAAGCTGGGTGGCTAGGTATATTGTCCGTATTTTTGCTTTTTTGTTTTTTGTCTAATTTTTTCCAAGACTTTTGAATATCTTATGTTTCCTAGAGTGCTCCTGTGTCCCCTTCCTCTTTGTCATTGCAGTAGCTGAAAGTTATCTTTTCCTATCCAAAATATGCTGATGATGCTGGTTAGAACAAAAGGTTATCCCTGTGGGGCAGCATCTTACCCCAGCATTCTCCCAGATAGCCTGCTAACAGCTTTACATGGGAGATTGACTAGTCAGTTTATCCAAACCACCTATTTTTTCCAAACTAGCTTAAGCAGTCTTTTCATTTGTTTTGATTCCATGGGCGTCTGGTATGCTAAGACATAACACAGCTATGGTTATAGTATCACCTATTCCAGAGACAGAAAGAAAAAAGATCTGCTGGGGGATGGGGAGTCCGTCTTTTTTTTTTTTTTTTTTTTTTAGATTTATTTTTATTTATTTGACAGAGAGAGAGATAGCGAGAGAGGGAACACAAGCCGGGGGAGTGGGGGAGGGAGAAGCAGACTTCCCGCCGAGCAGGGAGCCCGATGCGGGACTCGATCCCAGGACCCTGGGATCATGACCTGAGCTGAAGGCAGCCGCTTAACCAACTGAGCCACCCAGGTGCCCCGGGGAGTCCATCTTCACTTTGCACAGTCAGGGCTGTTTTCCCATGACCCCTTTGCTGGGTTTTCCATTTGCAATTGGCCCCTGCTCTCTTCTGGTGCTCTTCTCTTTTCATCCTTCTGTTCGTGTATGCACAGGTGCGTGTGTGTGTGTGTGCGTGTGCGCGCATGCATGCGTGTCTGCTTTTTCCCTGTGACACTGGTCATCATTTTCTGCCCACAGAGAAGCTTGTGGTCCAAGATGCTCCAAGAATGAATTTTCAAGTATTTTTCCAGTGGAGAGGGAGCTGTGATGAGTGATTGTCTTTCAGAGCAATTGTCTGTTGCAGTGATAAATGGAAATATCAGGGGGGAAGACGGGATAGACTTGACCCCAAGAGGACTAGAATGAAAGGGGGAAAACTACAGAAAAAACGTGAGGGAACAAACTGATGGTTGCCAGAGAGGAGGGCGTTAGAGGAGGGGCAAAATGGGTGAAGGGCAGTGGGAGATACAGGCTTCCAGTTATGGAATGAATACGTAATGGGAATAAAAGGCACAGCATGAGGAATATAGTCAATGATATTGTAGGAACATGATAAGGTGACAGGTGGTAGCTACACTTGTGAACATAGCATAGTGTATACACTTGTCAAATCACTGTGTTATACACCTGAAACTAACGTACAATTGTGTGGCAACTAAAGCAAACAAACATGAGGGAAAACTTTGTAATAAGTCAACCCAAGACACTTTGGCACTTCTGTTCCCAGAGGTGTTCAAGCAAGAGTGCGGGCAGCCACTTTGCAGTTACTTTATACTGGAGGGCAGAGAGCTCCTTGTCACTAAAAGTGTTTAGAAGGTGAGAAATGAAAAATTATACTAAATGACTTCTAAAATTACTTCCAGTTAGGAAACTAGATTATTCTATCAAATATTTTAAGAGAGGGGATTTTTAAGAGCCCTCTAACTTTTCTCAACAATTTAATGTGATTTTTGTGTCTAGGGCTTCAGGGAGTAGGGGAGCTGGAGAAAAATGGGGAATGACTGATAATGGGTAGGGGATTTCTTTGGGGGATGATAAAAATGTTCTAAAATTGACTATGGTGGTAGCTGAACAATTCTATGTATATACTGAAAACCATTGAGTTGTATGCTTTAAATGGGTGAATGGGATGGTATGTAAATCCTAGGAATAAAGTTCTTATTTAAAAAAAAAAGCAAGAAAATGGAAAGCAAAGTTTTAGGACAGGCAACAAGAGGAACCGGGAAAGAATGGGAAAGAGAGCAGGTATGAGACAAGGAAGCTGGACTTTATGGATTGTGGCTTGGTGAGCAGAACGCAGTATCTGAGATTGGTGGAGTGAATGGCTGAGCAGTTCATCCTTAAGTCTACCCAGACTTGATGGATATTGGAAGATGATGCTTGAAAGCATCATTAGGGAGCAGAAGGAACAGTATCAACTGGTGACCACTGTGACTAACTAGCACATCCCCTGGCTTTCTGAATGCCTGATTGCACAGAGAGGGAAGAAACCCCAATGATTATGAAAATTAAATGTTATGGGAGTGAGATCTCAATGTAGATTAAATTTGATTTAGAGGAATACTGAAATGAAGCTGGCTGAAGAGGGGGAAAATTTTAATGCAATTTTTTAACAATATAGAACACACACACACACACTTAGACACGCACATACAACATACTTCTTTCCTACCATCACGGCTTTCAATATATTTTCCCAATTTTTTAAAAAAGATTTTATTTATTTATTTGAGAGAGAGAAAGACAGAGATAGTGAAGAGAGCATGAGCAGGGAGGAGAGGGAGAAGCAGGCTCCCCACTGAGCAGGGAGCCCAAAACAGGGCTTGATCCCAGAACTCTGGGATCATGACCTGAGTCGAAGGCAGACAGATGTTTAACTGACTGAGCCACCAAGGTGGCTATATTTTTTTTTCCCTATTGTAATCATTCCACTCATATACAGTTTTTCTGTTTGTGCATTTTCGTGATTACATAATATTCCATTGACTGGCCATTGTGTGATTTATTATTTCCTAGCTGTTGGGTGGCTCAGTTCTTTCCAATGTTTAATTATTATAAAAGCAATGCTCTAGTTATTTTTGCATACACAGCTTCTCTTTACTCTTGAAATACTTTATTAGAAAAATTAGAACTCATTTAGTTGCAAATTATATAGCTCATTGGAGCAGCCTAAGTCAAAGAAGTTTTATTGATAAACATATAGATACAAAATGCAAGGCACACGTAGGAATTGGAAAGTTATCCAGAACTCCTCATTTTCCCTCTCTGGTCTCTTGTTTTCTTTAGCTTGCCTTTCCCTGCCTGCTCCTGGTTTCCTTATAGCTTTGACTCACACAGGACTTTGACTTGCCTTGGAGCCAGAGACACCAGGTCTCTGTCAGAAGAGTCCAGAGCCAACCATTATCTGGTCAAAATTTTTGTATCTCTTTTATCAAATTCCTAAGCAAGAATATGATTAGCTAGGCTCCCCAGACTTTGTGATTTGTGCTTTCCTCTGATTGGTGGAGAGGGTGGAGGAAAGGCTCTGACATCTGCCTAGATTCAAATCAAACCCTACCCCATACTAGCCATGTAGCCTTGGGTCCATTCCTTGGCTTCCCTGTGTCTCTATTTGCCCGTCTGTATGTAACAGTGGCACCTACTGCATGAGGCTATTGGGAAGATGAAATAAAATATCCCTTGTCAAGGAATATAAGAAGTCCTCAATATGTGTTGGCTCTTAGTTTTTTTTTAAGTTTTGTATTATGGAAAAATATGCATAACATAAAATTTACCATTTTAACCATTTTTAAGGGTACAATTCAGTGGCATTAAGTATATTCACATTGTTGTGTCACCATAACCACTATCCATCCTTAGAGCTTTTTCATCATCCCAAACTGTGGCTCCTGTTTTTTAAATTATCATCATGATGATTATTTCAAATATGGCTTCCTGGGTTCACCTGTGGAAGGGCATGATGGGGACTCTTCCCAAAGAAAGGAACATGGTGGATAGGCACTCTAAGTTCCTACTGAAACCATCACACATTTGCAATTCTTTAAGAATTACAGAGCATGTTCAGGCATTATTTTATGTAGTTCTCCTAAGGAAGGAATTCTTGAAGTAGGAAAGGGCTATAACCTTATGTTATAGGAGAGGACCCTGAGGGTCAGGAAATCTGACTTGCCCAATATCTCCCATCTTGCCTGCAGAGTCAGGACTCAAAGTCAAGTCTTTTCACTCTAAGTTCTCGCTTTTTTGCATGACAGCGCAGAGATGTGATTACTCAAGCCAAGCTTCCTACCCATTTGTTTATAGTTCCTATTACCTACTCTAGTTCAGACTCTGAGAAGGAAGAGAAGACTTCTCAAATTGGGACTTGTGGGTGGGCTCTCTTTGGGAACTACAGGCCTGTAAGAATCTGACAATTGGTGTAGCTTACCAGTTTGCATCCGTAACATCTAGGAAAAGCCACAATCATTTGGTGATTCTTTTGGTGATTCTGTGAAAACCAAAGAGTGGAGGGATTGGTTAATGGACCTCTTAACTTTTACCTTGAGAAAGTTCAGAAATATTTGCCGGAAACAAATGGCATTACTAAGCAGATTTTTCAAATGGGATAGAGAAAAAGATACCATTAGAATCAAAATGGGCAAGTTCCTGCTGGTGCTTTATGGTTTACACAAGGAAACATTTTGTCTGCTTGGCCTGATTAATTTTTTTTTTTAGTGAAAACCACCTTTGTCAAATGCCAAAAGTTCATTTTATATAAAAACCACAGGAAGAAAGCTGTGTGGCTGTGTGGACTCAACAGCACCTTTCTAACAACTAGATTAATGTTTGCTATTAGGCAATCTTTCCATTAAATTAATGGCTACTTTTTTGGATTAGACATTCACCTTCCATTTGGCACTCCGACTCATTTCCTTGTTGCTTGTTCCGAAAGAAAATCACTTAGGATAACTGAACACCTTAGTGCAGTGGGCTTTTATGATGTCTGTTCTGATCACTCCTTTTGTATAAAATTGATGGATTCTCCTGTGCTCTTTCATATTAACACACACATCTCTTTGGCTTTCCACCTGATCCCAGCCCCTCTCTGCTACCCTGGTCCCACCCCATCTGTGCTGCTCTATTTTCCTCAACTCTACAGTATCAGTTATATTGATCTCCTTATAACTCTCAACTGTGCTCTCTTCAGCCAATGCCCATATCTTCACCTATGCTTCACCTTGCCTTTCCCTTTATCCCTGGAACACCTTTCCCTTTCAGCCACTCTGAACATTTCCATCCTTCACTGCCAGTAAAATCCCACTTATTCTCTGAGGCTTTCCTGACAATTTCAGTGCATATAGATTTCATCCTTCTGTGAGGTTGTCTACGTTATAAATTACGACCATCATTTTTTGAGAACCTATTAAGTGCCAGGCCCATTATCTCTACTCCTCATTACAACTATACAAGGTAATTATTGTCATCCTCACTTTTTAAAGAGGAAACCAAGGGTCAGAAAGGGTAGATAATTTGCCCCAGGTGACATGCCCTAAAACGCCAAGCTGAGGACTGAACTACTGGAGTAAATGATTCTAAAGCTTTTCCTTTTTCTGCCTATGCTGACTCCTAACAACACCACCTAGAGGTGTTCTCCACGTGCTCTGGGTGCACTAGTCTTCTCTTCTCATTTAGCTCTTGAAATCAGGGATTATATCATTTAAGAATTGCATTCAGCTGCTACAGAGATCCAGTGCCATGATGGATTCAATAAGGTAGAAGCTGATTTTTCTCTCACTTAAAAGGAGTCCCGAGAAAGCAGGCCAGGTGATAATGTGGACCCTGAGAGTCTCATGGTCCTAGCCTCATTTAGCTCTTCCCTTCGCCACCCCCCGCAGTGTAGGCCTTACTGTTGTGTTCACAAGATGACTTCTTGAAGTCCAGTCATCATATTTGTGTTCCAGGCAAGATGGCGGAAAGGGGTAAGGAGAAAGCGTTGGCCTCCCAGTCAAATTCTTCAAACCTTTTCCAGAAGCCTCACCTTATAACTTCTGTTTATGGCTCGTTGGCCACCACATCTACAAGGAAGGCTGGGAAATATTTTATAGCTGAGGACACTGATTCACCCGACAATAAAGGTGATTTATTAGAGAAAGAAATGGATGTTGAACAGGCAACTAGGAGTCTCTGCTACCGAGACCCAGGTCCCAGCCTTCTTTTGTATTTTTACAACACCTAGAAGGTGCCCAGTAAACACTGGTGGACAGTCTAATGTGGAGAAATAGAGAGTGGAAAAGGTAATTTAGAAAACTGATAAATGAAGAAACTGAAGAAACAGTAGCCTCGTGTGATGTCTAATTTATAAATACTTTATAAGAAAATAAATACCTACTTTCTTTTCCCTAAACAATCCTGTTGTCACTTAGCTTCCTGTACAGAATGTTTATAAAATGAACATCAAGATTAAGAAAATGAGGCCAAGTCTTTTGAAATTATTTTGAGTAGATTCATTGTTTCTTTCAGCCTTTATTGTTTGCATACATTTTGTTTCCATTTATGAAATTGGATTCATAAAATGTTCTGTTTTCAAAAGGGCTCATTGCAAACAACCACTTCTGACAAAATGACCAGTACTCAGGCAATGTCTGATGAGCACTTAGAGAAAAAGAGTAGATTACATTTCCAATAGAAATTAGCGTTATGCATTTCTGGAACTCTCCTGAGTTTCTTATTTTGATTTGCAAAATAATTCAAACGCTTGAAAGAAAAATCTATGGTAATTACCTGAAGTGTTTCCCCAGCCCCCAAATTAACATCTAGAGACGGTCTTTGTTTGAGATTAAAAGCACACTTTTGTAACTTTTAGTTTTGAAATGATTTCGTATTTAGAAGAAATTTGTAAGAATAATATAAGGAATCCTGTATGCCCTTTACACAGCATCACCAACTGTTTACAGTTAGGCCCCTTTGCTTTATCATTCTCTCTATATATATATGGTATGTGTATATGACTTCTTTTTTTTTCTGAAACTTTTGAGAGTAAACTGGGGATATCATGTGCTAGGAGACCCCTAAACACTTCAGAATACTGGCTGAGAAAAAGATATTCTCTTATATAACCACAGCAAAATGATCAAGAAAAGAAATTTGCCATTGATATGATACTATTATCCAATTCATGGTTCATGTGCAAATTCCATTAATTGCCCCAATGATGTCCTTTATAGCTATTTTATTTTCCCAAGCCAGAATCCAGTTTCAGATCATGCATCCATGTAGTTGTCATGTCTCTTTAATCTGGAACAGTTTCTCAGCCTTTCTTTGATTTTCTCTAATTTGACATTAAAAAAAAAAAAACACAAGACAGTTATTTGGTAGAATGTCCTTCAACTTGGATTTGTCTGACTTGCGTCATGATTACATTCAGGTTATATGTTTTTTGGCAATAACTTCACAGAAGTGGTATTGTGCCCTTTCAGTGTGTCAAACCAAACAATATTGGTTTGTCTTGGGTCGCTTGGGTGGCTCAGTCAGTTAAGCGTCTGCCTTCAGCTCAGGTCATGATCCCGGGATCCTGGGATCAAGACCCATGGCTGACTCCCTGCTCAGTGGGAAGCCTGCTTCTCCCTCTGCCTGCCCCTCTTGTGCTCTTTTGCACACACTCTCTCTCTCAAATAAATAAATAAAATCTTTAAAAAAATCTTATAAAATACTGGTTTGTCTTAACAGTGGTGATGCCGATTTGAATCACTGGTTGAGGTGGCTGGCATCTGCCAGATTTCTCCACTGTCAAAATACTATTTTCTTTGTAATTAATAAGTGATTTATAGGAAGATTTCTTTGAACTATGTAAATATTCTTTTCCTCATCCAATATTAATCTATTAGATTTAGCATCGACTGAAGGTTTTCATATTCCGTCAGTCTTTCTATTTTTACCAAGCAGCATTCTGCCGTAAGAACAGCTCTTTCTTCTAAGGGAGTGTTTCCGATGCTATGTGGCTATGTGTTTCTGAGACTTGATCTTGTTCTGCTAGTGCTGCTAGAATAAGATACCATGGACTGGGGGGCTTCAACAACAGAGATTTATTTCTCACGGTTCTGGAGGCTGAAAGTCCAAGATCAAATAACAAGCCAGTTCAGCTCCTGGTGAGAGGTCTCCTTCTGGCTTGCACATGGCCCCCTTCTTGCTGTGTCCTCACATGGCTCAGGGAGCTGGTGCACTGATCATTCTTCTACTTTTTCTAAGAGTATTAATCCAATCATGGGGCTCTACCTTCCCTACTTCATCCAAACCTAATTACCTCCCAAAGGCTCTACTTCCTAATACCATTACACTGGGGGTTAGGGCTTCAACATACACATTTTGTGGGGACACAAACATTCAGTCTTTAACAGTCTATAAAGGAAAAACAAACCCAATGTAAGAAGATGGTATCTCCCTTGGACTAACTGTGATACTGAGCATTGAAGCTCATGCATAGTAAAAGTAACTGTCCCCTTGAACAGCACTCTTTAATTTTATTCTTATTTTTACTGGCAACTTTGAGGGAATTTGGCCACTTTCCCCTCATTTATTTTTTTTAAAGATTTATTTATTTATTTATTTGAGAGAGAGTGCACGTGAGCGGGGGGAGCAGAGGGAGAGGATCTCAGGCAGACCTCGCACTTGAGTGCAGAGCCCGATAGAGGGCTCAATCTCACGACCCTGAGATCATGACCACGACCCTGAGATCACGCATGACCTGAGCCGAAATCAAGAGTTGGACACTAAACTGACTGAGTCACCCAAGCACCCAGGCCACTTTCCCCTCATTTAGCATTAAAATCTGTCTTTTGTTTGTTGCTATCAGGCAAATCTGGAATTTAAATTCCACACTTCAGTTGTGTATGTGATGTTGGACACTTTCTTTGGACTTTAGTCTCCTTGCCCATAAAGTAGGGATGAGAACCCCTATTTCAAAAATAGTATTGGGAGAAGTAAGTGAAATAACATATGTAAAAGCATGTAACATGGTACCAATGCAAGAAAGTAGTTAATGTGTTTTTTCTTCTTCATTTATAGTCCCGAATTTTAATGATACAGTTTTGCAAGTGTCTCGACTTGCAAGAAGTTAGATGCTTGACCTTCATTGAAATGTTAAGTGATCTTAGATATGAAATTTGCATCAGAAAGAGAAAGGTTTAGTGGTATCTACCAACTTTTAGATGATTTGTGTGGTTACATCAGTTTTATTCCTTCTTTCTTTCTTTCTTTCCTTTGACATACACTTAATGGCATTTGCTAGGTGCCGGTCACTATTGTAGGCACTAGGGGTAGAGCAGCAGACAAAATTTCCTGACTTGACATCAATTATATTCTGATCAAAGAAGACACGTGATATAGAAAGAAACTTTTTTAGTCCTATGGGGCAAGTGCTAGGGGGAAAAATCAAGCCAGGAGGAGGAATGAGGCTTGCAAGGGGGTTGCTGTTGTAATTAGAGAAGAACTGAGGTGTCACTAGGGTCACCTGTGAGCAGAGAGATCCGAGAGAGACAAGGGAGCAAGTCATCAGAGTGTCTAAAGGAAAAGCATTCCAGGCAGAGGAAATACGTCGAAAAGAAGAAATCTAGAGGATAGAATGACTAAGAGTTCACACAAGGGAATCATAAAGGAAGCCAAGGCATTTGTGTGGAGCACAATAGCACTTGACCTCCCTTCTGTGAGTATGATTCTAGGCATGAGCAGAATGGCCAGATGGATGTCAGGGCTTGTGGCCTCATAGGGTGTGTCACTCACACTTCTTTTCAAGAAAGAACCTGCTTCAAGGAGTGCAGAGAGCTGAGAGTTTCCAGCTGGAGCACCTTCTGGATCCACCCCAGCATCTGAGGTATAAGCATTTTCTCCCAGGCAGTCCTCAGCCAAAGACTGAGTATGGCAGAGATACTTGAGTATGACCACTGTTATACGACATGGGACTCCTTTTTGTTGTTGTTATTGTTGTTCTTTAAGTTTTTATTTTAATCACCCCATGTTCATGACAACAAGTGCACTCCTTAATCCCCATCACCTATTTCCCTCATCCCTCCACCCACCTCCCCTCTGGTAACCATCAGCTTGTTCTCTATAGTTAAGAGTCTGTTTCTTGGTTTCCTCTCTCTCTTTTCCCCTTGGCTTATTTGTTTCTTAAATTCCACATATGAGTGAAATCATATGCTATTTGTCTTTCTCTGACTGACTTATTTCACTTAGCATTATACCCTCTAGATCTATCCATGTTGTTACAAATGGCAAGATTTCATTCTTTTTATGGCTGAATAATATTCCATTATATATATAGCACCTCTTCTTTATCCATTCATCAATCAGTGAACACTTGGGCTGTTTCCATAGTTTGGCTATTGTAAATAATGCTGCTGTAAACATAGGGGTTCATGTATCCCTTTGATTTAGTGTTTTTGTATTATTTGGGTAAATACCCAATGGTGTGATTGCTGGATCATATGATAGTTCTATTTTTAACTTTTTGAGAAACCTCCATACTGTTTTCCAGAGTGGCTAGGCCAGTTTGCTTTCCCATCAACAGTATGGGATGGCTCCCCTGTCTTCACATCCTCACCAACACCTGTTGTTTCTTGTGTTTTTGATTTAAGCCATTCTGACAGGTGTGAGGTGATATCTCATTGTAGTTTTGATTTGCATTTCCCTGCGGAAGAGTGATGATGAGCATCTTTTCATGTGTCTGTTGGCCTTTGGCATGTCTTCTTTGGAGAAATGTCTGTTCATGCCTTCTGCCCATTTTTAATTGGATTATTTGTTTTTTGGGTGTTGTGTTTTATAAGTTCTTTATGTATTTTGGATACTAACCCTTTATTGGATATGTCATCTGCAAATATCTTCTCCCATTCTGTAGGTTGCCTTTTAGTTTTGTTGATTGTTTCCTTTCCTGTGTGGAAGCTTTTTGTTTTGATGTAGTCCCAGTAGTTTATTTTTATTTTTGTTTCCCTTAACAAGGGATAGTGGGGACTTACCTAGAAAAAAGTTGCTGTGGCCGATGTCAGAGAAATTACTGCCTGAGCTCTTTTCTAGGATTTTTATGGTTTCAGGTCTCATATTTAAGTCTTTAGTCCATTTTGAGTTTATTTTTGTGTATGGTGTGCAAAAGTGGTCCAGTATTCATTCTTTTGTATATTGCTGTCCAGTTTTCCCAAAGGCACTTGTTGAAGAGACTGTCTTTTTCCCATTGGATATTCTTTCCTGCTTTGTCAAAGATTAATTGACCATATTAATTGTGGGTTTATTTCTGGATTCTCTATTCTTTTTTTTTTTAATTAAGATTTATTTATTGATTTTAGAGAGAGAGAGAGAGTGCGAGCATGAGTTGGGGGAGAGGCAAAGGGAGAGGGAGAGAGAGAATCCTCAAGCAGACTCCCTGCTGAGCACAGAGGCTGATGTGGGGCTCGATCCCAGGACCCTGAGATTATGACCTGAGCCTAAATCAAGAGTCAGCCTGCGTGATTGACTGAGCCACCCAGGCGTCCCCAGATTTTCTATTCTGTTCCATTGATCTGTGTGTCTATTTTTTGTGTTTTGATTACTACAGCTTTGTAATATAATGTGAAGTCCAGAATTATGATGCCTCCAGCTTTGCTTTTCTTTTTCAAGATTGCTTTGGCTATTTGGGGTCTTTTGTGGTTCCATACAAATTTTAGGAATATTTGTTGAGTCTGTGTCTGGCTCACCATACCACAATGGCATTCCAACCAGAAATCATTCTTAGAGTTGAGAGAATCATGCTCTAATCACATAGCTGAGGGGTTCAATAAGGCAATAGATCCAAAGATTTTCTGGAGAAATCTCTCAGGTCCCATCAGGAAAGCAAACACTGGCTGGGAAGGAAGTTGCTCTGGGGTGGGGACACATGGAAGACAAAAGGTTATGACCCAGGATTTCAAAATAAGTACCCTTTATGTGTCGGGCACTTTCATGTATTTATATTTCTAAAGCCACCCTATGATGCCGGAATTATACTTTAAGGTAATCCCTTTTTTATGGCCTAGAAAAATCTGGTTTAGAAGGTTAAGTGATTTTTCCAAGGTCATAGCATTAGCAAACAGCAAAGCTAGGGCTTTAGACAAGGTCTTCTAACTCCAAATGTAGTCATTTTCTTCATGATTTCACTGCTGGCTAATTTTATCAACATGCCTATATCAATAATAATAATATTTTATGCAGTAGCCATAACTGTCTTAGTTGCTTAGATCAAATCATGTCAACTTGTAGTCAGACCATGATTGGAAAGCACTGTAGTAAACATGTGCTAGTTTTTGACATCTCAACATCTATTTTCCTCTTCTTTTGGTAAACGTATTCTAATTTCTCCCTGGAGAACTCCCTCCTCCCCACTTGCAATCCAGAGTTTTAGGTGGGCTCTAACCCTGGCTTCAGGAATGGGGCCTATGTCTCCCCCTAAATCAATCAATGTCTGCATTTCCCTGGGCACTGCAATTTGGAATGGTCTATAATCAGTCAGGACCCATTAGGCTTTGGCCAAAGCTGCTGGGAGAAAAGCAGTGCTCTTCCTAGTTCACCTAAACTTGGGAGAATATAGGCTGGAGCTGCTATAGTTATCTTGCTGCTTTGATTGGAGAATGTGTCCAAGAAGTGTCCTTACACAGCATAAGCAGAGCCAGGAGATGGATAGGAAGAAACCAGGTCCTGTTGTCTTTTTTTTTTTGGCTTGGATCAGGCCACTCTTGAGGCCAAAACTATCCCCAAGAACTTCCAGTTCTGTGATACAACAAATTCCATTTATACTTAAGCTAGTACAGGTTGTATTTTCTGTTATTTTCAAATGAAGGAGGTTTGCTTGATACAACAGACTTCCTCATTTCAAGTTAACCAATGTTAAAAAATCAATTAGGACTCAACAATAAAAAGACAACCCAGATAAAAGTGGGCCCAAGATCCTAGTAGATGCTATAGACTGAATATTTGTGTCCCTCTAAAATTCATATGTGGAAACCTCTTCCCCCAATGTGATGGTATGAGGAGGTGGGGACTTTGAGAAGTGATTAGGCCATGAGAGCAGAGCCTCCATGAAAGGGATTAGGGTCTGTAGAGAGACTGGAGAGGGCTCCCTTGTCCCTTCTGCCATGTGAGGATGCAGTGAAAAGGTTGCCATCTATGAACCAGGAAGCAGGCTTTCTCCAGATGCTGAATCTCCCAGTGCCTTGATCATGAACTTCCCAATTTCCGAACTATGAGAAATAATTTCTGTTGTTTATGAACCCCCAGCCTATGGTATTCTGTTATAGTAGCCCAAATAGACTAAGATAATAGACATTTCTCCAAAGTAGATATAAAATGGCCAATAAGCTCTTGAAAAGACGCTCAACATCATTAGCCATTAGGAAAATGCAAACCAAAACTACAGTGAGATAGAACTTCACATCCCCAGGATGACTTTAATAAAAAAATATGAAAACCAGTATTGGCAAGGATATGGAGATATGGGAACCTGTGCACATTGTTGGTGGGAATGTAAAATGATGCAGCTGCTTTGGAAAACAGTCTGGCAGTTTCTCAAATGATTAAACATAGAGTTGCCATGTGACCATCAATTCTGTTCCTAAGTATATACCCAAGAGAAATTAAATGATATGTCCCCCAAAAGGCTTATATAAGATGCTCATAGCTGTTGTATTCATAATAGCTAAAAATGAAAAATAATACAAATGTCCATCAACAAGAAATGGATAAACAAATTGTGATATATTCATACAGAGAAATACAGAGAAATTCCTATTTAGTCATAAAAGGAATGAGCTACTGATATATGCAAAATCATGAATGAATCGGGCGCCTGGGTGGCTCAGTTGGTTAAGCAACTGCCTTCGGCTCAGGTCATGATCCTGGAGTCCCGGGATCGAGTCCCGCATCGGGCTCCCTGCTCAGCAGAGAGTCTGCTTCTCCCTCTCCCGCTCCCCCCTCTTGTGCTCTCTCTCTCTCTCTCAAATAAATAAATAAAATCTTTAAAAAAAAAAAAAAATCATGAATGAATCTAGACACATGTTGACTGAAAGAAACCAGACACAAAATAATATATATGGTATGACACCATTTATATGAAGTCCAAGAATAGGAAACTGATCTATGGTAATAGAAATCAGAAAGTGGTCGCCTTGGTGAATAGGAAGGGTGTTTAATGAGAAGGGGACAAGAGGGTGAAGGAACTTTCTGGAACTTTAGGTTCTAGTTGCATGGGTGTGTACAACTGTCAAAACTTATGAAATTGAACCATAAGATTAGTGTACTTCACTTAAAAAATGATGAATACTATTTTTTCAATGGTGGCTGCTTTTTCACTTCTGATGAGGAAAAAAGGCATCCACTGAACTTATATGCTCTGATATGTGTGAAAAATTGTCCTATCCATAAACATCTTTCCCCACCAACTTAAGAATGGACTTCATTCCTCCCCACCAGTTAGTTTCTCCTTTTTTTAAAAAAAAGATTTATTTGTTTATTTATTTATTTATTTATTTATTTATTTGAGAGAGGGAGAGAGAGAGAGAACACAAGCAGGAGGACGTGGCAGAGGGAGACGGAGAAACAGACTCCCCGCTGAGCAGGGAGCCTGATGTGGGGCTCGATCCCAGGACCCTGAGATCATGACCTGAGGCCGAAGACAGCTGCTTAATGGACTGAGCCACCCAAGGGCCCAGTTTCTCCTTTAATATAAAACACTGAAAGCCCTAAATAAAATGCTGTATTACATATTCCTGATGACTAAATCTTGCACTCATTTATAACATTGATTGATTGACTGATTGATTGCAGGAAGCTTCTTAGCAAGGCATGCCAACCCACCATTGACTAATGTGACCAAGTTATTTAAAGCCCCATCACTCATCTTATAATGGAGTGTGTTTATAAACCATTTATTTCCAACCTCTACTCTTTTGTTTTAAACAAAGTTTTGTAACAAAGTTCTTCATTCCATCTAACTTAGCTCGAGAGACAACGTGATTTCTATCTTAAAACCCAGAAATTAAAAAGATCATGAAAACAATAAAACAGTGATTGCCATTTTCAAGTCACTAAGTTGAAGAGACACCGACTCTTACAAACCAAGTTTCCAGGGCGCCTGGGTGGCTCAGATGGTTGGGCGTCTGCCTTCAGCTCAGGTCATGATCCCAGGGTCCTGGGATCGAGTGCCGCATCGGGCTCCCTGCTCCTTGGGAGCCTGCTTCTCCCTCTGCTTCTCTCTCTCTCTCTGTCTCTCATGAATAAATAAATAAAATCTTAAAAAAACAAACAAACAAACAAACCAAGTTTCCACTTTGGGTAATTCATTCTCATTTCTTCAATTATGGACCAGTTTAATTAGTCCCAGAAAGGCTATGGAAATCCTAAAATGCAGAATCACTTATGAACTTCCCTAGCATGATTCATGAAATCTCTACGGGTTCACTAGAATATCCATTTTGATGGTGTTTTATAGATTAGCAATAGCCTTATTGCTTCACTAAGTAGACTTCTCTGTGACTAAAAAACAAAACAACAAAAACAAACAAACAAAAACCAATGTGAACTCCTCCGTTGGGGGAATGGGAGAGGAGACATTACAAAAAAAAATGGTATTTTTTCCAATACCAAGAAAATTCATTAGCAAACACATTAAAATGCACTTGAGTAGTCATCACACTGCAGTGTTTTGGAAAAGGCCCTACTTTGGAAAAACACAGGGCAAAAACATCTTCAATTCTGTAGCTTGGCACAATGAGACAGCAGGATGACAAATGTCTTATTATTCCCCATGGTGCCTTAATATTTAGAGGACATCTGCTACTATGTGTTTCTCCCTCCCCTGAGTCACCTTTATCGGAGTCTAGCATTATGTTACTGCTACTTTCCATGTCCGCCTGGCAGAGTGATAAGACACAGATGTGGTCCTTCAGTGTGTGGGAAACAAATTAGCCTTAAAGTCAGGAGGCTGAGCTTTTACTCTCTGCTCTTGTACTAACTATGCAGCCTTAGGTAAATATCTCAAATTCTCTTGGCTTCAGTGTCCTCATATGAAAAATTGGAAGCATAATAGACATGGTTCCAATGTAATGTAAGTTGACTTTCTCCTGTTCATTATTAGGGGTTCCTCAGGCCATAGAACCAATATATAGAGAAGGGGTGATGATATATCCTTCTCAACAGTAATTACCTTGCTGCTGCATGATGGGGATGGGGTAGGGAGGATTCTGTTTAGAACTCAGGGATTCAATGCACAACCTCTTAGCACTCTTTGGCCCAATGGCCAAGTCTGCTCACTGGAAGAGTGCATTCGCCTAATACAGACAAGACTATCAATGCCTCATATCCCACATGCATGATGTTCAGGTTTCTCTGAACCTACTTTAGAAAAGCAGGCAAAAGCATCTTTCTTCTTGCAGCCTGGCACACAGAGAGAGGTAAAAAAAAAAAAATTAGCCAATGTGCTGATAGAAAAGAAAAACAGAAATGGCAGATAGAAGTTAGCCTTGAGTACCTGCTTAAACCCTGTGGCCTGCCCCAGAAGCAGGGATCATGCAAGCTGTGTGTTATGTACTTGGTCGTTTTTCCGTCCCCCATGCCTGCTACTTTACAAGGAAAACAATGGAGGTGGTTGACATTTTAGGTTCGGGGGACATATGACCAACTTCTCATCATTCCAGGTCTACCTTCTACCCTTCTTTCTGCTGTGTTCCGTGGGAGGTTGACATAAATGCACAGCACCAATAGGTTCTCTTGCGCTCTGGTTTCCTGATGGGTTTGACAAAAGGGAGCAAAGACAGAGGAAAGAAAGAAGAGTAAGGTCAGAGTATTTATGCCCTTCTAAAAAATCACTGTACTGTGAGCTGGCTACATCCTTCCACTAGAGGTCGGAGCTCCTGCTAAGCAGCGGTCCTCACAAAGCCCTATCTCCTGGTTCTAGTAATGGCTTTCTTTCCTTGCCCCTTCAAGCCTGTGACTGGTAATGGTATTCCTAAGTTACTAATACTTGGGCATTTTATTATCACTTTTGGGTTCCTTACACCCAGCCCACACTTTTGTAAATAGTCCCTTTATTAAACTCTCCTCAAATTACCAAGTTTGCACAAACTATTTCCTTTCTGGGTGGGAAGGTCTGACTAATATACACAGGTGTTGTGTTTTTGTTTGTTTGTTTGTTTTTTATAGGAACCACAGGGGTGATTGTAAGGTGAAATGACATTTAAAATGTGTGAAATTTCTTTGAAAGATGTGATAACTTTGTAGAAGTTCAAATGTAGAAGTTCTCTCTATATAATACATATAGAAAAAATACATTAAAACATATATGTAGAGTTTAAAGAATAATTCTAAATGAACACCTATAGGACCAGTACTATGATCCAGATATAGAGCCTTGCAGGCTCCTCAGAAGCACTACCTTCCCAGCCTATTCTACCCTGCCAGCTTAAAGACATTTTTATTCTGACTTTTATAGCAATTATTCATTGCTTTTCTGCATTTATCAATGAATGTATATTTTATCAGCTATGTCAGCATCCCTTAAATCTAAAGTTTTATTTTACCTATTATAGAACTTATGTAAATGGGATCATACTATAGATATTTTTTATCTTGCTTCTTTTGCTCAATATTATGTTAGATTTATCCATGTTGTTGAGTATAAGTATCCATGTCTTGTAGGATACTTTGCTCACTTTTGCCACTGTATACTGTTCCATTGTAACAATATTCAACACTTAATTTATGTATTGTAGTGTTGATGACTATTTGAATTGTTTCCAGTTCCAGGCTATTTAGAACAATGCTACTAAGAAAATTCTTATGCTTACCTCTAGTGCACAATGCAAGAGTTTCTCTAGGACAGTGGTTCTTGAATGTTTTGGTCTCAAAATCCCTTTACACTCTTAATACAGTGAGGACCCATAGAGCTTTTGTTTATATGGGTGATATTTATCAATAATTACTACATTAGAAATTAAAACAGGAAGTCAAAAATATTTATTAATTTATTTTTAATAATAAACCCATTACATGTTAACATAAATAATGTGTTTTTAATTAAAAAACTATAAGGTTTGGGAAGATAATACAGAAGAATTTTTTACAACTTTAGGATAGAGAAAGAATTCTTAAATAGTACAAAAAGCAAAACCATAAAAAAATTGATAAATTAGACTATATTAAAGAACTTTTAGGGGTGCCTGGGTGGCTCATTCATTAAATGTCTGCCTTTGGCTCAAGTCATGGTCCCAGGGTCCTGGGATCGAGCCCCGCATTGGTCTCCCTGCTCAGCGGGAAGCCTGCTTCTCCCTCTCCCACTCCCCCTGCTTGTGTTCCTCTCTCGCTGTCAAAAAATAAATAAAATCTTAAAAAAAAAAAAATAAGGAGCTTCCATTCATGAAATGATACCTAAGAGAGTGAAAACCCAAGCCACAGCACAAGAGAAGGTATTAACTACAGATACAGCCAATAAAGGACTTGCATCTAAAACATAATTCCTTAGTAGCATGTTATTTAGCCTCCCTGTATTTGTGTTCTTTCTAGATTTTTTTCTTGTGATTAATTTCTAGTTTTATACCATTGTGGTCAGAAAAGATGCATAATATGGGCGCTTGGGTGGCTCAGTCAGTTAAGAGTCTGACTCTTGATTTCAGCTCAGGTCACAATCTCGGGGTTGTGAGATCAAGCCCTGCATCAGGCCTGCACTCAGCGGGGAGTTTGCTTGGGATTCCCTCACTCTTCTTCTGCCCCTCCTCCTGCGCACTCTCTCTCTCTAAAATAAATAAATAAATCTTAAAAAAAAGATGCATGATATTATTTCAGTCTTTTTAAATGTATTGAGACTTGTTTGGTGGCCTAATGTGATCTATTCTGGAGAATATTCCATGTGTACTTGAAAAGGATGTTTATTTTGCTATTTTGGGGTGGAATGTTCTGAATATATCTGTTATGTCCATCTGGTCCAATGTGTCATTTAAAGCCACCGTTTCCTTGTTGGTTTTCTGTCTGGATGATCTATCCATTGATGTAAGTGGGGTGTTAAAGTCCCCTACTATTATTATATTACTGTCAATTACTTCCTTTATGTCTGTTAATATTACTTTATGTATTTAGGTGCTTCCATGTTGGGTGCATGGAAGAAATCCAACAAGATTGTTCCCTTTATCATTATGTAGTGTCCTTCTTTGTCTCTTGTTATGTTCTTTGTTTTTTTTTTTTTTTAAGATTTTTATTTATTTATTTGGCAGAGAGGGACACAGCGAGAGAGGGAACACAAGCAGGGGGAGTGAGAGAGGGAGAAGCAGGCTTCCCGCTGAGCAGGGAGCCCAATGCGGGGCTCGATCCCAGGACCCCGGGATCATGACCTGAGCCGAAGGCAGACGCTTAACGACTGAGCCACTCAGGCACCCCTGTTCTTTGTTTTAAAGTCTATTTTTTCTGATATAAGTAGTGTTATCCTAGCTTTATTTTCACTTCCATTTGCATTGTAAATGTTTTTTCCATCTCTTCATTTTCTTTTTTTTTTAAGATTTTATTTATTTATTTATTTATTTATTTATTTATTTATTTATTTATTTTAGAGAGAGAGTGAGAGAGCAGAAGGGGAGGGGAGGAGGGGGAGAAAGAATCTCAAACATATTCCCTGCTGAGTGCAGAGCCCAACGCAGAGCTTGATCTTGCTGCCCTGAGATCATGACCTGAGCTGAAACCAAGAGTTGGATGCTTAACCATCTAAGCTACCCAGGCGCCCCTCCATCTCTTCACTTCCAATCTGCATGTGTCTTTAGGTCTGAAGTGAGTCTCTTGTAGGCAGCATATAGATGGGTCTTGCTTTTTTATCCATTTGGTCACCCTATGTTTTTTGATTAGAGCATTTAGTCAATTTACATTTAAAGTCATTATTGCTAGGTATGTACTTATTGCCATTCTGTTACTCGCTTTATGGTTGTTTTTATAGTCCTTCTCTGTTTCTTTCTCCTTCTCTTGCTCTCTTCCCATGTGGTTTGAAGGCTTTCTTTAGTGATATGCTTGGATTCCTTTCTCCCTATTTTTTGTGTATCTATTATAGGTTTTTGATTTGTGGTTACCTTTGGGTTCATATGTAACATCTCATGAATATAGCAGTCTCTGTTAAGTTGATGGTCACTTAAGTTTGAACCCATTCTAAAATCATTAAATTTTAACCCCCCCATCACATTTTCTGTATATGATGTCTTACTTTACATCCTTTTATTTTGTGAATCTCTTGACTATTTTTTTAAGGGTTTTATTTATTTATTGGTCAGAGAGAGACAGAGAGAGCGAGCATGCACAAGCAGGGTGAGTGGCAGGCAGAGGGAGAGGGAGAAGCAGGCTCCCCACAGAGGGATCATGACCTGAGCTGAAGGCAGACACTTAACCAACTGGGCCACCCAGGCGCCCACCCTTGACTAATTTTTATAGATATAAATGATGTAACTGCTTTTGTGCTTTAATCTCCATATTGGTTTTATAGTGATTAATCTACTACTTTTATTAATGTTTGCACTTACCTATAAATTTTTTTCCTTTCATAATTTTCTTACTCCTGATTATGGCCTTTTCTTTTCACTCAAAGAATTTCCTTCCATCTTTTTTGTAAGGCTGGTTTAATGGTGATGAACTCCTTTAACTTTTATTTGTCTGGGAAACTCTTTAATTGTCCTTCTATTCTGAGTGATAAGCTTACCAGGTAGAGTATTGTTGGTTGCAGGTTTTTTTCCTTTCAGCACTTTGAATATATCATGCCACTCTCTTCTGGCCTGCCAAATTTCTGCTGAACAATCAGCCTTATGCGGTTTTCTTTATATAGAACTCTTTTCCTTTCTCTTGCTGCTTTTAAAATTCTCTCT
This sequence comes from Phoca vitulina, assembly GCF_004348235.1. NCBI lineage: Eukaryota > Metazoa > Chordata > Mammalia > Carnivora > Phocidae > Phoca > Phoca vitulina. The sequence continues at coordinate 48,842,047 of NW_022589705.1, forward strand.
TTATTACTACTTTTTGCCATTTTAATTATTATGTTTTGTGGTGTGGACCTCTGAGGGTTAATTTTGTTGGGGGCTCTCTGTGCTTCCTGGATCTGGATGTTTCTTTCCTTTCCCAAATTTGGGAAGTTTTCAGCTATTATTTCTTCAAATACATTTTCTTCACATTCTCTCTTTCTTATCCTTCTGGGATCCCTATAATGCAAATATTGTCACACTTGATGATGTCACTGAGTTCCTTTAACTTATTCTCATTTTTTATTATTCATTTGGCCATTCAGCTTGGTTCCTTTCCATTACCCTGTCTTCCAGATCACTGATCCATTCTTCTGAATCCTCTAATCTGCTGTTGATTCCCTCTAATGTGTTTTGTTTTTGTTTTTTTAATTTCAGTTATTGAGTTCTTCATCTCTGGTTGGTTCTTTTTTTATATTTTTAATCTCTTTGTTGAAGGTTTCACTGAGCTCCTCCACTTCTGTTTTCAAGTTCAGTCAGTATGTTTATGACCATTACTTTGACTTCTTTATCAGGCATATTGCTTATCTCCATTTCATTTGGCTTTTCTGCTGTGTCTTTGTTCTGTTCTTTCATTTGGGGCATATTCCTTTGTCTCCTTGTATTGTCTAACTCTCTGTGTTTGTTTCTATGTATTAGGAAAGTCAGCAACATTTCCTGATCCTGAAAGTAGTGGCTTAATGAAGAAGAGGTCCTGTAGTGCCCTGTAGTACAATGCCCCCGGTTCACCAGAACCAGGTCCTTCAGGGGTGTCTTCTATGTGGGTTATATATGCCCTACTGAGCCACATTTGCCTTCAGTCCAGTCCACTGCAATAGCTCACCTTGCCTGTTGTAAGCTCACTGGGCAGGGTTTAATCCCTGTGCTGTTAAGGAGCCAGTCTGGGGCTGCTGTGGGCTTGTAGTTGGGAGGTGTCAGCAGTCAGACCAGACGCCTGCCCCCAGCCTGTCTGCCAGGGCTGCAGTCACACCAAATTGCAAGGCACCTTCCCTGCATTGTCCTCCGAGAGGCTTTCACTGACGGGCAGGGCCTACAGTCAGACCAGAGGCCTGCCCCCAGTCTATCCGTTGGGGCTGCAGTTGCAATGACCTACAGGATACTCTTCCTGCCTTATCCCCTGAGAGGTTTTCATTGGTGGGTAGGGCTGGCAGTCAGACAATACAGTAAAAAAATACATGGAGAGAAATGAAAATGAAAACACAATGGTCCAAAATCCTTAGGATACAGTAAAAGCTGTTCTAAGAGGGAAGATTATAGAAATACAAGCCTACCTCAAGAAACAAGAAAAATCTCAAATTAAGAACCTAAGTTTATACCTAAAGGAGCTAGAAAAAGAACAAACAAGGCCCAAAGCCAGTAGAAGGAAAGAGACAATAAAGATTAGAGCAGAAGTAAACAAAATAGACTTCAAAACAATAGAATAAATCAATGAAACTAGGAGCTGGTTCTTTGAAAAGATAAACAAAATTGAAGCACCATTAGCCAGACTCATTAAGAAAAAACCAGAGAGAATTTAAATAAATAAATTCAGAAATGAAGGAGAAATAACAACCAATACCCCAGAAATATGAAGGATTATAAGAGAATATTATGGAAAAATGTATACCAACAAACTGGACAACCTAGAAGAAATGTATAAATTCCCAGGAACATATTACCTTCTAAACTGAATCAGGAAGAAATAGAACATTTCAACATACTGATTACTAACAATGACATTCTGTCTCTGCCTTTCCCTCTGTCCTTCCTCACCCCCGCCCCCCCACTCAGTCTCTCTCTCTATAAAATAAAATAAAGTAGAGTTAATACCTATGCTTCTCAAACTATTCCAAAAAATAGAATAGGAAGGAAAGCTTTAAAATTCATTCTAAAAGGCCAGAATTACCCTGACACTCAAATCAGATAAAAATACTGCAAAAAGGGTAAACAACAGGCTGATATCTCTGATGAACATAAATGCAAAAATCTTCAACAAAGTATTAGCAAACCAAATCCAACAATACATGTAAAAAGTCATTCATCATAATCAAGTGGGATTTATTTCAAGGATGCAAGTATGGTTCAATATTCACAAATCAATCAAGGTGATATGTCACATTAATAAGAGAAAGGATAAAAGCCATATGATCATCTCAGTAGATGCAGAAAAATCACGTGACAATGTACAACATAAATTCATTATTATATTGTTATTGTATTCTTCAATACCACTTAGCAAAAAAATGCCACTTTCACTTAAGAATATCTTTTTTTTTTTAAAGATTTATTTATTTTGAGAGAGAGAGAAAGGGTGTGCAAGTGGGGGGAGGGGCAGAGGGAGAGGGAGAGAGAGAATCTCAAGCAGACTCCCTGCCGAGGGCAGAGTCCAATGCTGGGCTCGATCCCTCAACCCTGAGATCATGACTCGAGTTGACACCAAGAGTCAGATGCTCAACCGACTGAGCCATCCAGGTGCCCCACACTTAAGAATATTTTTAAAGCAGTAAAAATTAATGTTATTAAATCATAAGTAATTGTACTTTAAGTACATCTTTTTCTGATGAGATTAATGGCAATATTAACAAATGTGAAATTTTTGATATTATATAAGGGAATGCATTAACATTTGGAAAATTTGTGTAACTCAATGAACCAATATTTACCAAACGACCAATGCTTGATATTAAAAAATGTTTCATTCCAAGTTAGAGAGCAGAAGATTTAAATGAACAGAGTATATAGTTCACTGATGTGATTTCAGATTCTACATTGCAACTAACCTTTAAGAAACTATCAGTGTAATGTTGAATAGAAGGGATGATGGTAAGCATCTTTTTATTTTTCCTTATTTCAGAGAGAAAGCTTTCAGTGTCTCACTACTTAGAATGATGTTGGCTGTAGATTTTCTATAGATAACTTTTAATGGATTTTAAATTCCCTTTTATTTCAAGTCTGATGAATCTTAAAATTAAGAGTACATATCGATTTTTTTTTACAATTTGCTTCTTCTGAATATATTGAGGTAATCATATGGTTTTTCACATTTACTAGTATGACAAATTACATTGATTTATTTTTTAATGTTAAACCAATTTTGTATTCTAGGAAAAATACAGTTTGGTTATCTATATTATCCTTTTGTATTGCTGGATTCAGTTTGCTAATATTTTGCTTCAGATTTTTCAGTTAATGTCCATAGATCAAATTATCCTATAATTATATTTTGTCATAATGTCCATGATGAGTTTTAGTATCTTATTATGAATTTGAGAGTTGTTCTCTTATTTTATGTTTATATAGTATTAGAATACCTTGTTCCTTAAAATATTGGTAGAACTCACATGAAAGCCTCCTGGTCCTGGAGTTTTCTTTCTGGATTTTTTTTTTTTTTTTTTTAGATTTTATTTATTTATTTGACAGAGAGAGACACAGCGAGAGAGGGAACACAAGCAGGGGGAGTGGGAGAGGGAGAAGCAGGCTTCTCACTGAGCAGGGAGCCTGATGCAGGGCTCCATCCCAGGACTCTGGGATCATGACCTGGGCCGAAGGCAGACACTTAACGACTGAGCCACCCAGGCACCCCCTGGATTTTCTATGAATGATTCAACTTTTTAATGGTTATAGGATTATTCAGGTTTTTTATACTATTACCCAGGCACCCCTCCATATAATTTATTACATTTTCAAATGTATCGCTATTAAGCCATTCATTGTATCCTTTGCGATTTTTTCAGTGTCTGCAATATCTGGAGTAGAATGCTCCTTTTCATTCTTGATAGTTTTTGTGTGTGTGTATATTTATTCTCTGTCTCTGTCTGTCTCTCTCTCTTATAGTATCACTAAAGATTTGACAACTTTATCAGTCTTCTCAAAGAACAAACTATTGGCTTTATTGTTCCTACTAAGTATTTTTTCTATTTCATATATTTCTGTTCTTATTATTTCTTTTTTACTACTTTCTTTCTGTTTATTTCACTTTGTTTCTAATATCCTGAGGTGGTTGTTTATCCTATAGAGTTTTAGCCTTTTTTCTTTTCTAATATTATAACATTTAAGGCTATATATCAGCCCTCTAAGTTCTTTTTAGCTGTATCCTACATGTTTTTGATAGGTATGACTTTATTACTCAATTAAAAACATTTTTAAAATTTTCCATTATGAGTAATTTTACAATTACATAGGGATGTTCTGTTTATCTTTTTTTTAAAGATTATTTATTTATTTATTTGACAGAGAGAGACACAGCGAAAGGGAACACAAGGGGGGGGGGTGGTGGTGGGAGAGGGAGAAGCAGGCTCCCGTGGAGCAGGGAGCCCGATGTGGGGCTCGATCCCAGGACCCCGGGATCATGACCTGAGCTGAAGGCAGACGCTTAATGACTGAGCCACCCAGGCACCCCTATCTTTTTATTATTTATTTATATTTTGATCACACCGTGATCAGAAAACATTCTGATCTGAATGAACAAACGATGTTATCTCAGTCCTTTAAAATTTGTTGAGGCTTGCTTTAATGATCTCATATGAGTCCATTTTGAAATAGTGTGTGTGGACTTTAGAGTATTTGTTCTGCAGTTGTTGAATGTAATATTATATATATATATCTCAATTAGGTTAACTTTATTAATCATCATTATTTGAATCAGCTATTAGGTAATTTTTCTTGTCTTCTGATTTTATCTATTATTAACAGATGTTTGTTTCAATTTCCTGTATAATTGTGGATTTGTCTATTTCTCCTTATAGCTCTTCTGATTTTCTCTTACCTAGTTTGAGGCTGTTAGTATGTATATATAAATTTTAAAAATAAGTGCAAATTGAAATTGTATTGTTAAGAAGTGATTGTCTTAGTCAATTTTTATTTTGGTATAATATATATAACATCAAATCTGCCATTTTAACTGTTTCTAAGTGTACAATTCAGTGGCATTAATTATATTCACCATGTTGTGCAACCATAACCGCTATATAGTTACAAAATGTTTCCATCACCCCAAATAGAAACTCTGTAACCATTAGGCAAAAATTCCCCATGCTCCCCTCCTCCCAGCCCCTGACAAATCTACTTTTGGTATCTATGAATTTGCCTATTCTAGAGATTTCATATAAGTGAAATCATAAAATATTTATCATATTGTGTCTGGTTTATTTCACTTAGCATATGTTTTCAAGGTTCATCCATGTAATCTAATATATATGCCATATATTAGAACTTCATTCCTTTTTATGGCTGAATAATATTTCATTACACGTATATACTACATTTTGTTTCACCATTGATTTGTTGAATACTTGGGTTGTTTCCATCTTCTGGCTGATGTGAACAATGCTGCAGTAACATGGTAGAAAAGTATCTTTTGAGTCCTTGCTTTCAATTTTTTTAGTTATATACCTAGGAGTGGAATTGCTGGGTCACATAGTAATTCTGTGTTTAGCTTTTCAAATAACAACCAAATTGTTTTCAATGTGCTTTGCCTTAAAATTTGTTTAGAGTGCTAGTAATATAAGAATGCTGGCTCCTTTCTGTTTATATTTGCAGAGTATATGTATTTCCCATTTCATCTGTTTGAATATTTTTACAGTTGTTTTATTCAGTCTGAAAACCTTTGTCTTTTAACTGATGCATTTATTCCATTTATGTTTTATTTCATTAATTAGTATTAATAACTAATATATTTTAAATTACCACAGTTTTCCTTTTTATGTTCTATTATTCCCTTTTTCTTCTGTCTTTTCTTCTTTTGAATTGACTTTTTTTAATCATTCCATTCTCCACCCCTTACCCATTTATAGGCTAACATTCTCTGTATCCTTTTAGCAGTTAGCTAATATATACACACACACACACACACACACACACACATAACCTATCAATTCAAAAGTTAGTCAATAATGCTGTTTTTGTGCTAGATACTACAAAGACTTTGAACACTAACTCCATTTACTCTCTTCCTGGTTTGCATGCTTTTACTTTTGTGAATTTAACTTATTTTTTAATCTCATAAGATATTATTAATGTTGTATTATGCACAACATTGCATTGTATAGATTTATCCATATATTTACCACTTTCTTTGCTCTTCATTCTTTCTAGCATCTCAGAGCTTCCATCTGAGATCACATTCTTTCTTCCAAAATGACATCCTTCAGGATTTCCTTCTACAAGGATCTGAACAGTAGTAAACTTAATCTTTATGTTCTAATTGTTTTTTTAATGTTTATATTGTGCTCTCATTCTTGAAAGATGTTTTCACTAGGAATAAAATAATAGGTTCACAGGTATTTTCCTTCACCCCATGGAGGATATCATTATACTATCATCTGCTTTCCATTGATTCTATTGAGAAATCAGTTGTCAGTGTAGTTGTTCCTTTGACGGTGATCTCCACCCATACCCCACCCCAGTCTCTCCCCCCACCTCTGGCTGTCCATTAGTTTTATGATGAGGAATCTAGGTTTAAAGTTTGCTCAACAGTTAGTTCATTCTTTCCTGCTTTCCTCCCTCCCCCTTCCTGCCTCCCTGCCTGCCTTCCTTCCTTCCTTCCTTCCTTCCCTCCCTCCCTTCTGTTCCCTTCCCCTCCCTTCCCTTTCTTCTTTCTTTCCTTCCCTTCCCTTCCCTTTTTCCTGTATAGGATTTTTTTGGCTTTTTTTTTTTTTTTTTTTGAGTGTGTGAATTGATACCGTTTATTGGCTCTGAAAAAGTACAGGTTATTATTTCTTCAAATATTATCTCTGTCGTGTCATGTCTTTCCTCTCCTTCTAGAACTACTTAAATGTACACTAGACTTCCTCACTCTCTTTTCCAGCAATCTTAATCTCTTTTTCACATATTCCATTACTTTGCATCTCTGTGCTGCCTTCCATAAAGTCTTATGACCTAAACTTCCTGTTCTTTAATTCTCGTTTCATTTATGTCTAATATGGTGTTAAACCACTGGTTTTTGTTTTGTTTTTAATTTCAGTAACTGTGATTTTCATTTCTCGAAGTTTTATTTGGTTCTTTTTAAAAGTTTCTTGGTCACCCTTTTATAGTTTCCAGTATCCTGAAGATATTTTCAAATGTGCCTTTTATATCTTTAATAATGGTAGATACAATTGTTTCTTAATCTATGTCTGATAATTCCAGTATCTGACGTCTTTTTTTGGCCCTGTTTCTACTATTGTTTCTTCTAGCTCTCATACATAGTGCTTATTTCTTTACGTGTGCTTAGTTGTTTTTCACTGCGGGCTGCTCAGTGACCTTGAAAAATTATTTATGTAAATACATTGAGGCCTAGGAGGAAGATGACTTCTCAGGATGGGTTTGTATTTGTCATGTTTAATCCCTACGGGCTTTACCAGTATTCCGCACCAATTTAAATTTATTGCTTGAATTTTTTTGGACCATCAAGAGGTTGTAATTGCAGTAACTCCAGGAAGTGATCACAAATTTTCAAGGATGAAATTGTTTCCCCATTGTATTATTTAGCAGCCTCCTATGGGTGGAGATTTGGGGAAAATAGGTTGTGAATTCCTAGTTTTGCTGGTGGATTTCCTTTTGTACTTTACTCCTTAGGAAGATAGAGTCTCAAATTGGCTGGATTATTAAATGCCCTTAGAGCAAAAGCAGTTTTGGTACTCAGTATACCTTAGATTTGAACAAATTGAGGGTTGCTGGAGGGGAGGTGGGGCTAAATGGGCAATGGGTATTAAGGAAGGCACTAGTTGTGATGAACACTGGCTGTTATACGTAAGTGATGAATTACTAAATTCTACTCTTGAAACTCATAGTACACTATATGTTAACTAACTAGAATTTAAATAAAAACTTGAAACATTAAAAAAAAAAAGATTTTCGGGTGCCTGGGTGGCTTAGTCTGTTAAGTGTCTGACTCTTAATCTCAGCTCAGGTCTTGATCTTGGGGTTGTGAGTTCAAGCCTCATGTTGGGCTCCATGCTGGGTGTGAGCCTACATTTAAAAAAAAATAGATTTTATTGGTCACGTGAGTGTTCTGATACTTTTAATATAGTTGTATTTTTTTTTTTAAGATTTATTTATTTAGGACACCTGGGTGGCTCAGTTGTTTAGGCATCTGCATTTGGCTCAAGTCATGATCCCAGGATCCTGGGATAAGCTCTGCGCTGGGTTCCTTGCTCAGCAGGGAGCCTGCTTCTCCCTCTGCTGCTCCCCCTGCTTGTGCTCTCCCTCTCTTTCTGACAAATAAATAAAATCTTTAAATATTTATTTATTAGAGAGAGAGAGAGCACGAATGACATGAGCGGGAGGGAGAGAGAATCTCAAGCAGACTCCACACTGAGCACAGAGCCCTACGTAGAGCTCAATTTCACAACCCTGAGATCACGACCTGAGCTGAAACCAAGAGTGAGACACTCAACCAACTGTACCACCCAGGTGCCCCTAGTTGTGTTTTTACATAACTTTAATACTTGAATAACATTTTATATTATTTTATATTTTATATATAAATTTTTAACATATCATATTTATATATTATCTTTATATTCAATCCAACATTCTTAGTTGTCAGTTTCTGTAGTCAAGTGTCTGAAGTAAGCTGCTCCTGAGACTAGCTCCTGGACTCGTGTCCACTGAGGTCTCACAGTTGTATCTCTGGTTTTCTGCTCTTCTCTGTTGCCCAAGTCAAAAGTGGAATATTTGATAGGATGGTCATTTTTCTCCACTTGGTCAGGAGCAGGTGGTATACCTCAGCTGACAGTGGTCCACCATGGTTCTTATCAGCACCAGCACCACAGACTTCTTTGATTCTCTGCCACATCCTCTATGCATTATCTTCATCTCTACTTCTACTGGAGGTCATCTTGACCACCCTCATGACAGCGTTATTATCTCTCAACTGAGCCAAGTTCTGTGTCCCTTTACAGGAGATGCAGGAAGACCTGTCCCTTCCTCACCACACAGGAGCTAATGGGGCTCAATTTGGGCCCTCTTTGTACCCTCTAGTCTGCTCTCTTTCCTCCCCTGGGCCCACTCCATGTGCTGCTGACTCACCTTAATCAGTGATTTCCTTCTTGAATCCCAAGTAGGAAGCAGAGGAGAAGCTCTCTGGTCCTTAGCCTTCCCCTCAACCAATCTCACACCCCTTTCCTCTCTGGGACTTACTCCTGGGATCAAGAAAACTTCTCACTAACTGGCTTTCCTAACTCCAACTCCCACCTTCTGCCTACAATCCATTGGCACAGGAAGAAGGCTGAAGCAGCCCACTTCCTCAACATCATATCCTCGTTCTGTCCAAGGACAGCAAGCTCAACGGTCTAGTCATTATAGGTGGACACAGTTGTCTCATTGTGCTAAAAAAGAAACTCCATGATCTAGTCTACCAGGTTTAACCCTGGTTATGTCAATGGTTAGGAAAAGGAATGTGGAAAATTTCTTCTCTCTCACCTTTTTTTCTGGCTTCCTAAATAACTATTTTGATCAAAAATCCTATTTTGGATGTTAGAAGCTGATTTTTAACCCTTCCTTTATTAATTCCCACTTTAAGAATCCTAATCCCAATCTCCACATAGCACTCTCAGGCAAATATGCTTCAGGCCAACTAAGGAAAAGATCATATGCATGAAAATGTAAAAGAAAAAGCATATTTGGGGCACCTGAGTGGCTCAGTCAGTTGAGCATCCAACTCATGATTTCAGCTCAGGTCATTATCTCATGGGTCATGGGATCGAGCCCTGTGTTGGGCTCCCCACTCAGTTTGGGATTCTCTCACTCTCCCTCTGCCTCTCCCCCAACTCACACACTCTCCCTCTCTCTCTTAACTAAATCGTAAAAAAAAGAAAAAGTATATTAATATATTCCATAAATATCCAAGTTTCACATATATACATATATTATTTTTAATCAAAAGCATTTGTATTATTTATTGCTGTGTAGTAAGTTATGCCAATATTTAGTGGCTTAAGATAATGAACACTTAATATTTCATAATTTCTATAGGTCATAAAATTTGGAAGTGGCTTAGTTTGGTGATTTTGGCTCAGGCTCTCATAGGATGTTACAGACCAGATGAGAGAGAGGGCTACAATCTCCTGAAGGCTTGACTGAGGCTGAACTTTCAAGTTTACTCCCATGGCTATTAGCGGGATGCTTCAGTATCTCATGACATGGCACCTGGCTTCCCTCAGAACAACTAATCTGAGAGACAAGAGAGGGAGCGGAAAGCCATCATGCCTATTATGTCCTAGTCTCTGAAGTCACACACTGCCACTTTTGCTTCATTCCAGTCATTAAAAATGGGCCATTAAGTCCAGCTCATACTCAAGGGTAGGGGAATTAGGCTCAACCTCTTAAAGGTGGCGTCAAAGAATTTGTGGACATTTTAAGCCACCACAGTATTCACAATCACGTATTACCCCCTTCCTATGTGCCAGTGTGTAAAAACCAACAACAAACCAAGATTCCTGCAAGGTAGAGCTTGGAGTCTAGTGGGTACATGAACATGAAAACAGGCAATTACAGTACACTGAGGTATGGGTCCTCGTTTTCTCCCATGTAATATGGGGGACAATATATGTGAAAATGCTTTTGATAAGTGTCACTTAGCCAAAGTGATCAGGAGCTGAGATTCAAGAGGGAAAATACCTGCATTCAAATCTCAGCTCTGCCCTTTACTGGCTATGTGAGCCTGGGTCACTAACTCATCTCTGTGCCTCAGCTTCCTCATCAGTAAGATGGGAGAATAACAGTATCAAACTTGCAGGGTCCTTGTGAGGATTAAATGAGTTAGCATATGGAAAGGCTTAAAAGATACCTGGAACAAAGCAAGGGCTAGTTATCACAGCTGTCAACTGCAAGCTGCTTCAGAAATGAAAGGTAATATTATTCTAATTTCTGAGTCTAAGTACATACCCTTATGCCTGTGTTATTGAAAAGGAAGTTAACTTTAAAAAATGTTTAATGATGTATTTGTACTTTTATCTTTTTAAGCACATGACACATGTAGTAAAGTGAATGTCACTCTTCATCTCTACCCCACCCACTCATTCATCCCACTTCCTTCCCCAGAGGAAACCACTTTAACAGTTTCATGAATGTTCTTTCAGAAATTTTTCTACCTATTTAAAAGCTATGTACTTTCCTATAAATGGAATCGTATTATACATCTCTGCTACTTTACTTGCTTTTTCTGTTAATAATTTTACTGTTAATAGGTAACAGGGCTTTTCATGTTAATGATCACAGCTTTAAATCATTCCTTTTAATGACCAGAGGAAATTTTGTAGGATAGATACACTGTCAATTCTGTAAGCATTCTTCTACTGATGGCCATCCATGTTGATTCCAACTTTTTATTATTATAAACAGTTGTGTAATAAACATAAACATTTAAATGGACTTTCTAACCTTCAAAGACTTCATGAATATATATGTTTTTGATTAAGACCTGTTAAACTCATTGAACCTATAAAAGTCTCATGAAAAAGTCTATAGAGGGGTGCCTGGGTGGCTCAGTTGGTTAAATGTCCAACTCTTGATTTCAGCTCAGGTCTTGATCTTGGGTCATGAGTTTGAGTTCCGCATTGGGCTCCATGCTGGGTTTAAATTTTTGAGTCTACAGAAATTTAGACCTTTTAGCTTGACATCCAGGAATTTCTCCAATGTGAACTCAAACTATTTCTCCAATTTTGTTGCTTAGTGCTTTTGCACAAACTCCATACCTAGACAAATTGTCTTACACAATATTACTAGAACACACCATACACATTTTTGCCTTCAGGCCTTTGACTAGGAAAGGTCTTCCTAATCCCCTCGGCATTTCTGTCCTACCCTTCTGCAGTGGGTAACAGTGAGGTGGTCTGTCCATCCCATAGAAGTGGGCCCTTGGTTTCCTACTTGATCACAATTGTTTGGACCAGGAGTTGACACCAGACTCAAGCTATGCAAATCAGTCTCCTTGTGGAACTTGGAAATGGGACTAAAAATGAGCATCTCTTTAGGTGGCCGGACTTGGGTCACCATGGGAGCTGTGGGATGGTTATCTGATCCATGGGGGCAAGAAATGCAGCCAAAGCTGGCTGGTAGAGACAGAAGAATGAGATAGAATTATAGAGAGGAGATGAGACACAGTCTGGGTGTTTTCCCAAAATAGCACCTGGATCTTCTTCTATCCAAGGACCCAGTAACACTCCTGTCTTGGATTCTGTCAAAACTGGGTTTACTAAAGCTGGTTTTAACTATTTACATTCAAAAAAGTGGATCCCATTGTATCTTCCTGGAATGTTGAGCCCCCGTTACTCTGATCTGTGAGGGCCTGAACTTGCATGCACTAGTGGAACTTGGAACTTAAACAATTCATTTTGGCCACTTTGTTTCAAAATCAGGACTATCCAACATTACTGTGCAAAGAGGAATTCTAGATGAGGAAGATAAAGATCAACACTTTTTATTTTTTAAACTTTTAACCATCTTGGATGGACCTTTCTAAGGCAGATGGCAAAAATTACCTAGCTTATTAAATCAAGTGCGTGACTATTTAGTCATCTCTGGATGATTCAAACTACACATTATGAAGATCAAACATTTTATACACAAGGCATAATTCAGTGAGTCTCTAGGTTCATCTAACATAATGAGCACCTGCCACTAAAGCAGAATAAAATAAGCCCCCTTTTTCAAGAGGAAAATGAGACATCAGATATGAGTCTCCCTTTAAGAATGGAAACTGTTGTAATTCAAGAAAAACTGTGAAGCAAACCACCTAGACCTAAAGATAATTTCAAATTCAGATGCTAGACTGTAAGATATTTCAGTCTTTGCAGAAGGGAAAGCTAAGTTTATGATTTCGTGAGCTACTCATGGAGCTTAATGATTCATCATTTCCGTTACCAAATAAGATTTAATTTTACCGTGTTCAAGTCTCTCCATGGGAAAAAACAGATTTTTCTCTGTTGCTTCCTCACAGTTGTGTGCAGAGATAAAATCTCTCTTGCTATCAAGCCCATATTCATTGTTTACCTCTATGTTAGTGCCGACTCAAGGTTGGTGAAACAGATTTAGTTGTGGGAATGTTCTAAAATGGGTGTAGCTGGTGTCCAATCAAAAGAGTTTGTAAATTATATTTACTACTAAACTTATGATGATCTTATTTTGTTGTTTGGTTTAGAACGAAGCCCCTTGTTTCCACCTACAAAACCTTCAGTGTAATTTTTTGTTTTGTTTTTAATTGAATAGTTTTTGTTTTAATCATGCTCACATAAGAATGTATAAGACATAAATGTACATTCTGAAGAATAAGAATAAAGTAAGCATTCTGTCTAGCTCCCCACAGTTAAGAAAAGAACATTTTCCTTGTCAAAGAAACTTCCTGTGTGGGCCTCCTCAATTGCTTTCCCCTCCCTACACTGCTGAGATAATCAATGTTCTGATTTTTAGGATAATTATCCCCTTAGTTTCTTTAGTTTTATGACCTATGCTCATCCCTGAACAAGAGTATTTAGTTTTGTCTGTTTTGAACTAGTATAAACAGAATCATATTGTATATTTTCTTCAGGGGTTTGCTTCTTTCAACCTTGTGTTTGCATTATCTATGTTGGTGTGTGTAGCTGTTCATTATTTTCATTGCTGTATAGTAGTCCCTTTTATGAATGTAAAATAATTAATTATATATTCAACCCTTGGTGGACATTTGGATTGCTTCCAGTTTCTTATTATTATGAACAATGCTGCTATAAACATCCATGTATATATTTCCTAGTGCCAGAGTTTCTAGTTGAAGGTATATAATAACTGGGAGAATTGTAAAATCATAGGATACTAACATGTTCAGTCTTAAAAGGTACTGTGAAGTTGTTTTTTTAAGTGCTTATACAAATTTGTGCCTTTTTTTTAAAGATGTATTTATTTATTTGAGAGAGAGAGAGTAGGGGGAAGGGGCAGAGGGAGAGGGAGAGAATCTCAAGCAGACTCCCCACTGAGCATGGAGCCCAAGGCAGGGTGCTATCCCACAACCCTGAGATTATGACATGAACTGAAATCAAGAGTTGGACACTTAACCAACTGAGCTATCCAGGCACCCCACAAATTTATGCTCTTATCTGTAATGTATAAGAGTTCCCATTGTTCCATAGTATTTTCCACATTTGGAATGGCCAAACATACTTTCATCAATCTGATGGATACGTAAAAATATTTCAGTCTGGTTTTACTTTGCATTTTACACCTTACTGCTAACATTGAGCATCTTTTCATATGTTTAATGGCTATTTGAGTTTCTCCTTTTGTGAGGTATCTGTCTTTTGTCCATTTTCCTATTTTGTGTTTGTTACTAATTTGTAAGTGTTCTTTGTATCTGTTTTTTTTAAAGATTTATTTATTTATTTGAGAGAGAGAGAGAAGGGCAGAGGGAGAGAGAGAGAATCTAAAGCAGACTCCCCACTGAGTGCAGAGCCTGATGCAGGGTTCCATCCCATGACCCTGAGATCATGACCTGAGCTGAAATCAAGAGTCAGACACTTAACTGACTAAGCCACCCAACGCCCTTCTTTGTGTATTTTTGATACTACTCTTTTATTACTTAAATGTGTTGCAAATATGCATCTTCTCCCAGAGGATGGTAGGTATTTTATGAAGTTTTTTGATGAATAAATGTTCTCAATTTTAATATAGTCTAATTTACCAATCTTTCCTCTTATATTTATACATTTTATGTCTTAAGAAAACCTTCCCTAGCCCAGGAAAAAATTTTTATGGTTTACCTTTTACATTAGATTTTTAATTCACTTGGAGATTATTTATATGTATGGTATGAAGTAAGGATCCAATTTTATTTTTGTAACTATAAATACCCAGACATCCCAGCACTATTTATTGTAGGCTCCATCATTTCTCCTTTATTCTTCAGTGCCTGCCCCTTTGTCTATATATTTGTGGATCTAGGTCTGCCCTCTCTCTTCAAATTCATTGATTTATTCTTCTATGCTTGAACCATTACCGTATTATCTTCATTATAATGACTTTATAAATGTTAATATCTTGACGGCAAGCCCCTACCTTCTTCTTCTTCAAGAATGTCTTGGCTATTTTTGGCCTTTTGACTTTCATATATATTTTAGAATCAAGTTGTCAAGTTCCACCAAAAAAAAGTCTGTTGAGATTTTAATTGGAATTGTAACTAAATCTATAGATCAGTTTGGGGAAGAATTCATATCTTTAAATGTTAAATCTTCAAGTCCATGAACATAGCATATCTCCATTTCTCTAGGTCCTTTTTAACAACATTCAATAAAGTTTTATGTTCTTCTTGTATATATTTTGTTAGATTCATTCCTGGGTAATTTTTTTAACATATAAATTTGGATGCTACCACAAATGTCCTAGGTGTTAACCTTCTTTGCTTTCATTTGTGAACTGGTATTTAGAAATCAATTACTTTGTAATTGTATTATTCCAAGGCTGCTGTAACAAGTTGCCACAAACTTAGTGGTATAAAACAACAGAAATTTATTATCTCACTGTTCTGTAGTTCAGAAGTCCAAAATCGGTTCCACTGGGCTTAAAATCGAGATGTTGGAAGGGTTTTGCTGCTTTCTGGAGGCTCTAGGGGAGAATCTGTGTCCTTGCCCTTTCCAGTTTCTAGAGCTGCCCACATGCCTTGGCTTGTAGCCCCCCTTCTCCATCTTCAAAGCCAGCAACAACAGGTTGACTGACTTATGACACAATTTTTCAGTTTTAAGGACTCTTGTGATTACATTTGGCTCACCCAGATAATCTAGAATAATTTGATCATCTTAATTTAATCACATCTACAAAGTCATTTTTGACTTGTAAGGCAAAAATTCACAGGTTTCAGGGATTAAGATCTGGACATCTTTGTAGGGGAGATGGACTTCATTCTGCCTACAATGGTAATACTGATTTTGAATCCTACAATCTTGCTAAACTCTCTTATACATTCTTATCATTTATCTATAAATTCTTTTAGGCTTTCTGCATATACAATCAAATCATTTGCAAATAATGAGTTTTGTTTTGTCCTTTACAATGAGTGTGTGTGTGTGTGTGTGTGTGTGTGTGTGTATTTTTCCTACCTTTAATGCCAAGGTAAAACAAAAAGAATGGCTGGGGAAAAAATTCAAAAAACCAAAAATACTGACTGGGACTTCTAATATAATGTAAAATTCGAGTTATTACGTCAGGCAATCCTGTTTTGTTTCAGATCTCTAATGGAATACTTTCAGCATTTCACCATTAAGCAGAATATTTGATGTAGGCTTTTTTCTCCTGAAATTGAGATGATCATATGATTTTTCTCCTCTAATCTGTTAATCACATTAATTACATTAATTGATTTTCTAATGTTAAACCAACCTCCCTTTCTGAGAAAAACCAGACTTGGTCATTGCATTTTAGTAGTTATCCTAATGAGTGATTATGGGCCTTTTATTTTCCTTTCTTGTATGCATTATCCTAATTAGGTTATTGTAGTTAGGTTATAACAGCCTCATAAAATTAGTCATGGAGGGTACCTACTTTTTCTGTTCTCTGAAGTAGTTTGTGTAAGATTGGAATTATTGGTTACTGCATTGGTTTTAATAAAATTGCTGAGTTTCTAAACCTAAGCTGCATTGTGAAGCTTTGTACATTCTTCAACATGTCTGTGTCTAGTGCTTTAATATATAATTACTCAATCCAGGGAGATTTGAGGTATTATCTCTCTCTCTCTCTCTTTTTTTCTGATAGGGAAACTGAAGCTAAACAGGTTACATATATGCCTAAAGATCATATAGTTACTAATTGGCCTACCAGAACTTGAATTGAGACTTCTTGGCTCTGAATCCATTGTTCAACACTACATTCTCACTGATACTCTCCAGAAGTATTGATATCTTGGCTGCCATGAGTTTACATTTTTTCAAAAAATTTTTATGGTGTCTCTGTCTCTTCCTTTGATGGTATTTCTTGCCATCACTTTTCTCCTTTCTTTCTCTTTGGCCCACTATTTCCTTATTTCTTATATGCTGTGCTCCCAGAGACAAAAATAGGTTACTCTTTTGTAACAGTAGATAGCCTCTGAGGGACATTCTTAGAAGTAAGGAGCATGAGCTTTGTGACATCCATTTCAAACAGGCTCAGAAGATTTTATTATTCTTTTTGTTTCTCTTAGGTTGCTAGACTGTTAATTATCTTTATATTTATATGTCCTACACTTTGCTACTCAAAGTGTAGTCTGTGGACCAGCAGAAATGGCATCTCCTTGGAGCCTGTTAGTGGCAAAGCAGGTCCCATCCCAGAACCAATAAATCAGAAGCTGCATTTAGCAATCTTGCTAGGTGATTCCTGTGGACATTAAAGTTTGAGAAACATTGGCCTACATCACCAATTAGACTATAAAATCTTTGAGAACTCCTTATACCTTTTCCTATCCCCAGTTCCAAGCACCATGCCTCACGCGGAACCACACACTCATGAAATGAAGTCTGTGGTGATGATTTTATAAAACACATGGCAAATCAGAATCCTCAGTTCTGGTTTTGACTGTGTCAGGAACTCCATCTATTGTTTAATTTCAACAGCCTTCAGTTTCTCGTCTATAAAATGAAGGAGTATAATTACATTTTTTTCTAATGACCCCCCAAATTCCAATGCTACACCATGACTGATAAATCTCTCAGTTAAACTAATAAATGCTAACAATTGAGATTGTCCTGAGGTATTTCCTTTGCAAAAATTTGACACGAATTACACAATGGTGTTGAATGAAATATGTAATATGTGAAAAAGTATCACTTGCATCCAAATAGGTTGTTATTGTTAAGATCTCCGTTGGAAAAGATGGCTTTTGTTTGATCAGATGCCTTTTTTCAAGCAGTAAAGCAGTGTAATAATAGGGGCCAACATTTTGTGTTTCTAAAGTTCAGGTTCAGTAGTCTGGTATAATGGCCAACTGAAAATTGCAGTGTGGGAAAACATAGGAGGTGATGCTTTGATTTCATGAACATTGTGTAGGATTATCAAACCAAAATTGACATATTCTACCTTAGCTGCCTAGAATTTCAAATTTTTCTAGCAATTCTGTTTTCATTCTCACCTTCAAGATATTAGAGGTAGAGACAGGGTAGAGAGAGCAGAGTTAAAAAAAGATTGCCCCAGTTCAGAGTGTATCCGGCTGACCTACAAAATGAGACATTTCATGATTTGATCTGCTGTTCTATCACTGGAACCCCTCTTCCCCATCTTCTTGGAGAAGAATTTGTATTTGGATGTTATTGTTGTAACTGTATCATAATCATCATGGTGGAAACCATTGTTGACAGCCCACAAAAGAATGAAGTTTTACTCCTGATTGCCACTTACAGTTTTGATTCCTTCGCCCTTAACATCTACTTGTTTGGCAATTCTGTTCCCTAAATTAGACATTTGGTATACTTGGTCAGCCTTGAAACTTCAAAGACAACAAGCTGTCCAGCCATCTGCATGACTGTCATTGAAGTCCCTTGTGTTCTCACAGATTGCAGCTTGTCTATTCTGAAAGATGAGCTACAAATCTATTCTGAGCCTGAGCAAAATATCTGACCAGTCTCAGAGCAAACCTGACAGTTACTCATAAGTCTAGCAGTTCCCATGCAAAACACCAAACACTGTACTTAAAAAAGTAAGGCTAGTGGCAAATGGTATCTTCCATACCATTTTGGAGAAGCACTATTGTTTCTTTCTTTCTTCTTCTTCTTAGCCTATTTTGTGCTTAACTTATGGGGATAAGACAAAAAATGCCTTGCAAACATCTTTCTTTGGCATTGCCAAATTCAGCCTATTACATGCATGTATTGTGTTTGGGAGTCGTTGCTTTGTTCTGTTTATTTTAGATAGGTAGGAAGAGGGCGTAGACTAAGGATCTGTAGAGCTTACTGCAGAAGGCATTTTATTTTCCTATAGAGGGGAAAGTACACCCATCTCATAAATACGAAGTATTTCAAGTTGAAACGAGAGGCAAATTCTATTCCTGCTTTCCATATTAATTAGCTAGGTAACCCTGGGCAAGTCAACCTCTAAATTTCATATGCAAATTGAAAGCTTTGGTCTACACACAGCCATTTAATTCCTCCTTCAATTGTTCATTCAGTCTCTATCTATTCAGTACCTACTATGCACCATCAACAACACTGATTCTTGGAGAGCTCAAAATTGTGTCTCCACGCCTTTAAGCAATTCACTCCTCGTCCTCCTTTAAAACCGGAAATCTTCCCCAAATAGATTGAAACACTTTTTCTGTCTGAAAATATACACGGGGAAAAGAAACGTGTCGGTTGCAATCAACCTAGAGCGGGCGTACCCGCAGGCTAGTAGCTGTTCTTTCTTTGGAAAGGGCACGCTCTGCATGGTAAAGGGCTACCCAGTCACCCGGAGAAATACAATTTCAAGGGCGCCTGGGGTCAGAGTGGGATACCCAGCCGCTCCTTTCTCGGCGGAGGCAACCTGGGAAACATTTTTGGGCTCCGTCCGAGTCACGCGGCAATTCCACGGCAGGAATTGTGCAATGGGGCGAGTCGGGCGGGCGGCCGGGGTGGAAAGAAGCGGGGGAGGCTGCCACAGTGCCAACTTTTTTTTTCCTCCCTAGGGAACCGTGAGGCGCGACGGCGCGGCCAGGACGGCGGGGATCCGGACGGCCCCAAGGCCGGGCCAAGGAAGCCTCGCTTCGCTGCAGAGGCGGCGAGTAGAGAAGCGCGTGGGGGCCGTCCCCGCTCGGCGCCAGAGACCGCCCCCGCGCGCTTCCCGGGACTCCGCCGGGGGCCGCGGGCCGAGGGGGCGGGAGCGAGAGCGGGAACGGCGACCCCGGGCGGGGGGGGCGAGGCGGACCGCAGACTGGCCACGGCGACCGCGGCGGGGAAATCCGGGCCCGTACTTTCGGTTAGAACACCCGGGCTTCCAGCGGCGCCGCGCCCCCGCCCCCGCCCGCCGGCTCGCGCTTTCGGACGGTGACGCAGCCGTCCGGCTACGCAGAAGTCTGCGCGGAAGCCCGGAACCTCCCGGGCCGCCGGCGCCTCCCCGCCGCCCCCGCGCTGCCCGCAGCCCGCGCCTCCCCGCGCGCCTGCCCCGGGGCCTGTGCGGGGGCCGCCCGGGGAGCCCAGGCGGGACGCGCTCTCTGGGCGCAGGCTCGCTGATAAACCTTCGGTCGGGTTCATCACTCATGTCACTGTCTTAGTGACGTGCGTACTATTATTAGCGTCACGTAGAGGTGAGGAAACAGGCTCAAAAAATATCAAGTTACGTGCTTGAAGTCAAACGGAAGGCAGAGCTGCGAAGCAAATCCAGGTTTGTCTTGACACAGCTGTATGTCCTACTTCTCTTGGATCAGCCTCTTCCCGGCTTTCTTTTTTTTTTTAAAGATTTTATTTATTTATTTGATAGAGACACAGCGAGAGAGGGAAGCAGGCTTCCCGCGGAGCAGGGAGCCCGATGTGGGGCTCGATCCCAGGACCCTGGGATCATGACCTGAGCCGAAGGCAGACGCTTAACGACTGAGCCACCCAGGCACCCTCTTCCCGGCTTTCATTCCAGTGAGCAGCAAACAGGTAACAGGTGGGACAGGTACACTGAGAGGTGGAGCCCCTCTTTATGGGGCAGCGGGGCAGTTTGCTTCTGGTTGGTGCTCACTTTTGCCCAAGTGTGCCGTAAACATATTGTTGTCCATGTGTACCACGAAGTGGACAAGGTTGGAAAGCATTTCGCAGAACTTCTGCCACACCATATATTGGGATCAGGGACACCTAACATAAAGGATCTACTGGAGGATTAAAGAAGACAGTGTTTACATGGGTGCTAGCACCTCAAAGATCCTCAATACATAATAATTCTCTTTTCTTTTTGCAGCGCTCCCAGGGACATCTGGGCACTCACCCTTCTAACACTGGAGAGGGGACGCAGTCATTTTTGGTCAGTACCCTCTCTGATAGATGAAAGATTTAATCCACTCCATGGGAAAATCACTTACCCCCATCTCCATCTAATTAGTGACAGACGGCGAGCTAGGGGCCCTGTCTCTTGGAAGCGTGCAAGGGCTCTTGCCACCTCACCTCCCTTTTCCTCCCAGAACCTTCAGAACAGCTCAGAGGCCAGAATGTGACTTCCTCGGAGACCTGATGACGGTGATGTGGGCGGGGACCTCCGGGAAGGAGGAGGAAGTCAAGTCACCGGGTTCACAGCTGGCCTGTCTGCCATGCCCTAGAGAGGGACCCAGCACCTCAGGCGTGGAGCCAGCCCTACCGGCCTGGGCCTCTTTGCTGGCTTGGTCCCCTTTTGGAAGAGCGGCAGCCCAGTAAAAGATAAAGTGGGGGGGGGGGGGGGGGATGGCTTCTGGCTGTGGAATGTCCAAGTACATGTAGATTAGGGTAGGAAGGAATAAGCTGGCTTTCGAATTTTCTCCTGGATGGGACGGAGTCCTTCCATGGCAAATGATTTCAGGGTCAGCAGAGAATTTTGAGAGGAGTTTATCTTGAAAAGTGAAGCATGCTAATGCAAGTTTTCTAACTGCCAAATCTTGGGAACTGTTTGGGTTTTAAAATCATTGAGCACTGGAGCAGCTGTTTTTCCCTTCCAAGCCTCTATTTTGTGAAATGAGGCTAAAATACCTGGGCAGCCCTTTTCCCTTGGGCACCCTGGAATGCTGGGACTATGAATGGCATCTCAGAAGAGTTGGAGCTCCAAAGGGAAGTCGGACCACGAAAGGACAGGACTCTCTCCTTTGAAAACAAAGTCCTCCTTTTTTTAATCACAAAAGTAATTACTACTCATTGTATACAAGTTAGATTTTTTTTTTTTTTTTTGGAATCAGAAGGAAGATAAAAAAATTGAAATCCCACACCCAGGAAACCACTGTTGACAATTCGATGTATAGCATTAAATGTAAGCAGAGTGAACACACTGCTTTTTTCCTTGAACAGCTTTTTTTCCTTGAATAAAATATCATGACATGCCACTAAATATTTTCCATATATGTTTCTATTTTTTTCCATACATGTTTTAAATGGGTATTTAGTATTCCACTGTGTGTTTATTTAGCTGAAGTCCAACTGAAGGATTAAAATTGTGTCCAGGATTTTGCTATTGAAACAGCAATGAAGTGTGAGCTTTGCAGCTAAATCTTTGAGCACATTCTCAATTATTTGTATAGGTAAATTTCCTAGATGTGGTATTTCTGGGTCCAGGGATGAAGATTGCTCTACAGTGACCTTTTAAGCTTGATTCCCTCCACCCCATCCCAACCCCAGTGTTTTCCCAGACTTTCTGTACCATTTATTCACCAAGAATTTATTGAACAACCATCACATGCCAGACCCGCCTGGATACAGAGATGAATACTTTGTAGCAGTAGGTGCCATAAATGTCAGAGAAAGCTTTGGGTAGTCAGATGCCCAGTTTGAGGAAGGTCATAAAAAACCAGTTGAGTTTTTTAAAAATTCAATTTAATTAACATATAATATATTATTAGTTTCAGAGGTAGAAGTTAGTGATTCATCAGTTGCATATAACACCCAGTACTCATTACATCAAGTACCCTCCTTAACGCCCATCACCCAGGTACCCCAGCCCCCAGCCCCTCCCCTCCAGCAACCCTCAGTTTGTTTCCTATAGTTAAGAGTCTCTTATGGTTTGTCTCCCTCTCTGTTTTTGTCTTATTTTATTTTTTTCTTCCCTTTCCCTATGTTCCTCTGTTTTGTTTCTTAAATTCCACATATGAGTGAAGTCATATGATGTTTGTCTTTCTCTGACTGACTTATTTTGCTTAGCATAATACTCTCTAGTTCCAACCACATTGTTGCAAATGGCAAGATTTCATTCTTTTTGATGGCTGAGTAATATTCCATTGTGTATGTATACTACCTCTTCTTTATCCATTCATCTGTCGATGGACATCTTGGCTCTTTCCACAGTTTGGCTATTGTGGACATTGCTGCTATAAACATTGGGGTGCAGGTGCCCCTTTGAATCACTATGTTTGTATCCTTTGGATAAATACCTAGTAGTGCAATTGCTGGGTCATAGGGTAGCTCATTTTTACCTTTTTAAGGAACCTCCACACTGTTTTCCAGAGTGGCTACAACCAACTTGCATTCCCACCAACAGTGTAAGAGGGTTACCCTTTCTCTGTATCCTCACCAACATCTGTCGTTTCCTGAGTTGTTAATTTTTGCCATTCTGACTGGTGTGAGGTGATATCTCCTTGTGGTTTTGATTTGTATTTCCCTGATGCCGAGTGATGTTCAGCATTTTTTCACGTCCGTTGGCCATTTGTATGTCTTCTATGGAGAAATGTCTGTTCATGTCTTCTGCCCATTTCTTGAAAAACCAGTTGAGTTTTTTGAGACCAGTGGATTTTAGGTGGGAGGAGGTTAGTGAGGAGCATTGAAAAAGGAAGGGAGGAACAATGAAAGGGTCAAGGGAGTTTTCTGTACACAAGCATGGTGGCCTAAGAGCCTGGTATGTGTTCATATATTTGGGAAAAATTTGACTTGTCTGGTGTGCTTGTACTGAGAGTAGACTTGGGAAGGAGAATAGTGACAGAATGCAAAAAAAAAAAAAAAAAAAAGCCTATTATGTCATGCTAAGAAGGTTCTGACCTTATTCACGTAGTAAATAGAGAAAGTTATTTATGGAGCCTCCAAGATCATGATGAAATTGGATCTCACCACTTAACCTACTGAAGAGCACTTCCTTCAGTAGACCCTCAAAATCATTCCTGGGGAGAAAAAACAAAAGATAGGAAAATTTGCAAAGCAAATATCCCAAAAGAATGTTGAAGTGGAAACTGCAGAGGATCAACCAAATTCAGCAGTAACTACCATGTCCATCACATTGAAGAGTGTGCTGTAGTAATCTTTAGTAAATTTGGTCATGAGTAACTTACTCTTCTCTGCTTTAAAGAGAATGGCCTTGGGGCGCTTGGGTGGCACAGGCGTTAAGCGTCTGCCTTCGGCTCAGGTCAGGATCCCAGCGTCCTGGGATCGAGCCCCGCATCAGGCTCCCTGCTCAGTAGAGAGTCTGCTTCTCCCTCTCCCACTCCCCCTGCTGTGTTTCCTGTCTTGCTGTGTCTCTCTCTGTCAAATAAATAAATAAAATCTTAAAAAAAAAAAAAAAAGAATGGCCTTGATACATGTCTAGAGATTATTCCAGTTTCCTATCAGGAAAACAAATCCTAGACTAATAAATCTAAAAACATGTAGCATAGATTTTAGTATGTGAAGGCCCTTTATAAACTGTAAAGTAGTGTTCAATGAAAGACATATTTCTGGAAGGTGGTTTAATAAAAACTTTTACTTATAGACAAGGAGTCCAAAACTTAAATGCCTGCTGTGGCCAGGTAGATCATAACTTTCAACGATTCTGGAAAATTATCAGCTATTATCTCTTTGAATGTTTCCTTTCCCTCATTTTTGCTGACTCCTCAGAGAATTCTGATCACAGGCATATTAGACCTTCTAATTCTATCATCCAAGTCTTGTAATCTCTCATATTTTGTGTCTGCATTTGTATAGCTTTTTAGGATCTGACTTCTAGTTCACTAATTCTTCAGTTGTGTCCAATCTCCTTTTGCACTTGAGTTTTTAATTTCTATCCTTGTTTTCTTTCTTAGAAGTTCTGTTGGACAGTT
This sequence comes from Phoca vitulina, assembly GCF_004348235.1. Classification (NCBI taxonomy): domain Eukaryota; kingdom Metazoa; phylum Chordata; class Mammalia; order Carnivora; family Phocidae; genus Phoca; species Phoca vitulina. The sequence goes on from NW_022589705.1 coordinate 48,866,639, forward strand.
CTGTATAGTCTCTTGTTTCTTGCTCATATCTACCAGCTTTCATTTCTTGAAACAAAGGTTCAAAGGTGAACCAATCTGTCCTCTGTCCTCTAGGCCTCCATCAGCAGGAAAAGAGAGGGATCTCTCTTGTAACCTGGGCTTCAAATAAGATCATTCCTTCCCTACCCCTCACATGAACATTGGCAGGGGTGAAGAGGGAAGCCTAGGACTCTGTATGCTCTTGAGAAGAGACTCCACTCCCCATAAGGGTCTTACTGCCACTATCTGGCATTGCAATCCCATTTTGCCTATGTCCCTGTTTCTGTCAAGAAGCCCAGAACTCTCAGATCATCCCTCATACCCAAAGCTTATCCTCGCGTGGCTCTAAGGACAGTGAGATACCCTCTACTATAGTATTTTGTATCTCTCTCGTAGCTTTTTTCCCTACCACCTGCCATACTACATATTTTACGAGTCTCTCTCTTCTAAAATGTAACCTCCTTAAGAGCCGGGGTATTTGTTTTGTTAGCTGCTTTGTCCTCAGAGCTTAGAATATTACCTGGCAAATAGAAGGTATTAAAAAAAAAATAGTTGTTGGGTGAATTAGTATTAAACCTTCTTATTTTATATTCAGTATCTTGCCATTCCATATCCAAAGATTTTGCAAGTCTGATTTTTTTTGTCAGCTGTTGCTGCTAGCTTTTATTTACTTTGCCTTGTTTACTTGTGTGTTTTGTGGATTTTTACTCTAAGCTCATATTCCTTGGGTTTTATCTGTAGAAATTCTTTGAGGCATAGATTGAAGTTCATTCATTGAGGGATCATTTGTATTTACTTTTACTAGTTGTCTGGGGTAACTATTTACTCAGGACCAAATGAATATCCCCCTTGTTTTTGTTTTTGTTTCTGTTTTCTTTTTTAACCACAAAAGTAGGGTGAATTGGGTTGTAAACCCATGTGTATGGATATAAATTATCAAAAGACAAATATTTTCTTCAAACAAAACAAGACAATGTTATGAAAATGAAAGATTCTTACTTGTGAATAGGCTTACCTGCTGAAAACAGGTCCCTGCTGAACAGATTTTGTGCAGACAATTTAGTTCTTGTAGCCCATCCAAAAAATTTAAATACTTTTTTGAAGGCCAGGTACAGGCTTTTTGGTTAAGACCTCATTTTTAAAATTGCCTTAAGCATAAATATAGTAAGCATGGAGGGTCTTCAGTTCCTCATTTGGGTTGCCATAGAAGAAAGCAGATTGGTTTCCTCAGTCTTTCCCCATGCCTCCATACTCGTAGTTCATGTTTGCCTTGTCTCACTCAAAGGTTTCTAACATCAGATAGGTACTGTTGTGCATGTTGAGTGCTGTGTTGGTCTCCCTTCCCGAGGTATGTTTGAGTAGATTTCAAGGGATACAAAGTCGCAGTCAGTCTCTGTTTGCAAGTCACTGCATTTAGAAATAGTTTGGTGGCTTTGCCTCAGATTTCCTGGATAATATTGCAGTAGATGAGAAAATTGTTCTGTTATTTTATTTATTTATGTATTTATTTTAAAGATTTTATTCATTAGAGAGAGAGTGCACACACACGCGGGCACACACAGGCAGGGGGAGGGGCAAAGGGAGAAGGAGGAGCAGACTCCCCACTGAGCAGGGAACCCCATGTGGGGCTGGATCTCAGGACCCCGAGATCATGACCTGAGCCAAAGGCAGACACTTAACGACTGAGCCACCCAGGTGCCCCTCTATGTTACTTTAAATTAGAGTGAAAGACAATTTTCTGCCCACCCAGAATTAGAAGGTAGCTTCTAGAACCTCTTTTCTGTTCACTTTCCAAGTTCAACTTCAGTTTTATTTGAATGAAACTTTCCCCAAAGATGCCCCATATCACTGGGGATTAGTTATGAAAACCTTGAAGATTAATGATTAAATGGCACTGGCCTAGTGAGAGGGGCTGTCAGTCTATCCCAGCAACTTCTGTGTTTGTTTGTTTGTTTGTTTTAAAGATTTTATTTATTTGACAGAGAGAGCACAAGCAGAGGGAGAGAGAGAGAGAAGCAGGCTCCCTGCTGAGCAAGGAGCCCGATGTGGGACTTGATCCCAGGACCCTGGGATCATGACCCGGGCCGAAGGCAGCCGCTTAACCGACTGAGCCACCCAGGCGTCCCGCAACTTCAGTGTTTGACAGGAAGTGTCTGATGCAAATTCGAAAATTTCAGACCTGAAACTGTTCCTTTCTTCTTTCTGCATTTTTGAACCGGCTGGGTCCTCATGTGTCCAGTTCCAGAGAGGTAAATAAAATTCAAAATGGCTTAGCAGCTAGGGGCCACAGCTTTGCAGCATGAATTGTGATGGTGCCTGGAAGTTTCATCCTTCCCCTAGACTTTCCTATCCCACTTAGAGGCCAAGAGGCCAAAGTCCCTTCTGTGCTTTGACTTCTATTCTACTGTGGCTTCACCCTGCTCTTCACTGAGGTTTATATGCAAGTTAGAAAAATATCTGGCTTAAAAAGGTGCGGTCGTAACTCTGTTTTATTCTTTAATCCCATAGTATCTTATTTCTATCTGATTCCTTTTATTATAAATCTTCTCTTGAGAATATTTTCTGTTTACTAGAAGTTTAGAGATGAGATCCGCACAGTTTGGATGCTGCCAGCAAAGGCAGAGTGACCTTTGAGGGTTACTTTTACCTTGAAGAGGTCATGAGGGTCTGAGTCTCAGCTCTTCAGTCTCAAATTTTTGTCAATACTGAGAATGGGCCCATTTTGGAGATGAACTCACATTGTCCAAGCTTATCATATACATAAAGTGATATATAAATCTAGAAGGCTGATATATTAATGTATGTGATCTTAGTGAGTTCCACTAGAAAATAAGTTCCACAAAAGATAGTCAATTCTCTGCTCTATCCCCACTGATCATTCAGTGTGCTCTATGTTAGGTGCTCAGCAAATATTTGAATGCACTATTTAATCCCTAATTGTCAGTGTTCTCTCCGTAAATAAAGTACCATATATCTCATTGATTGTTTTGAGAATTTTGAGAACTAATTTATAAGCATTTAGCATGGTATGTGCCACAAAGTAAGCATTCCGTAAATATCTCATCAAAGATTAGTTATCTATTAAGTTTTTATTTTATTTTTTTGCTTACTTTACTTGAAATGAAGCAACAATTATAGTTGCTACAAATACTTGTTTTACTCCTCACCCATGTCGGGGGAAATTAGTTTGAAATATAAAAATGTGTATTGAGTGCTCACTGTGTGGGTTACAAACACAATTGTTTGTGCCATATAGAAACTTTTAAAGATTTTATTTATTTATTTGACAATGTTTGTGCCATATAGAAACTTTTAAAGATTTTAATTTATTTATTTGACAGAGAGATAGACAGAAGAGCACAAGCAGAGGGAATGGCAGAGGGAGAGGGAGAAGCAGGCTCCTGCTGAGCAGGGAGCCCGATGTGGAGCTTGATCCCAGGACCCTGGGATCATGACCTGAGCCGAAGGCAGACGCTTAACGACTGAGCCACCAGGTGCCCTGTGCCATATAGAAACTTTTAATCCAATGAAGGAAGTAGACTTACAAAATAACTATATATAATACAAGGCTGCTTATGGAGCTTTAGAAAAAGGCACAGCATAGGGCTGGGGCATCCTGAGAGAGGGGGCAATCCAGCTGGCAGGAGGGTATAATGTCTGTTTGCTAATAAACTGATGCTTACGATGAGCAGGAAAGCAGTAGGAATTATATTCCTGACGCATAAAAGAAAAGTGACGGTTTAAAAGATGGTATAATTTTTAAAAGGTTATGGTTAATGTAAATTTTGTTTTCATTGTCTCATATTCTAATTCTTCCAATATTTATAATGTATATATAGTGTTGTATGGCAACTCAGAATTAATCAGAGTGTTTAATCAGTTGGAATATTCTGTTTTTCAAACTATTTTAGACAAACACATCTTGAACTGTGTTCTACCAAGAATGATGCAGCTCTACCAAGTGACATCCTTTCATTGTATAAAAATAAAACTAAAAATTAACATATATATAAATATTTATTTTTTTGTAATTTATAATTTGGTAGGTGTAGGTGTCTCCTCCCTCAAGTGCCAAGGTCCAGACACACAAGTTTCCTTGTTGCCTCTCTGTGCAGCAACTTTCTTTCCTGTTCCTCATTACACTGGGAGCATGGCCCCCTTTGGGTTTCCAGTTTTATGAGATTTCCCCATTTTGGGTGGACTTTACCTCGAGCTGATTTCTAATGACCCAGTCTTCTTAGATCTTCAGATTTTTCAAGAGTAGCTTGATTTTTATGTGAAATCAGCAATTTTTAAATGTTGGCAAGCAATTGAAACTTCTTTGTTTTTAAAGTGCTGTACAAGAACAACAAAAAATCACCGAGAGCCATATATGGGCTTCAGCTTCTCAGTTTATAATCTCTGTTCTAAGCAGGCAAAGCAATCAACCCATATGTATTTTATATATACAATGTAGAATACATTTTGCTAGAATGCATCTGTTAGATAATAATATCCCCAGATTTGGAGAGAAAAGTCCAATTTCAGATTTCTTTTTATTTTTCTTTATAAATGTACATGCATCTAGACTTTTTTTGTTCAGGAAATATGGTCACTGTACCTACAATATAAGGAAATGTAGGGCACAGTCCCTGCCCTCACGGATTTTTTACATTCTGTGCAGTAATAGAATGTGAAATGGACTGAAGTATCAAGAGATTTAAAGAAAGATGAACACCATGAATTTACTAGCTCAGTCTGGGTCTGCTTTAAAGAAGCTGTAGTTTGGGGTGTCTGGGTAGCTCAGTCGGTTAAGGGTCCGACTCCTGATTTCGGCTTAGGTTGTGATCCCAGGGTCATGATCTCAGGGTGGTGAGATAGAACCCGTGTTAGGCTCTGTGCTCAGTGGGGAATCTGCTTGAGATTCTCTCTTTTCTTCTCCTTCTGCCCCTCCCCCTGCTCATTCTCACTCTCCTTCTCTCTCTCTCAAAATAAATAAATAAATAAATAAAGGAGCTGCAGGTAGGGTGGGTGTGATGGCACTAGAAGGAAATGGGCAGATATCTGATATTTAGAGGAAGTTGTGACAGGAGTTGATAACTGAATGAATGTAGTGTAAGAATAAGGGAGAAATAGTATTTGTGCTTCTGTAATTGGGAAAATTCTAACCAAGCACAGTGTTGCATGACTATCCAAAGGGTGCCTTCAGTGATTACTTTGAAGGAAATAAAAGTGCTCAATGTCCTTTTCCTTTTGGTTTGTTCATTTCTTATAAACCAAAGGCAGTGTGAAAGATTTTCTAATTTCTCGTCGTGTGCTCACATGGCAGAAACAGGGCTCCACCCTCGTGAACTAATCACCTCCCCAAAGTCTCCCCTCTGATTCCTTCATATTGGGGGTTAAGATTTCAACATATGAGGGGCTCCTGGGTGGCTCAGTTGTTAAGCGTCTGCCTTCGGCTCAGGTCATGATCCCAGGGTCCTGGGATCGAGCCCCGCATCAGGCTCCCTGCTCTGCGGGGAGCCTGCTTCTCCCTCTCCCACTCCCCCTGCTCGTGTTCCCTCTCTCGCTGTGTCTCTGTCAAATAAATAAATAAAAATCTTAAAAAAAAAAAAAGATTTCAACATATGAATTAGGTGGGGGCGGGGGGGACACAGACATTCCATTTAAGGCAGTTGGGCCATGTATTACACCCTGCAGAGACCGATGATCAGAGTTGCCTTCAAGTTTCTTATCCAGTGTCACAAAGCTTGCACGTATGAAAACCAGGACTAGCACCTAAGTCTTATGGCAACAAGTCCAGTGCTTTTTGCAGGGCCCCAAACTGCTTTTCAGTCTTTCAATTTCACAAGCATTTCTTCAGGGCCCATTTCATCGGGTTCTAAGGGTGGCAAGAGTGCACAACACAGCTACCTCCTCTCAGAGGACTTAGAGTTTATTATTTTTTTAAGATTTTATTTATTTGAGAGAGTGAGTGAGCATGAGAGAGAGAGAGAGATCACGAGCAGGGGGAGGGGTAGAGGGAGAAGCAGACTCCCCGCTGAGCAGGGAGCCTGATGCCAGCTCCATCCCAGGACCCTGGGATCATGACCTGAGCCCAAAGTAGACGCTTAACCGACTGAGCCACCCAGGCACCCGATTTAGGCCAAAGTTTGGGTACATGGCTACAGCATCGATTGTATTTTCATGAAGTGTTTTCGGAATGTAGAGAAAGGAGAGATTGGGGCCTGTTCATTGGGGACAATTTCATGGAGGAGGCCTGTGGGCTTCCATGGATGTTCTACAACAAACTAAAGAGTTAACCCTTTTGAGCCCCGAGTCTATATTGGCAGCTGTGTGAGGTCCCTCTCGTACTTTCCCTCATTTAGACCTCACCGTAATCCTCTGAGGTAGGTGTTATTACCCTCCACTGGGCAGATGAGACAATCACTGCTCACAGGGGTGGAAGGCATAGTTGTCCAAGGCACACTGTAGGGGCAGAGCCAGTGTTGAACATCTGAGGACTCCAGTGCCTCAGCTCTTAACCACCATTGTACATGATTTTATACTCAGTAGATTTAAAAACCTGATTTATGGGCGCCTGGGTGGCTCAGTTGGTTAAGCAACTGCCTTCGGCTCAGGTCATGATCCTGGAGTCCCGGGATCGAGTCCCGCATTGGACTCCCTGCTCGGCGGGGAGTCTGCTTCTCCCTCTGACCCTCCCCCTCTCATGCTCTCTGTCTCTCGTTCTCTCTCTCGCAAATAAATAAATAAAATCTTTAAAAAAAAAAAAAAAAACCTGATTTATTACAAATGTACATAAAAGATGCGTCTAGGCCTCTGAAGCAAAAAATAAATTGGAGTTCCCTCTTTCCCTTGATCTGATGGGAGACTTGTGGGATAGAACAGAGACAGGGGAACTATTACGTTCCAAGCTCTCACTTTATAAAACAAAGTTCTGGCCCACAGAAAAATACCCTGAAGCTTCAAGATAGCTGTGAAAGGGCCAAGTAGTCAAGCAGACATTTTGCCAAACTTAGCAAAAACAAAACGAGAATATAAGTACAGAGGACATTAACGGATTAGCACAATAAGGGCTGGTCTAAATCTTTTAAAGAGATCCAGTCTTTGTGGCCTAATACTTGGGGACAATCTGCCTCAGGAGGTTGAGATGCCACAGCTTTGTTCTCCAAACCACTGAGGGACGTGATCCAGGGAGAAGCTCATCTCCCTGCATAAGTTTCTAGAGCTATCAAATGTGGTTTACCTGTGCTTTCTAGAACTTTTATTCAGTGTACTTTTTATACATACAGACTTACAATACCAACATATTTTTGTACTTCCTTCAAAGTTCTTTCCCTAATGCCCTGTGTTCTGCATCAGCAGTTTCTGTTAGGGCAGGGGTGGCCGGCCAGCGCAGAGTGCTGGTTGGTGCAGGCTTCTCCACAGGTGTTGCCAAGTGGTCAACATGGAGGAAAAAGGCTTCAAGCAATTGGGAGAGAAGTAGGCAACATTAGGTCACTGGGCTCAACGGAAGGGAATAGGAAGATGCTAGAAAATTCAGTGGAGGGTTGACAAGAACAGTTTAATTAGTTTTTTTTTTATTGTGGTGAAAAATATATAACACAAAAGATGCCATTTTAACCATTTTTTAAGTGTACAAGTCAGTGGCTTTAATTATTCAAAATGTTGTGTAACCACCATGATCTATTTCCAAAATTTTCCTTCACCCCAAACAGAAACTTTGTACCCATCAAGCCAAAATTTCCTATTCCCCTGTCCTCCAGCCCCTGAGAAACACCAATGCACTTTCTGTCTCTATGAATTTGCCTATTCTAGGTATTTCATATATTCCTATATTTCATACAGTATATGTCCCTCTGTGTCTGACTTCTTTCCAGGTTTGTCCACATTGTAACCATGTATCAGAACTCCATTCCTTTTTATGGCTGCGTATTCTATTGTATGTATCTACCCACATTTTGTTTATCCATTTATCTGTTGATGGCCACTTGGATTGTTTCCACCTTCTGGCTATTGTGAATAAAGCTGCAATGAACACTGGCTTACAAGCGCCTGTTTGAGTCCTTTTCAATTCTTTCAAGTATATACCAGGAGTGGAATGGCTCAGTCATAGGGTGAGTCTATGTTTAACTTTCTGAGGAACTGCCAAACTATTTTCCACAGGGACAGCACCATTTTACATTCCCACCAGCAGGGGATGAGGGTTCCAATCTCTCCATATCCTTGCCAACACTTGTTATTTCCATTTTCTTTTTATAGCCATCCTTGTAGGTATGAAGTGTTATCTCTCTGTGGTTTTGAGTTGTATTTCCTAATGACTAATGATATTGAACATTTTTAATGCACTTACTGGCATTTGTTTATCTTCTTTGGATAAATGTCTATTCAAGTACTTTACTCATTTTTTAATTGAGTTGTTTGTTTTAGATTGAGCTATAGGAATTCTTACATATTTTGGATAGTAAAACCTTATCAGATACATGATTTGCAAATATTTTTTCCCATTCTGTGGGTTGTCTTTTCACTTTTTTTTAAATATTAGCAAAATTTTACTTCAACTTTTTTTTCTGCTTATAAAAAAATCTTCTGACAAAGCTGATACATAAAAGGCTAACAGCTGTTGTCTAAAGGCAATGTGGAAGCCATAGAGAATGTCTCTCAGACAAGAGGCACTGCCCCAAATCTCCCCCACACTGGGGGCCAAGCAAGGGGGGGGGTAGAACTCTGCCATTAGGGTTGGTGGTCCCAACCAGGAGCCCAGGTTCCCCCTCCCCTGTCCAAATTCTCTTTTTTTGTGGTAAACAGGACTCTGCCAAGCTGACAGTTTGGAACTCCCAAGCTGCCTGAATGTTTGGGTGTGTTAGGGGAAAATGCTGTGGTTTCAAGATGGCCCACGTGCCAGCCCTCAGAGCCCTCAGCCAGCACCCTCTTCCCACTTCAGAGAGCCAGACTCCTGGCTGGCTGGGGCCTGGCTGGGGCCTGGGACGGGAGGCTCACCCTCAGCATCCGTCCCTCTAATCACACCCCCACGCCCTGGAATTTTTGTTGTTATGGTCCTCACGTAGTGTCAGGTGCTGCTGAAGCCTAGCTGTAGCTCTGAGTCAGACAGTGAGGGGTGGCAGGCAAAGGCCCAGGACTATGGCTGGGGTGGCCCCCGGCCCCTGCAGCTCTGGGCTGCCTACACCTTTATGTTTATTTCCAGACTGTGGTCCACTGCAGGGAAAGGTGGGTGGAGCGAGGTGCTGGCAGCCTCAGCCCCATAGGATGTGTATATGGCAGAGGGAAAGGAGAAGGACAGAAGGAGGGACCAGGAGTCATGAGGATAGGGACAGGGCTGAGTGAGAGCCAGGTAAGAACTTGTCCTGAAGGTGGCCAGCTGTGGCCCATCTGAAACAGAACTCTGCTCCCTAGGGGGGCCCCTCAGGTCAGGCCAGCTGGGCAACCACCCAGGGCATGAGTAGGCCAGGCTGAACTTGGGCCACAGTGTTAAAGAATGATTGTGGGCGGTACTGGATACAGACAGGGTGTGGTGATGTCTCAGCTCTGCATGCTGCCAGGGCCTGGCCAACAGAAGGTGAAGCAGCACTCTTTGGAGTGGCCCATGGAGTCCAGGTTGGACAGGCAGGCATACTGGCTCATGGGCAGGACCAGCAGTGGTGGCACTTCCGAGGGTGGTAGCTGGTCCCAGATCATCTCTTATTCACAAAGCCCGAGCTGTAGTCCAAGGCTTCAGGGGTCCTTTCCACCATGTACCAGAGCTTGAAGCAAGTGGAATGTTCTTTCCTTAGTTCCTCTAGCTTTGGCTGCAGCAGGCTGTCCTTCTTGGTCCAATTGGCAAAGAGCAGTTGGCACATGGGGTGCTCATCCAGGTCCTTCATGATGTCACGGGTCACCTGCAGCATCTGAATGATGGCCTTTCCTCCCATGGTCACACCAACAGACTTCACCATCTTGATGACAGGGTTGGATTTCTTGTCTGGACAGGTGGCAAACTTCCCTTTGCCCAGATGGACTAGCAGCCCATTTGAGCCTTGGAATTCACTCAGTGATGTCTCTAACCTTCTTGTTTTCCAGGTACTGGGACATATTTCCCTCTAGTGGAAAACTTGGGATGGATGCCTTTGAAGAAAACCTTGATGACCAAATCCACTAAGCCCTTGTGGTCGTGGCCGGAGATGAGTATATAGGGCAAATGACTAGGTTTTGGTGGATTTGAATCAACGGGTAGATATGCTGGCCAATGGGGAAGCCTAGAATGCGATGAGGCCACAGAAGGATAAAGTAGAACCACTGGGTATTATGGCCGGTGTTCTCCTTTATTGATGAGCCACAGTGGGTACTTGATATTCAGGCTTTTAAAGGTGATGGCCGGGGCCCAATACTGGCTAGCTGAGCAGGCTGTAGAAGAACCAGATTGGGGAGAGCACCACATGCCCCAGATGCTCAGCTGGGCCCTGTGGTGGTGGCTGCTACCTGGGCCAAGACAGTTGGGCTGCCTCTTTTCACTTTCTTAATAATATCCTTTGATGCACAGAAGTTTTTAATTTTGATGAAGTTCAATTTATTTTTTTTTCTTTTGTTGCTCATACTTTTGGTGTCATATCTAAGAATCCATTGCCAAATCCAGGGTCACCAAGATTTACCCCTATATTTTCTTCTAAGAGTTCTATGGTTCCATTTTGAGCTAATTTTTATATATGATGTGAAGTAGGGGTCCAACTTCATTCTTTTGCATGTGGAAATCCAGTTGTGCCAACATTTTCTGCTAAAAAGACTAATCTTTCCCTCATTGAATGAACTTGATGCCTCTGTGGAAAATCAATTGGCCATAAATGTGTGGGTTTATATCTGTATTCTCAATTCTATTCCATTGGTCTATATGTCTATCCTTATGCCAATATCACACTGTTTTGATTACTGCAGCTTTGCAGTAAGTTTTGAAATCAGGAGGCGTGAGTCCTCCAACTTTGAACTTTTTAAAGATTGTTTTATGTATTCTGGGCCCCTTGCAATCCCATACAAATTTGAGACTAGGTTTTTCCATTTCTGCAAAAAAAGCTGTTGGAATTTTGATAGAGATTGTGTTGAATCTCTAAATCACTTTGGGGAGTATTGCCATCTTAACAATATTAAGTCTTCCAATCCATGAACATGGATGTCTTACCATTTATAGCCGTACCTTAGAAATACTGTGGGTTTGGTTTCACACCACTGCAATAAAGCGAATATCACAATAAAGCAAGTCAAATGAATTTTTTGGTTTCCCAGTGCATATAAAAGTTATGTTTACACTATACTGTAATCTATTAAGTGTGCAATAGCATGTTTAAAAAATACCAATGTAGGATGCCTGGGTGGCTTAGTCAGTTAAGCGTCTGCCTTTGGCTCAGGTCATGATCCCAGGGTCCTGGGATTGAGCCCTGCATTGGGCTCCCTGCTCAGCAGGAAGCCTGCCTCTCCCTCTGTGCTGCTCTCCCTCTCTCTCTCCATCTCTCTCTCTGACGAATAAATAAAATCTTTAAAAACCTTACCTAAAAACACCAATGTATATACCTAAATTAAGAAAAGACTTTATTGCTAAAAAGTGCTAACCATCACCTGAGCTTTCAGTGAGTTGTAATCTTTTTGCGGGTAAGGGGTCATGTCTTGATGTTGATGCTTGTTGACTGATCAGGGTGGTGGTTGCTGAAGGGTGGGTGGCAGGGACAATTTCTTAAAATAAGACAACAATGAAGTTTGCTGCATCAGTCAACTCTTCATTTGATGAACGATTTCTCTTTAGCATGTGATGCTATTTGATAGCATTTTATCCACAGAGCTTTTTTCAAAATTGGAGTCAATCCTCTCAAACCCTGCCACTGCTTTATCAATTCTTAGGGGGGAAAGCTTTCAGTCTTTTACTACTGTGGGTTTTTCATAAATGCCCTTTATTACGTTAGAAAAGTTCCCTTTTACTCCTAGTTTTCTGAGTGTTTTTGTAATGAAAGAGTGTTGGATGTTGTCAAATGCCTTTTTTTTTGCGACAACTGAGATGATCATAGTTTTTTGTTTTTGTTCTTGTTTTTTTACCTTTGTTCTATTAATGTAGTTTATTACATTGATTTTCTTATGTTGAACTACTCTTGCATTCCTGAGATAAATCCCACCTGGTCATGGTGTCCAAATTCCTTTTAATATGCTGTTGGATTTGATTTCCAAGTATTTTGTTGAGGATTTTTGCATCCATAAGGGTTATTGACCTGTAATTTTCTTTCCTTGTAATGTCTTTATCTGCCTTTGGTATCAGGGTGATGCTGGTCTCATAAAATGAATTAGGAAGTGTTCTCTCCATTGTGATTAAGTTCATCAACTTTGGAGGCAGATGGTGTGAATTTGAATCCTGCCTCTGCTACCACAAAGTTTGTAGCAAATTATTTTGTTATTTACCCTGTCTAAATTTAATTTTCTACTCTGTAAAATGGGAATGTTAGGAGAATTAATTGGGTTCTTTCATTGTAAACCAGTGGTGTGCTGGTAAATGTGTAACAAACAGCTCTCAGAGAATGTGGAAGTGGGAAACCCTGATTTGTGGTGTTTGCCAATTTCCATGGTGTAACTATTGAAGTGACTGATTTTAAGGTGCCAGTGTGAAATCATCTAACGTGGAGTTGAGGAGACATGCACATGATCTGTTCTCATGTGCCAGTGAGAGCTGACGCCAGCACATCACTTTTTTAAAACAAGTGTGAAGTACATAATAAGTGATCGATCAATAAATATCATTTTCAGTTGCCTTTAACAACAAGAAAAAAATAAAGTGAAAATAGGATGATTCCTGAAAAGTCAAGATGTGTAATCTCCCTCAATATTGCCTTATGTTCTAAAATATTTTATATTCCAGGTACTTTGAAATGTTATCCTCAGATGGTCTGTCCTCTGTGGGAACCGCATCTCATACCCACTTTCTATCTTTAGATCTTGCATCATTGTTTACAGTGAACATAATCACAGGGACGATGGTCCTTGCCAACTGTTTGCCCCACTGGCAGCTGACCACACCTGGAAGGGCTCGTTGCTCCTAACTGCTTAACATACTAACCTTGAAGACGGCAGGAGAACTTAGAGGCATCATCCTGCCTTGGCTTCCTGGTTGGTAAAGTGTTCTGCTTGATATTGGCCCTGCTAAGAGCCACCAGCCAGTCCTGCTTCCCTAAAAGACACACACAGATTGCCCAACCACCCCCATCAGGCAAATGATTCTGCAAATGTCATGTCCTCTACACTTGTGCTCAGACCTGGGCTTAAAATCTATGAAGCAAACAAGGACTCTCTTACCCTGTATCCAGGGCACCTGGTCTTAATCCCTTGACCAAGTCACTATGTTGTCCCATGTTCCTTATCCATCCATCCATCCATCCATCCATCCAAGACTTACAGAATGGATGCAAATACAAACATGATCTATGGTCCTAGAGTCCATAAATTCACAGAGTGGGATGTGGTTGGGTAGAGTGGAGATAGATAGGCAAACGAATAGTGGGACTAAGGTGCGATAAGAAAAAGTACAAAAGTATATGCAAAGTACTCTGTGAAACCAAAGGATGGATCCTGCTTGCCTCAGGGAGCTAAGGAGGTTTTTATAGAGTGTGTGCAGGTAACCAAAGGGTAACACAGAGGTTTGGGGCCAGATGATGACAGACTTCGTATGCTCTACTGTGACATTGAACTTGATCCTCCAGCAACAGGGAGCCTTTCCTTTCCTCTTCTACTGCCCTGCATCTTAGGACTTCAAGGCCCTGGTCCCTGCTAATAAAATAATAACCAACTTTTTTAGGGCTTACAATGTGCCAGATACTGTACTAAGTGCTTTAAGTTCATTATGTCCCTTAGTCTTCACAACAACCTTAGAAGACAGAAAATATCAGCATCCCCATTTTACAATGAGAAAACAGATTTAAAACTCAAAGTCTCACAACTAGGAATAGGCAGAGCTAAGACCCAGTTCTGATCCACAGCCAAGACTGTGCTCCTAGAAACATGAGCCAGTAGGACCTGGTGTAGTTGAGCGGCCGGGAAGAGTGAATCCATCTCCCCAAACCAGCCTCCAAAACTTCCCCACATTTTGTAATGCTCATATACCTTAAAGCCTCTTACCTCCTACCTGGGCTATAGCAACAATCTGAAAGCACCTTGCTTAGGAGACAGTCGTAGTTATTGTGGAGGAGGGCTTCCTATGAAGTTGACGGCCGTGTCAACTTACCTCCAAGGACTGTGTTTGCTTCCGGGTGATGTTGAATTAATGATTAATCTGCTCATGTATAAGTCAGCTAATGCCCCTCCCAAATAATGTAATGTGTTAACCCAATTAAAAACACTTGCCCAACTAAATGGAGCATCAGACCTGGCAACTCCTATTTTACATTCTGTAAAAGGAAGCAGGAGTTCTCCTGACCCTTAGACTGTGTTAGATTTAGATATATATTAAATAGGTATACATATAATTTAATTTAGTGTGGATGTCAACTCTGTAAAACCGTGTGTACAAATAAGTAACCCGAAGCTCAGAAAGGTGAAACCACTTGTTCAAGGTCATAGAGTCAATTTTCTTTCTACGACTCCAGGACTCTAACATTGGGGTGGTCTTTCATTTGTATCCTATCAAATAACTGCCCTTCTTTTTAATAATAAGAATTTGAATGGCCCTAAAGGAGCATTATTATTTTAGAGATGTGGTGTAGTGCAAAGAGCAGGAGATTTGAAGCCAGATATTGCTGCGTGAAGATTCTAGTGCCTGCTTTGGAGTGGTGTGACCTTTGGCAAGTCACCTCATCTCACCTAAAAAGATGATTGTGAGAAAAGCAGTAGATGGCTGGCCCCTGGGGTACCTCAGTACACATTACTCCTTTCTGGCTCCTCCTCGGTGTAACACGAATGGACATCTCCAGCCATCTCAAGAAAATTGGTTACGTACTCAGTGCATCCTTAGAGGTATGTCAATTTATTTTAATCGAAACAAATTCCTGCTATATTATATTTTGGGGGAAAATCTGGGGAAGGTATTGTGAAACTAGGCAAATTATACAGCTCCCGCAAGGGGGAACTCCCAGACCAATCAAGGAGGTCCATGACTCATGCGTGTTTGGGGAGGAAACGGGAGGGTTGCTGTATTGGAGCCAAATCAGTTGGAGAGCTTGAGGCGGAATGTTGGGACCTGAGGACCCGGATGTTACAGGAGGGGCCGCTTGCTGTGGGTACTACAGGGAGAATGTGCAATTCTTGGGGGCGATCTGGGATGGAGAGCGTGAGGGAAGGAGAGGAGGGAGGGCAGAGGGAAAAAGGAGAGCGCAGCTGGCTGCGCAGCTGACCTGATTCCTCCCTCTCATTCCCTACATCTCTAGCAATGACCATCAAAGCCAGGCACCTTTGTGTGAGTGCCTCTGACGGGAAAACCTGGAAGGGGCAGAGTTTCATTTCAACATTGTGCAGAACAGATTAGATGTGAGAAGGTGGAAGTGTCCCTTTGGATGTCATCCAGCTCTGGGAAGGGCTGTAGACTTCCGCAGGCCAGGTTAAAGGTTGGGGGGTTCAAACCAAGTTTACCCAGATCTTTGAGAGGCAAAGGGGACTCGGCTGACTTCCGAGTTGTATCTCTTGATTTCTTTCTCTTTCCTTCTTTACCTTTCCCTCCCCTCCAAAGCTCACCCAGTACAGTACTTGACATACAGTAGGCACCCCGTAAATATCTGTTGTGCTGAATCATATAAATATCATGTGTGGTTTCTGCTGTCGTGGGACCTAAAATTGGGTAAAGACAACACACACATATATTTCACACCTAAAAATAAACCTAATCCTAAAAATTCTGGGAAGGATATAAATACCATCTAAATAGGCTTACCACTTTCCCACCTCTTTGTTTTTTGGTATCCTTCAAGTTTCAACTCGTATCTCACCCTCCAGGAAGTCTACCTGGATTTTCAGTGATGTTTCCTGTCTCTGAAATCTTATGCCATTTCCCTTCTGTGTCAGCCATTTGTCACTTGATCATTTATTTTTCAGAAGGCTGTTTTGCCTTTTCTTCTATATACCACAGTCTCTGAGGACCACCCTTACTAAGGGCTGAGTATCCTATACACATAGTTGTCAGTTGATTGTTACTGATCGTATGTATCTTGCATCATATTCTCAGAAACTTAAGAATTTAATATGTGCTTGGCATATACTGGTACTGAATAAATGTTGTTGAATTGAGCTGAATTGTTGGGTGCCACAGACCTCTGAGAATCTATGAGTCCTAGATATTACTCTCCTGCCAGAATAACAGAAAATTAGAACTTGGGGAGAAATCAAATCTAATTCTTGTTAAGCTATAATTTATTTTCCTATTGCTCTTAGGCATGTAATTTAGGCTTTCCACTCCAAATGCAAATATGATTTATTGGCCAATCACTTTTACATGAATACTATGAGGTAAAAAAATGAAGATGCACAGAATTCTGATGCTGACAGACGTCATAAAATCACGTGTTCTAACCCAGGAGAAGTACAAGCTCAGAGAGGTTAAACAGACTGCCTATGTTTCCTTGGTTGGTCACAGAGCTCACTGAGCATTCAGGTCCCATGCTTTCTGGTCCAGTGGCCTTTCCAGGCTCTAAGCTTGGCTGTCAGAATAGTGTTTTCATTATTAATGCAATATACTAAGTCCCTGGGGTAGAATAAGCCTCATTATTAGAGCTAGTAAGTCAGTCCAAAGCAATTGGATATTCCTGTAAAATTGAATAGATTTTGAAGTAAAGAATCCTTGGGTTCACTGCCTTCCAATGGGGCCATCATCTCATTTATCCTATGTATATATAATATTTTATATATATATATATATATATATATATACCCCATAAATGAACACTTCTGTATGAACACTCATTATAACAGTTTTATTGATTCTGTTATAGTGCTGTTAATTACATAAACCACAAAAACCTTCAGTTAGATTAAGCCATAATAAATAAGATTAGTAATACTCTGCTCTGTATAGTGAGTGTTTTTATAATAAATGGATGTTCATCTTTTCAGAAATTACTACATTGATGTCTTATAATTATATCAGATATTTGGACTTTTTTAGTAAAAAACTTTGAGTGTCTTCTAATAACTAATGATATTAACTATGATTATTCATCCTCATGATAACCCTATCAAGTGGACATTGTGATTTTCCTCATTTACAAGTGAAGAAATAAAATCTTATAGAAATTTGGTACCTTGCCCAAGATCCCACAGTAGGGGAGGCCAAGATCGAATGAGATAATATATATGTACTTAGCACAGTGCAGGGCAGATAGTGTGTTGAATAAATGTAATTGAAAGAGTCAGTATGAAGTGAGAAGAAAGGTGAAGCTGTTTCAAAGATGGTACATAAGGCATATAATTCCTGTATATAAAACATGTATGACTAGGGGCACCTGGGTGGCTCAGTCAGTTAAACGTCCAACTCTTGGTTTTGGCTCAGGTCGTGATGAGCCCCGCATCTAGCTCCACGCTGAGCCCAGAGTCTGCTTGAGATTCTCTCTCTCTCCCCCTCTGTCCGTCCCCCTGCTCCATGTGCTCTCTCTCTCAAATAAATAAATAAATCATAAACAAAACCCAAACATGTGCGATTAAAATTTGATTCTGAGCTTCCTAACAATCAACAGGGGAAATACAATCAGTTATATAAGTGATAAGTAACCTTGCCCAAGAGAAGTATAAGTATCTGGAGCTCAGACCTATGGGCCTTTCTTCAAGACACAGCATTTAACGCCCTAGCAAGGACCTGAGAGGATGAGGCAAACTCACCGTGGAATACATGGGATGGCTGTTAGAAGCTTGGAAAAAGTGATGGCCAAACCTGAGTGAAGTGGAGATGCCTGAGTTGCCCTGGCAGAAGGCAGAGGAAGGATTAAGAAGTTGAGGGAAGGGGCATGTAGTAGAGTGGAAATGTTATATAAGGCCAGAAGCCCCATGAGAGCTCCCATGTTTTATGGGAGGCCCAAAGGACACACCATTCATCAAGACCATTAAGAATGTACTACAGAGAGAGGTATCAGTGTCACTAAGAAGTCACTTCTGAAGGTCTGGGCTTAAAGTAGGAGAGTGGTCCCAGAGCTGGGCTTCTTAATAGTCATGGGCATGATGGGCTCCTCCTAAAGAACAGAGACCAATCAGAAGTGCTTAACTACCAGAAGCCATGAGGCCACAATACCATAGAGACAGAGGGGCAGCCACAGGGGCTTGGTCTGCAGGAATTATAGAGAGGGTTAACAGCTCATAGTGTCCCAAGGGGCAATTGTGTAGACAATAAAGGTACTGCATAAAATCTAAAAACGAGAGAGGGCCTTCGATCATGTGGTCCTCTGGTCATATGTATCACACACGACACCATCTAGAGCAGCAGACCTCACAGAATGCTGGGAGGCCTTGGAAAGGCACGTCTGAAGTGACAGATCAGAGGCAACCCTCTGAGAGACCGGGTTGTCTTTCTATAGGATATGGTTTAAATCAGAGACCTCTGTATGACAGTGTGTCCACACTTAGGAACCAAGGAATCAGAGCAGGAGTGGTGCCATTTACCATCACTCCTAATGACTCACTGGGGAACTTTGTCCACATTCTGGTCTCTTCAAGTGTTAGAGGGCCTGGGCCCTTGCCAGGGGATGTAACAAGAGTCTTATGGGTTTATGAATTATAGCTGTCACCAAGGCCCTTTGGATTTCTTGTCTCCAGAGACCAGCAGGGGAAAAGAGTCACCATTCATGGCAGGGAGAATCCATTCTCATCAGCAGGAGGTAGAGTTCCTTTTATACATGCAGCTAGGGAGGAACATGGGTGGAACCCGGGAGAACACAGGGGCCTCTCCTGGCACTCAGCTGCCCCACTGGAACTATGACTGGAAGTCTATAGCATGCCTGGCCTGAGAAAGGTGTGACTGCAAAGGGCTCAGATCCCTCCGGGAAGGAAGATTTGGGTCACTTCACCAGGTAAGCCACCAGGACCTGCCAAAGTAATAGCTAACCAGGAGAGGAATTTAGAATGGACAGAAGAGAAAACAAACAAACAAAGCGGACAGAAGAGGGAGAGGATGTGAACCAGCTGTGGCTATGAGACCAAGGGCAGTGACCTTGCCATAATTTGCCTCATTAACAATCTTTTCTAAATCTCCCTGCAGAAAGATAGGTCCACAGACCTGTGGAGGTCCTGCTCCCTGAACATGCTATAGAAGTGGACCTGAGCAGTGCAATGGGTAGAATGTAGCCGCCATGAAAGTGCATGGCTCAGCTCTCCTCCTGCAGGGAGCATGACTGATGGAGAGTTCTGGCTATTTCCTCTGTGCATCCATTACCATGTTTGTATGGGGACTGGATTCCCATGCCAATGACTGAGCATGGCAAGCATACTAAGGCAGGCCAGTTCCAGTGAGTGGTGGTCACTTTGGCTTGAGGACTCCCAAGTGGCTTCCCTGAGGTTTTTTTGGAAATGTGCTTTCTGTCTCTTTCTATCTCTTCCTCCCGTTCCCCTACTTTTTTTCCACAGATATTGGAGTTGCAACATGGTCTGGAGGCTTCCCTCACCTTCTCTTGCTTTCTCCCCCTTTACAGGCATTTCCCCAATAAATCTTTTGCTTATCTATCTGTCTTACTTGCTTCTTGAAAGACCTAAACTAATGTATGCTCCCCAGTTAGTGACTAGCTACTTAAGTGCAGTCCATGCACCATAATGTAGTTGAAACAGTGAGTTTGTATATACTTTCTTACTCCATCTTCATAATCATTGAATAATACTACTTATTCCAGTTTTACATATGAGGAAACTGAAGATTGATTTAGGAACTTGCCTGGGGGTATACAGCTGCTAAGTGGCAGAGCTGCGCTGAAATTCAAACTTAAATCTGTATTACTCCAAAATCACCTTTACTACTCAGCTATGGGACAGCTGGGCTAAGGGCAGAGTTGATATCTTAAGAGAGTTGAAGTCTCTAAGGAAGATGAGTCTCATGTCTTAACAGGAGTGAGCTGAGGAAGTTCTCCAAATCAACATCAAGGTGTATCTCAAGCAATAATTTTAGGGCAGTACTGATACTCTCATCAAATCCATGATAGAAGCATCAAAGTTCTGGACAGTATTCCCTCAGGAATTTTAGTCCAGAAGGGTTTTAAAGTGGGCCTTCACAATTATACATATGTGATTCAATTGCTTTCATCTTTTTTCTTTCTCTGAATTATACTTTTAGCAAATATCTACTGAACTTTTACTATATGTCATGCATGATTCCTTCTAGGCAAAAAATTATATACATTCCTTTTGCTTCCCCATTACATTTAATCAGACTGTTTCTTCTTACTCTCAGTCTGTCATTATCAGTATTATTGATGGCCTACTGTTTTCATGGTACTAGGCAATGGGAAAGGATCGCTTTCCTTTAAGTGTAATAATTTCCCCAACTTAGAAGGAGACTAATTCTTTTTTTTCTTTTTAATAAATTTTATTGGAACATTGGTTATCCATGTACTAAAAAATCAGATTATACCAAAATTTTTTAAATGTGAAGTGAATCATAGAACTTAAAGTGAGAACTAAAGATATGAATTTTCTAGAAGAAAATGGGTGAGCATATTTATTATCCTGGATTAGGCAAGGATTTCCTAAATGTGACACAAAAAGCATACATCAAAAGCTTTTAAAAATTGACAAATAGGATAGTAAAAATTAAGACTTCTGTTGTTTGAAATGCACTCAATATATTAAAACGAAAAAGCACGCTGTTCACATTACTATCTATAAAACATATCAACAATAAAAGACATATATCCAGAATATAATTTATTCTTAAAGTGATATAATAAGAAGATAAAATACTGATTTTAAAAAAGGGGAAATGACTAGACACTTCAAAAATAGAAGATACTCATTCACATGGCAAAGAAGCACATGAAAAATTCTCATCATCATTCATTATTCATTGGGACAACACAAACGATCATTTCAAGTCCACTGGAATTGCTAGAATTACAAAAAGACTGGTAATACTAAGTATGGTGAAGATATGGAGCCACTGACAGTCAACAAAACCAAAAGACAACCGACAGAATGGGAGAAGATATTTGCAAATGACATTTCAGCTAAAGGGCTAGTATCCAAAATCTATAAAGAACTTATCAAACTCAACACCCAAAGAACAAATAATCCGATCAAGAAATGCGCAGAAGACACGAACAGACATTTTTCCAAAGAAGACATCCAAATGGCCAACAGACACATGAAAAAGTGCTCAACATCGCTCGGCATCAGGGAAATCCAAATCAAAACCTCAATGAGATACCACCTGACACCAGTCAGAATGGCTAAAATTTACAATTCAGGAAAGGACAGATGTTGGCGAGGACGTGGAGAAAGGGGAACCGTCCTACACTGTTGGTGGGAATGCAAGATGGTACAGCCACTCTGGAAAACAGTATGGAGGTTCCTCAAAAAGTTGAAAATAGAGCTACCCTACAACCCAGCAATTGCACTACTGGGTATTTACCCCAAAGATACAAACGTAGTGATCCAAAGGGGTATGTGCGCCCCGATGTTTATAGCAGCAATGTCCACAATAGCCAAACTTTGGAAAGAGCCAAGATGTCCATCAACAGATGAATGGATAAAGAAGACGTGGTGTATATATACAATGGAATATTATGCAGCCATCCAAAAAAACGAACTCTTGCCATTTGCAACAATGTGGATGGAACTAGAGGGTATTATGCTAAGCGAAATAAGTCAATCAGAGAAAGACAAGTATCATATGATCTCACTGATAAGAGGAATTCTTAATCTCAGGAAACAAACTGAGGGTTGCTGGAGTGGTGGGGGGGGGAGGGATGGGGTGGCTGGGTGATAGACATTGGGGAGGGTATGTGCTATGGTGAGCACTGTAAATTGTGTAAGACTGATGAATCACAGACCAGTACCTCTGAAACAAATAATACATTATATGTTAAAAAAAAAAAAAAAGATAGTAGGAAAGGAAAAATGAGGGAGGGGGGAATCGGAGGGGGAGATGAACCATGAGAGACTATGGACTCTGAGAAACAAACTGAGGGTTTTAGAGGGGAGGGGGGTGGGGGGATGGGTTAGCCCGGTGATGGGTGTTAAGGAGGGCACGTATTGAATGGAGCACTGGGTGTTATTCACAAACAATGAATCATGGAACACTACATCAAAAACTAATGATGTATGGTGACTAACATAACATAAGAAAATAAAATTTAAAAAAAGAATAAAAAAAGATATGGAGCCCCTGAAATTTTTATATATCACTGGTGGGCATATAGTAAGAGACTGCTACTTTGGAAAGCCATTGATCTGTTTCCTATAAAGTTAAGTACACAATTATCATATAACCTACAAGTGAAGGAGACTAAATCAATGGATTAGAGGCCACATAGGTAATTGTCCAGTTACTGTCTAAATTTAGTTTAGAGGTAAAAGACCTAACATTTTATATTACTTTTCATTTTTCTTTGAAGGGTGGGATAAGGGAAAGGGATTGTTAAATAAAGAACATTTATTGAATACTATATTTTCAATATAAATGACAGTCTTGATTTAAAAAAAATAGCACTTCAAACATTTTGGAGCATCCATTAAAAATTCAGTGGTTTAAATATTGGATATTTAAAGCATTGAGCTGTATAAAACCCAGAGTAATGAAGAATAAACATTTATGTCATCCTCCCTCATTCAGTCTCTTAAATCTTTTTTCCCCCCTTAACATATATCACTATCTGACATTATTCTAATTATTGACTCATTTGCTTGTTTTCAGCTATCCTCTCCAACTAGGAAACTTCCCTGTCTTGTTTCACTGCCATATTTACAGTGCAGTGTAGTGCCTGGCACATAATTTGGTACTCAACAAATATTCGTTGTATTCATTTGTCTAACCTAAGGAGAGAGGATGACTTCCTAAAGAATCACAAAGGAAACCACAATGCAAACAAACAATAAACAAAAAACCCACAACAGTCAACATACTTGACTATAAGAAAATGGAAAAATTTTTTAATTAAAGATTTTATTTATTTATTTGAGAGAGAGAGACAGAGGTAGAGCACGAACAGGGAGGAGAGGGAGAAGCACACTCCCTGCTGAGCTGGGAGCCCAACGTGGGGCCCTGGGATCATGACCTGAGCCAAAGGCAGCCACTTAACCAACTGAGCCACCCAGGTGCTCCAGAAAATGGAAAATTTTTATGAACATAATTTTTTAGAGCAAATAGTATGTTGGAAAAATACAGATCAGAAGTAAGACAGAAAAAATATATTGCTATCTTTATTAAAGATACTGTTATTACAAACTGCTAGAAGATACTATGATCCCAGTAGGTAGCAGGCAAAGAATGAAAACAGCATTTTCCCTACCTATTCCATGGACACACTCTGATAAATTAAAAGAAAAATGAAAAATAAAAATGAGTGAGAAAGCACATGGAATTATTAATCTCTTTAATAATCATGGAAATTCAAAATTAAAGCAAAAAATACGTTTTAAAAACATTAAAGATATAAATCATTTTATTTTTAATTAATTTTTAAATTTATTTTTATTTATTTATTTTTCATTTTTTAAAAATTTTATTATGTTATGTTAATCACCATACATTACCTCATTAGTTTTTGATGTAGTGTTCCATGATTCATTGTTTGCGTATAACACCCAGTGCTCCATTCAATACATGCCCTCTTTAACCCATCACCAGGCTAACCCATCCCCCCACCCTATTTATTTATTTTAAATATTTCATTTATTTATTTGACAGAGAGAGTACAACCAGGGGGAGCAGCAGGCAGAGAGAGAGGGAGAAGCAGGCTCCCCACCTAGCAGGGAGCCCAATGTGGTCTCAATCCCAGTACCCTGAGATCATGACCTGAGCCAAAGGTGGACACTTAACCTACTGATCCACCCAGGTGCCCCTTTAAATTTTATTTTAAGTAGGCTCTACACCCAATGTGGGGTTCAAATTCACAACCCCAAGATCAAGAGTTGCATGCTCTACCATCTGAGCCAGCCAGGTGCCCCAAAGATGTAAATCATTTTAAAATGATAATGTTTGGGGGGCTTGGG
The DNA here is from genome assembly GCF_004348235.1 of Phoca vitulina. NCBI lineage: Eukaryota > Metazoa > Chordata > Mammalia > Carnivora > Phocidae > Phoca > Phoca vitulina. Next base: position 48,890,759 of record NW_022589705.1, read on the forward strand.
TAGCTCAGTTGATTAAGTGTCTGCCTTTGGCTCAGGTCATGATCCTGGGGTCCTGGGATTGAATCCCGAGGCAGGCTCCCTCTCCCTTGTCCCGTTTGTGCTCTCTCTCACTCACTCTCTCAAATAAATAAAATCTTAAAAAAAAATGATAATGTTCATTGTTGCAGAACCTGACATTGTGTACATTTTTCAGAGCAGTGTAAATTTTTGGAAACTTCCTGGAAAGTGACTTGCCAATATGAATCTATGAATCAGGAATCCAAAAATGTGCAGTCCAGTTAACTCAATAGTTCCATTTCTGTAAATCTCTCCTAAGATAATTGCCTAAATAGTATATATTTAATTATTATTTATTTGCATGAAGAAATTTATTAGTTATAAAGACTTTTGTAGTAACATAGAAAAATGCTCATAAATTAAAATAAATTTAAGGAACAACTTATAAAATTACAGGCACACCATGATTATACTTAAATTAAAAAGATGCCTAGTGAAAAAGAACTGGAAGAAAATATATACTAAGGTAAACATTTATATTAGGGTTGTAAAATTACAGTGATTTTTATCTCTCTTCTCTAGTTTCCAAGTCTTTGTAATTGAATTTCATGATCTGTACAATGGTATTTTAGTTTTGCTCAGTACAACTTTTTAAGGCAAACCTTATTGTTTGAATCTATTTCCCCATTGTAATCTAATCTTTTCCAGAGAAATAGACTGGTGAGCAAATACTTTTTTGATGAAGATTTATGTGGGAAACCCATGTGTATGATTGCTGGTTGGATGGGGTTGTTTTTTGAGAATTTCCCGATAAGAGGTTTCTACTTCATTGTATTTGGTTTAGTTCAATTTAGATGAATATTTGTAGCAGGCTTGTAGGTTTTATGCTACATGTTACATATTAGAAGGAAATATGTGTAGTCCTCCTTTTATACTGTTCTCTCTCTCTCTATGTTCCTTATAGGGTGACTTTCCAATTTTTTTCTATTCTCAAACGTAAAATTGAATTCCTTATCCAATTTAGTTGGTATTGTTCTTAGTCAACTAATTTGGAAAATTTTGGTCATGTAAGGCTCTTCCTTCTACCTCAACGCCCACATCTGAATCAGTTACCATGCAGTCTATTCTACCTCTTCAGGCTTTTGACACTTTCATGTTTATCCCTCCCTACTCCACTGCTTTAAATATTGATCTTATCACTTGTAGCCTGCAGCTCTACAATGCTATGGACATTAATCTTGTCCTCCGATCCATTGTCCACCCTATTTTTACATTAGTGGTTCTCAACAGGGGTGGTTTTTGTCCCCCAGGGACATTTGGCAATGTCTGAGGACATTTTTGGTTGTCATAACTGGGCCAGGAGGTGAGTGGGGGGCTGGAGGGCATGGAAGAGAAGCGAGGGGTATTGCTATTGGCATCTAGTGGTTAGAGGACAGAGATGCTGCTAAACATCTTGCAATACACAGGAAGCATCCCATAACAAAGAATTATCTGGCCCCAAATGTCAATAGTACTGAGGTTGAGAATCTCTGCCCTAGGGTGATTCTTGTAAAATAAAAACCTGCTTAAATACCTCAAGAACACACAATGTCGGGGTGCCTGGGTGGCTCAGTCGTTAAGCATCTGCCTTCGGCTCAGGTCATGGTCCCGGGGTCCTGGGATCAAGCCCCACATCGGGCTCCCTGCCCAGCAGGAAGCCTGCTTCTCCTCCCACGTTCCCTGCTTGTGTTCCCTCTCTCGCTGTGTCTCTGTCAAATAAATAAATAAAATCTTAAAAAAAAAAAAAGAACACACAATGTCTTTCAGGCAAGATTTGTGCATAACTCTCATCTTATTCCCCAGCCACACCGCATATATGTATTACTGCCCGAATATGCCATGATCCCTGCCTGGGCTCCTGTGATTTATCTGCTGCTTGTAGTTTCTTCTTTTCTTCCTAATTTGTTCAGGCTAGGTTGGGTAATTCTCCTCTATGACCAGTTTTAGCAGAGCATGAATCACACTGAACACTCACCTGTTATCCCACTCCAACGTGAGCACCAGAGGTCAGGAATTGGGTCTTTTTTCCCAGAATCTTCAGCACTTAGTGCAATGCCCAGTATAGGGAAATACACTCAACCAAGGCCCTTTCTCCTTATTCCATTTATATAGCAATCAGATTCATTCCTGAGTACAATGGGGGTCATTGCTTCTGTCCTGATTTTCCTTGATCTTTATTCTTTGCCTTCCCTGAAATGTGGCTGTTTCATGTTTCTGTCTCCATTCATTCACTCCCAACTTGCTCTTTAAGGCCCAGCTCAATAAAAATGATTTACCAAGCCCACCACGTGTGCCAGGCCTGCATTATCTTTGTTCACCTTCAGCATAATCCCCATAAGGAAGGTATATCCCAATTTAACAGGTGAAGAATGTGATGGAATAGCCCTGAGAAGCAGGTGAGGTAGCACATGCACACAAATACCCACAAGTGGAGGCAACTGGGCCACGACCCTCCCTGCTCGATTCTTCTATCTTCTCTGAATTCTTCTACATCCTTCCAGAAGACACTTGGGAGATCTTTTAGGCTGTCTCTCAACTTTTATGAATAAGCTCCAAGTTGTTAGGGTATCTCAGGTGGTGAATGGCGGGAGCCAGACCTAATATCCAGAACTCTAGAATCAAATGCTCTCTTCACTCACTAGGTACCACACCAACACTTCTTGCTCAGTATGAGGTTAAGTCGCAGTAACCCCACAAGTTACCGTGAGCCCTCCAGCAGGATTTGCGAAATCAGGGCAGGTGGGGCAGCTTCAGTCCACAGTGACCTGAGCAGCAGAAGCCTGACCATGCCCAGGAGCTACACAGCTCACATCTTATTCTATCCCGACAAAGGGCAGAGAACCGTGATAAAGGCATCGTGGTGCAGGTACATGTGGTGGAGGGCACCCCAAACTTAGGGATCAACCTATAGCCCAAACCGGACAATTTTACTGTCTGCTCTGGCAGACCTCTGTTCCTAGACTGGTGTTTCCAGAAGACGCGGTAAAGAAGCGAGTGAAGGGTGGGGGGCATGAGCGAAGCCAGATGGGGACCTGGCGGGAAGACCGGAGGCACTGGGTCCTGCACTGCGGCGGAGCGCACGCCTCCGTCGCGGCCACCGCCCCCTGTTTCCTGGGCTGCCGTTCATGACGTCACGAGGAGGCGGAGCCGGCTTCGGCCTGGGAGGCGGAGCCAGCTGCGGGGCGGGGCGGGAGCGTTGCGGAGCGCAGGCCGCGGCGGCGGCGGAGTAGCTAGCAGCCGCAGACAGCGCGGGCCTGCGCCCCAGCCCTGATTGCGGGTCCCGCGCCCCCTCCTCAGCCCCGGGCGCGCGCACGCCGGGGCCCTGCGGGGCTGGCTGCTGAGCGAGTAGGCAGCCGGACCTGCGCCGCGACCCGGAGCACCCCCTCGGCCCAGGCGCACACGGAAGTGGTGAGTGTCGCGGAGGGGAGGTGGAGAAGCCTGTGGCGGCCGCGGACGGCCGGGCGAGGGGCGCGGAGCCCGGCGCTGGCGGGCTCCGCGGCCGCTGCTCTCTGTCCTCGCGAGCAGCGCACCCCCGGCCCCTCAGCGAGCGCGGCGCTGGACCGGGGGCCCGGGCGGGCTGGGGGCGTGTGGGTGCGGGCGGGGAAGCGGGGGATTTCCAGCCAAGCGGAGCCGGCCGGTGGCTGGGAGGTTGGGGGACGGGAGCCCCACACCGGGATTGGGGGGAAGGTTAAGGCTCGCCGCCCCCTCCCCCAGAGCACACACCAAGTTTTCATAAACAAGCCTGGATCGCGCTGACATCCTGTTTATACCACCCTGAGATACAGGCGCGGGCTTGAGGTCTGACGTCCCTCGCTCTTGCATCGAGAACTTGACCGCCAGCTCTCTGGCAGAACTGTCGTTGGAGGGGCGGGAGGAGGTTTTCTTTCGCCTCAGGACGGAGGCCGAGGGTCTTCGTCGTTTTCCACCTTTGCCATCTCAGCGAGGGAAAGTTTCTGGGGTTTGGGGCCATGTTTGGGGCTAGAAGGGGGGCGTCTGTGGACTCAGGAAACGCCCCCCTCCCCTTTTATGTTCTTTTGGGACCCTGGCTCTAGGCAGCCAGAGAGAAGGGCGAAAGACGCATCCTGGGCGAGAGGGCCCTGTTAGAGGAACAGTGAGAGCCACTGGGGGAAGTGTGAATCCTACTGTAATGGGACTGATTAACTAAAACTGGGGCTGATCTCTGTCTGGCCTTCTGTCTTACTCGTCAGACCCCATCCACGCGTGGTCGCCAAGCATCAAAGGGAGACGTCGCTTTAGCAGGGCTAATAAACACCCCTCTCAAGTCACATCCCAAGGTTCTAGGGATGTGGGCTCCATGGATGTCTGTTTACCAAGGAACTTCTTTAGGGAGACTAGATAAAAGGTGTGATTATTGGCAGGTGTTCGCATTTTTAAAAAACTGTATATTCTCTCTGAATTCCTGTGTGTCCGTTGGGAAGAGGACCCTGCCATTTCTTTTAATACGTGGCTGTCTTCTGCCCCTGGTTGAATACATGCTGTTAACTTTTTTTTTTTCTTTTTACGAGTCATAGGGTTTTACTCTCATGGCAGGAGTTCACAGCTGCATAAAATTGTCACTGCTTTCAGGGAGGAACGCAGTAAAAACCTTGTATAGTTAAGTGAGGAGTAGAATGCAGAAAGAATTAGATGTGATCATGGAGTCTTTGTTGGCAAATTCAAATCATGGGCATATAGACAGTGCAAACATTTTTTTAAGATGAGCATTTTATATTGATTAAATCTTTGTTCCTCCCTTTCCAAAACCCCATTTTGTGCTGTTTCTGGCTTTTGCTTTTGGTGGCTCTGATGTTTTCTAAGACCAGGGAGTCCTTCTCACTGAAGGATCAGTGTGTTCTTTTGTACTTTGTGGTGAAGGTTAATGCAGACCATGAGGATACCAGACATTTGGGGTCCAATATACTGTGTATTACGGAGAAAACTGTCTCCTATTTATAGGTCCAGATCATATTTAAAGGTGTAAGAAATCATATTGAGCGATTGTGGACATTATGAATAGGAATAATCACCTCTTCTTAATTCTCATATCATATTAACTAGGCACTTTCACTCTATCTTAATTTCTCTAAATAGCTGCAAAAATGTATTTTTAAATCTGAGGATTGCAGTGTGACACACTCCACATTGATTCCTGATTCCACAATATACTAATTATAACCATTGGGAAATGATGATAGAGGGTAAATAAATTATACATATATAGATAAAATAATTCAAACATTTTCCAAAATATAACTTATATAACTACATTTCAGTTTGCTATAATTTAAGCAGTCTTGTATCAGTTTGGTTAATGCTATACCTGTGATTATCTTTCTGCTCATTTGTTATCCACCCTTTACAGATTAAGGTATTAAGGTGAATTAGGTTGCAGAATTTTTTCAATTCAGGCATTTGTTAAAAAGCTGGTAAAAATAAGGAATTTTGAGGGTGGAGTTGCTTTTGCAGGAACAGAGACTCGGATTAAATGGCATGAAGAAACTTAAACTGTGTGCTTTTAAATCAGATTGTTAGGTCTGCCAGTTTAGATTCTGGGTTCAGAAACACTAGTGGTTTCAACTGCAGACCACAAATTGTAGTAATCTTTCAAAGTTATCACTCAGTTTCTTCTGGATAGCTTTAGGTCATACATTATATTTGGACAGAAACCCAGCTGAAGCAAGTATTGAGGATGTGTAGGTTTATATTCACTTTCGTAGTGGGAACACTAATGTATAACTGAGTTAATAAGGTTTATTAGCAAAGACCAAGATCTGTGTTTTCTAACTCCTCTGGTAAGTGTTTTTTCCCCTAAATAAACACATATTTTATATATTTTTAGTATGTATTTCCTTATTGTGTTCTAATGAGATAATATGCTTTTAGAAAACTTAGCATCTGAGATGTGAATATTTGTACAAGGAAATTTTTCTTGTTCATTTCCACGTTTTAAAAATTGTTTGAAGTGAAGGGGAAATTGGTTAACTCAATGTCCCTGAGTGAGCAGCATCTGATGCTTTGTGATTTCTTGTGGCTCAGTGACATATGGAGCTTTGTCACAGAGTAGAGATGCCAAAAAGAACCTCTTGGATTCTTTTAGACCAGTATTTCTCAACTGGGTACGATTTTGTGCCCAAAGAGATATTTGCAGTTTCTGGAGACATTTTTGGTTGTTATAACTTAGGGGGTTGGGGGGGAGGAGGCAGGCTTACTGGCTTCCAGTGGGTAGAGGCCAAGGATGTTGCTAAACATTCTGTAATGCATGGGGGAGCCCCATACAAAAAAGAATAACCTGGCTGAAAAGTCAGTAGCACTGGGGTTGAAAAATTCTGTTTCGGAATGCCAGGTGGGGAACAAGAAGATACGGGCTTCTGTTATAGCAAATAGCTTCCCCTCAGTTCCCAATTTTCCTCATCTGTAGAATGGAAATCAAAGTATTCACCATTTCAGAAAGTTGTTGGGGAAAATCAGTTAAATAACACATGGTAACTGAAGTGCCACACAAATTATAATTGTTATGAAAACATATTTTAAATAAATTGTTAGATATATCAGTAGTTGAGGAGCAAAGAGGTTAAGGTTATTGAGTGAAAAGATTGGGAGGTTTGGTATTATTGAATTCTTTGTTATTAATTTTTTTGGGTAAAGGACTTTTTTAATATAGTTTTCTTATTAGAACATAAACTTTTCAGCTCTGCTGTGTCTTTGAACATAAGGATTATTTTCTCAGTCTAACAAGAGGGAACACTCACTGTAGAAAAATCAAAAAATTGAGGAAAGTAAAGGAGAAAAGTCATCCATGGTTTACTCCCTTTCCCGTTTAAAGACAATCAAGTTCTTTCCAATTTCTTTTCTATAAGAGTCCTTAAAATTGGAAGAAGAGCTAATGATGGACAAAGGGGGAGCAGCTGGTGACCAGAGAAGGTACTATCTGTTTCTATGCCCTTTTTTTTTTTTTTTTTTGGATAATTACCATGTACAGGTAAATTACATTATAGGAGACATTAGAGAAATTGGTTTATTGTTTTTATACTCTGTGGGCTAACCTCCAGGCCGTGTTCTCATTCGGCATGTTGTTTCCTCTCTGCGTCTTGCTCTCCCCTGTACTCGGCTAGGTGTGCCACTATGGCTTCCTGTCTCGAAAACCCGACGGTGACATGGAGTTTGAAACAGCTGCCATGTTGACGTGACTGGGTTTCAGGGGCAGGAAACTACCCCTGTGAGTATTCTTCCCTCTAAAGTGCACCAGTTTTTTTGCAACAAGAAAGCATGAAACGTTAAGTTCATTTCCATGATATATTTACTTCTAAGGTCTTATGATCTGTGATTCTTCGCAGCTGACAGCAGGCACACATTTTTTTCCTTGGTGCTCTGTGAAGACGTTGCCCAGTCCTGAGGCAAAGCCTGCTTTAGAAGAAAAAGGAACATTTCTTTAAGTCTACTCTAGCCAAAAGACAGAGCTGGTCTTCGTTGGGATATTTTTAATCTGTGGTAACCGAGTTTACTTTACAGTAATACTCACTCAACACTTTGTTCATTCCTTTATTCATTCTGTAAATACTTGTTGAGCCCCTGCTATGAATCTCAGGGTGTGAATAAACAGAACAAAACATGCAAAAATCCTTGGCCTTTTAGAGTTTATAGTCTAGCGGAAGGACCTTGGAGCTGTTCATTCAGGGTTTCTCAGTTGTAGATTTTACACATGCAAAAAAGTAAGTCCTACTTTGTGAATGTAGAATGTTTCCTAGGAACCTTCATGGCACTCCTTTAAAGTCTGAGGGCTAAGAACTGGCTTCCTTCCTTTCCCACATTTTTTAATGTTACAGATTAATTGGCTCTGTATAAGGAAACATCTCTTCAGTACCTACTAATTTCTGGCAGATGGATAAGACAGTTTATATGGAAATAAGCCTGTTGTGTGTAACTGTAACACAGTGTGGGTGATACTGTAGTAGAGGTTGGAATTAAGAGCGCTGGGACCCTTGAAGAAAGCTAAACCTTGCTCGAAGCCCTGTCCACTGCTGTTTTGAAGAGGTTTCACTAGAGTTGGGCCTTGAGGAGTGAGTAGGAGTTCTCTTGTCTAGGGGTGGGAAGGGAATCTAGGCAGAGATAGAGCATGAGCAAAGGCACAAAGGTGGGCAGGTACGTGGTGTGGGTGACAAACTTGGGGCAGCCATGTGATTAGAGCAGAATACTGGGAGGCAGCAGAAGGAGGTGAGGCTGGACATGCAGGATGGGGCCAGATTGTGAAGACTGAGACTGTCTGCAAGTCTGTGAGCAGTGTGAGGTCAGGGGCTGTAGCCTGTGTTGAATAAATGGGGAACCATTCATAGTTCTTGAGCTCAAGCATGTAACATCATTAGCAAATGGAACAACTGGAAACACTGAAAGGGTCAGATTCAATCGACCGTTATCTTTTCCTCCTCCCTATCACAGAAAATATTTCTTACGTATCCACCACTTATCAACTATCCAGAAGACTGCTAGGAGGCAGGAAATATTTCGAGCCACAAGAGATGTCATGGAATCCATATGTGCTTTCCTTATAGTGGAGGAAAACCTACTTTGACTTGCTGATAATTTATAAAGGGTTTGTTGACAGTCTGTCTAACTGGTTTTCAAGTCAGCAGATTAACTACAAACATAAGAGACAGGAGTTATTAAGAGGATGAATCCAAGAAGGCACATTCTCTGAGACAGGCAGTGTTAATTTTTATCTTGGAAGTGAGTGAGAAGCAGAATGAAAAGCAGAACCATAACTCAAAAAGTGAACCAGTCTGGGTGGTGCCATTTAGTGGAGGGGCACATGCCGCTGTAAATACCCTAGCGAGTTGGAGTTGTCACCGTCACAACACAGGATGGTAATTGGTGTTGCTAATGATGGCGAAGCCATTAAGAAGAGGCTGAGTTGTGGAGCATGCTGGAAAAGGGCAGGGGAGACAGGTCTGTCTCAGGCAGAAAAGGACACCTCTAGGGGTTGGGCTTTTGGGAGGTGTGCAGGTGGTGGGTGGGGGTGGAGTAAGAAGCTGCTGTCAGGATTGCAACAGGACAAGCTCAAAAGAAGAGGTTTTCTTCAGAATGAGAAGCCAGTGAGGAATCTGCTTGCAGGAGGTGCTTTAAGTCTTCAGGGAAAGAGTTACTTAGGAGTGGTCTGTGAGAGGAGGCTGCCTCTGCAGGCCAGAAGGAAGAGCTGTGGCTATCTGCGCAAAAGACCAGAATAACTTGAATCCAGCTGGGAAAGACTAACTTATCACACCTCAAGATAGAAAACCGAGTTATTATGTTTTAGCCTTGTTTTTCATAATCTGTGTTTTTGATGGCTCAGGAGCCAGGCTGCTTGTTTTGATCCTAGCGGTGATAATGTGGGCAACTTAAGCTTGTTTCCTTATCAATAAAATGAAAGTAAACATGGTTCCTACCTGTAAGATTGTTTTGAGGATTGAATGACTATGCCTGAAGATTTTGGAATGGTGCCAGGCACATGGTATAAGCTAAACATTTGTTAGCTTTATTTTTTTATTTTTATTTTTTTATTGGTGAATATACTTTGGAGCTCAAATTGTATTCAGAATGATTTAAGATGGTAGGGAAGTGTGACCCATTAAATGCAAAACAGAGTAGCTGGTACATTCTATATTAGAAAGGCTTCAATTGGAAATGGTTAAATCAAAAAAGTTTAGGCACTTAAAGTAGGCAGTTTCTCAAATCTAGAGGAGTTTATTATGTAGACAGCATCAAAGGTGATAATACATTAGGTTCTGCTGTATTTTTAAGGAAAAATGAGAAACAAAGGTGCCTTTAATTTAACTTTAAAGGTCATGCAAGGTATATAATTTGGTAGGAATGTATTAGGCTTTCTGGGAAAGTCAATATAAAGGTTCTGTGTTGCTCTCACTGATTCCGTTTACTTAGGAAGTGGCAGAAATACAGGCATACCCGTTTGTAAAATGGTGTCTTCAGAGTTGTGTGGATGTTAAAAATCTTATAAGTCAGATGATGTGTTAGGGAGTTTTGCTGTTTAAGCAATTATAAGAGTTTAAAGGAACTCTAAAATATATATTCAGTTTCTCCTGAATGCTGTTTTATCAGTTTCTATTTCTATATATGTGCTTTCCAAAAGCAAGGTTTACCCAAAATATAAATTATACAAAAAGTTGGCCCTTGCTCCTAATCATATTTTAAATATGCCTTTAGTTCCTTCTCAGTAATGTTTATGTTGCATTTATATTCTCAAGAGCCACAGTTGCCAGGTGGTGAGAAGAGTTTGATCTTTTCATCCCATGTTCTTTGATAGCACAGAAGTTAGCTGTATCTTTTCCTTGTCTTCCCATTTGAGAAGGATAAAGACAGTAAAACTCCCTACTTTGTATTTGTGGAAGGGAAGCCCAGCTCAAATGATGAATAGGCTGACTTGTAGGTATTTAAAAAATAAATTTAGGTTTATCATTTCCAGGTATATTGGGTAAGACAAGTTTGAATGTATATATAAGGCAGAAATAGGTAAGAACAATTTGTAATTAATGCAACTCTTGTTTTTAATAGTGATTTAAAGGGCTTACAGCTATTAGAACTGACAACCGTTCATTCAATTAAGCACAATTATGTCTGCAGACTTATTTGCACAGTTAATTTGCTCAAGCTGTAGCAAGGCTGTAATTCATAGCGATTTTTTTCAGTTAGTAGAATTGAAAATCTTTTATTTATGGTAAGAGAAAAGACAAAGTAAAAAAATAAGGAGAAAACAATCTGCCAAATGTGTATTTTCCCAGTAAAAAATTCTGTTACGAAACAAGACTGCACAGGGAGGCAGACAGCTGTGATTTATATAATAAAGAGATGCAGTGGATCTTTTACCGTACACCTGCAAACCCATTTTAGGGCTGATTCACAAAACAGACTTAAAGAAGTTAGATGCATAATGCCTAAATTTAATATTCTGGTTGTTTTTTTGTTTTTGTTTTTTTCGGTTAAAGCCACTCTGTAAAGCTAGGTAGGTCTGCTAATAACCATATATTAGTTTTCTAATTGGAAAAATCATTTGATATATGGTGGTATCTCCAAAGAATCCCATCATTTTACTTGCTTAGAATGACCATTCACTCAGGTTGGTTAAAAGTGGGAGGGGGAGGTCAGAGAAAGCCAACTGGCTGGAATGTAAATTGTAAGCCCACTTGATGTGGATTTAGGAAGTAGGCCACTAGAGATGCACAAACTGGCTGAGATAAAAATGCTTTCAGGTTGTCATGTTTATTCCTTTATTTAACAGTTACTTGTAAATTATGTATTATGTGAGAGCAAGACCTGATTCCTGCCCTCAGGAAGCTTCCTTACTAGTGGAAAACACAATAATCCAACAATTATAAAGCTATTTGTTATAATTACGCTAAGTACCAAGAGAGATGTCTTAGTTTGCTATAGAGGTTGAAGGCAGTATGAAGAGGGGGGTCTCTGTGGTATATGTATTTTTAAACATTGAAATCTGAAGGGTGAGTGTTAGCCAGGCTAAGAGGAAGATGAGGTTTTTCCAGCCAAAGGAAATAGCATGTGCAAAGGACCTGGGGTGGAACCAACACTGCAGCTGGAGCAGAGGACAAAGATGCAGGCTGGGGAGGCAGGCAGGAAACTGATCAGGTAGGGCCTTATGGGCCATATTACTTTGGGCCTTATAATATAAAAGGGGAAATTGAAGGCTTTAAAACAGGGCAGTGACATGATGCGACTTGAAAACAAAAAAGAAGGCCCCCCCTCCCCCCCCCGCCCTGCTACTGCCCCTGGGAGCACCTCTCCTCTCTGCCCACTCTCTGCCTAATCCCTTGAAAGCCTGCACTTCCTCCCACTCACTCATTCTTTAATTCTTTGCAGCCTGATTGCCACCTCCACACTCTTGAGCCTTCTTTGAGGTCATCGGTGACCTTCTTGCTGTCACACTTTGACACCTTTTTTCTGCTCTTGTTATCTAAAACATTTGATGCTGTTAAGCACCCCCTTCCTGAAAGATGCCCCACGGCCCCACTGCTGTCTGGCTTCTGAAACACAGTACCTCTCTTCTTCCTTTCTGTGTCTTGCTCTCTTTTCTACCTCTCATCTCTCCCTTTCCCCTAATGAAGACTTTTCCCTAAGCTGCTGCAAATGGCAAGTCTCATTTTGTTCCTAAAACTGTGCAGATGACTTGCTTTCACTTGAACTCCAGTTGTCGAGCAGCTTTAGGCATGATTCAAGGTACTGGGGATACTTTAGGAGACAAGAGGCAAGGCCTCTCCTTAAAGAGCCAGCCTTTTAAGATGTTACACCTGTCCATAAAAAAGATTAATTTTGGGTGGTGGTAAGTGCAATAAAGAAAATAAGGTAATGGGTAGAGAATGCCTAAGTGGCTGGGAGAGGGGCTTCCTCTGGGACAGTGACATTGGAGTTCAGGCCTGAATAATGAGTAGGAGCCAGGCAATGTGGTGATCTGGAGGAAGAGTGTACCAGGCAGGGGGAGTAGCAGATGCCCAGGCCCCATGGGGGGATGGTCTTTCCATTTCCTGCTGGGCTCCCTTACCTGGCTTTCTTATTGATACCTCCCGTTTAACTGCTTCAAAATTGGTATCTCTCTTTCTGACCCCACCATACCAATGGAAGATTTCTCTGTTCCTCTTAATACCATCTCTGTTCACCACCCTCAAAACGTCTTAGATGAGTGGTCAGAAAACTTTCCATGAAGGAAAAGACAGTAAATATTTTCAGCGTTGAGGGCCAGGCCGCCTCTGTCATAACTACACAATTCTTTTGTAGATCTAAAGCAAATGTAGACAATATATAAACCAATGAATGTGGCTGTGTTCCAATAAAATTTTATGTATGGACCCTGAAATTTGATTTTTCACTTGTCCCAAAATATTATTTTTTTCCCAACCACTTAAAAATGTAAAAATTTGTACAACTTCTTAGCTGTACAAAATAGAAGATAGGCCAGATTTGGTGCATGGGCCAAAGTTTGCCGACCCCTGCCTTAGACTCATCTTGACTTCTCCCCTTTCGTTTCTCCCCACCCCGCAGATCCCACCCCCGTAGTCTGCCCAGCGCTCTCAGTGCTTCCTCCCAGTCTCTGCACCTTTGCCTGCTCACCACTCCCTGCCTCTGACCGAGCTTTCTTCTACCAGAGTGATCCCAGCGATCTCTAATGGACTCTCCCTGCCTCCAGCCCTTTGCCTCCAGTCTGTCCTCCACACAGACATTGAATCATCTTGCAGCTGGATTCAGGTCATAGAACTGTCCTGACCGTAAGCCTTCGTCAGTCCCTATTGTGTACAGAAAACAATCTAAACTCCACCTTAGTGTGGCATTCAGGGCTCCTCATGGTAAGACCTCAACTTTTCAGCTGCTTCTCCCATTTCTCCCCTTCTGCATTGTGCCAAATTAGATTATTTACTGTTTTGCATTCAGGCCTTAAACATTTCTTTTGTTTTTTTTGCATTCTTCTTTTCTAATGCACTTTGCCATGGCTTGTGCTCTCCATCTGCCAAAATTCTGTACCTTTCAAATGTCCCTGATCCCTACCCCTCCTGCCCAACAAGAGGTCCATATACGTGTAGTGCTCCGGTGATATGCAGTCCTCTTTTCTAGGGCATCGTGTTCTGCCTTATGCCTCATTTCTTTCGTAAGCTGGCTCCCACTGTACCGTCCCAAGGTCCTTGAGGCCAGGAGTGGTCTCATTCACTATCATACCGCCTTTCACTGTAGGCACTTGGGTCTTTATTGAGTAAATGCTAAGTCCTGTGGAGATATATACAATTTGTAGACATTGTAAATGGGAATGTTTTGCTGATGGAAATTTGTTCAGATGAAATCCTTGAGTCTTATATAAAGAGGTGTAGTTTTGTGAAAGAACCGGTATTTTGGAAGACTTTTGTTGTATTCTTGGTCCTGTCAATTCCTTAGATAAATAAATTCAGGCAAATTACTGATGTTCCTCTTCAGGAATTGATATGTTTCCTTTTATAAAAAAGAGAAAAGAGTGCTTTTTAATTTGTAACATTTCCTTGCCAGAAAGTTCAGGGCCAAGTTATTTGCTTGTTTTAGGTTGCTATCCATTTTTCTTACAATAGTCTCCCTGCCTCAGTCTCCCACCAGATCACATGTCACATGTATTAAGTCCTTGCTTTAATGAATGGTTCTGTTGTATGTGTCTTTTATATTTATATTGGTAGCCTCAACTTTTTTGGCGATAGGAATATAAATAATAAATACTAGCCCCTTAGTTTACCCATCCTGAGGTGACACCAAGATGGTAGCTTGGGGCAGGTCATGTCTCCCAGGTTTGTGGTGTGTAGCACATCTTTGCAAATAGGAAGGAGAGGGAGCAAGAGGATGAGACTCAAGATTAGTAAACTTTTATGTGTCAGCTGTTATACGTGCTCTGCGTTTGGTATTTAATCTTTTAACAGCCAGAGAGTTGGATCTTAATGGCATCATTTTCCAGATGAGCAAACAAAGCTAATAAATGGCAGACCTGAAATTCAAATTTGAAGCTCTCTTGCATTAAAAACAAAAACAAATGTCCTGTCTACTCTTTCTCCGATACTCCCGGCTTTACTGAGGTGTAACTGGAAAACCCTTCTCTTAAAGAACCCTTTTTACTGTCTTGTCTCTTGCCTCTTTGTTTTGTTTTTGTTAGTTTTTTGTTTTTGTTTTTTCTGACTTTGGCATTTAAATCTATGGAACTTGTTTCTATCCTGTTTTACAGCGTAATGCTTCTGAAGCAATTTTGGTTCTCAGAGAAGTGCCTCGTGCACCTGTATTGTTGTATTTGGTATTATTAGATGGCTAGGTAATAAAGAGGATCCGAAAGGATTGGTTTTTGTGGGGGAAAAGGGGTAAAACAGGTGACTGGTGACATTTAGCTGTCCTAAACAGAGTTCAGTACTTGTGAAATATTTTTGACAGTATAAATCAAACGTGGTTTACTGTTACTTTTTACTACCTGGTTATTAGATAACATGTCCCATGTTTACAGTGTTTGGATCTGAGTATACCAGATGTGTTGTGAAAAGCAGCCTGGACTTGGAACCAGGAAGAACTGGGTCTGAGGCTGTCCTCTGCCACTTGCTGGCTCTGTGACTTTGGGCTCATAATTGGTCCTCAGTTTTTCTCAGCTGTAAGATGGATTTAATAGTGCCTATCGCAAAGGTGGTTTTGTGAGGGTTAAATGAGGTAAAATATATGGAATAGCTTCAGATGGTGCCTGGGATTCAGCAGGATTCAGCAGCATTCAATAAATGTTAGTTACCCACTCCCACCCCAGGGAGTGGGAAAATTCATTGCCAGGGAATCTGTAAATGATTATGTAATGTTTAGATGTTTTTAAGTGGGAACTTTATTGATAGATATTACTCAAGTTATGAACTTCTGATGCAGGAAACCCCCTTATGCAAATGGCTGGCTTCCCAACGCTTCAAAAGCATCAGTATAACATAGTGGCTCAGACTTCCAAATCTGGAACTAGAGTCTGTGGGTTTGAATTCTGCTTTATTGTACTGAGTGATCCTGGGCAAGTTCTTCAGTCTCTTTTGTCTTGGTTTCCTCCTCTGTAAAATGAGGATAATAATTGCGTTTACTTTTTAGGTTGTGAGGATTACATGAGCACACATGCACGTGCACGCATGTGTGTATATGTATACCAGCACCCCATCAGGGCTTGCCACTATTATTTATGATCCCTCCTGTCTTCCCCTCATTGTGTAGACAGTCCATAAGTCCCTGGAAATGCCTTGGAATTCCCTCTCATATCTTCTTTTACCAGGAGGATTCTGATACGTCCTGTATATTACAAATTTGTCTTTTCCCCCTATCTTCCGTCCCTTCTTAGTGACTTCATTTTAATTCAGGCTGTCCTTTTCTCATATGCTCTCAGCAGTCCTCTTCCTTGTACATTTCTTGTCTAGACACTTAAAAAATCTGTTTTTTTAAAGATCTTATTTGTTTGAGAGAGAGCAAGAGCATGAGAGGGGGGAGGGTCCGAGGGAGAAGTAGACTCCCCGCCGAGCAGGGAGCCTGATGCGGGGCTCCATCCCAGGACCCCAGGATCATGACCTGAGCCGAAGGCAGTCGCTTAACCAACTGAGCCACCCAGGCGCCCCAATCTGGTTTTGTTTTATGTGGAAACTGAACATTTTCTGACAATGAATGATAAACCCAGCTATGTGTTAAAGGTACTTTAAAGCCAAAGAAGATGAAAGCTATATAGCCTCAAGCAAATAAAAAAATGTATAAACTACTTTATTGTGTATTGAATGCTTACTCTGTGCCTGACATTCAGATTGGTACGCTGAGGCTAAGAATGACTGAATAACATGTTTAAAGGCACCAGTTTTTAAGTGGAGGAACCTGGATTTGATCGAAGTGAGGTCGACCTGGCCCTTGGTCTCAAAATTCCTGAGATTAGTTGCCTTAAAGCTGACAGGCGCCTCCTTACCACTCCATCTGCACCCCTTATTAACCTCCACTCTGCTTACCCTTAAGTTCCAGCTTTCAAGATGACAGGATCACTCACAGTTCTCTTTGGCTGCACTAATGTTTTCTGCTCTCTTTGCAGGGCAGATGTATGTTGTTTCATATACTTTATGTATTAAATTGGTCTTTTGTGTGTTGGCTTGGAAGCCTAACCACATTTATAGCAGTGTGTGTTGGGGGAGAATGTGCTTTAAATTTCAGACACCCAACTGGGAATGAATTCTAAAAAGGCAAAACCTTTCATAAACCAGAGAGTACCAGTGTATTTGTTTGAGTGTGGTACCTGCCTTGATACACTTGAAAGGCTTATATGTCACTCCTGAACTGGGCACATTCTGGAATTTATACACATTATTGCACTTACTTGTTTAGCTGTCTGTTCTCATCTGTGGCTGACCTTTGTATTCCCAACCACCACCCTTGTGTTTGGCACATACTAGGAACCCTATGAAGAGACCTATTTAGTCCTCTTAAAAAAAAATCAATGTTTTTTTGTACTTTTATACTTCTGTATGCTCGATATGGTTCAATAAAAAAAAGTCAATGCAGTAAGGGTCAGGCAACATTGAAAGAGGAATATTGCCACACAGTTACCAATCAGATGAAAATACTGCTTATGCTAGGCTGAACTGAGACATTTAAAGGTATTTGGGAGCCAGACACTTAAGAGAATATTGCTTTGATAATTGGGAGGCAAGGAAAGCAGTCAAACAAGTTCTTTCTTGGCTTGGAGTCTTGTTTACTTTTCTCAGGTTAGAAGTGATATATCTAATGGTTTTAAGGAATCGTGGAGACAGGTCTGCCATGAATCCCAGCATATTGGGTTCTAAGTTTATAGACATTTTCTAGTTGGTGTTGTTTAAAGGTTTGCAGCACATAATGATCAGAAAATCTTATAATAATTGTAAGAGTTGGAAGAAATAGGAATCACCCAGGGATACTTTCCCAGTTTTATAACAGAAAACTAAGGATCAGAGCATTCACATGACTTGCCCAAGACCTCTGTGGGCCACCATTTTAGGGTACTTTTAAAAATACAACCTCGGGGCACGTGGGTGGCACAGTCGGTTAAGCGTCCAACTCTTGATCTCAGCTCAGGTCTCGATCTCAGGGTCATGAGGTCAAGCCCCGCACTGGACTCCATGCAGAGCATGGAACATACTTAAAAAAAAAATATACAGCCTCATGCTGGATTTGTGATTGAGTGATAAAATTATACAGAAGGTATTTACATGTAGAATTTAGGAAACTAAATGCCCATTTGTTGAAATAGTTGTGAGAAGTTTAAGATATATTTGTGGGTAGAAGATTTAGAGATTATTTAAGAGAAATTGGGATTCTGTAGGATCCACCCATTGGACATTGTAAAGGGCAGTGTCTTGTGGGAGAAGAGAGAGAAAGCTGCTCTCTTTGGCTCTTGCCTTACTGGAAGTTCCAGAGGTTAGGGACCAAGTCCCTCTTGATTATCCTTTAGTCCTAGGGGAGCCCCGTGCCTGCTGTCGAGCAGATGGTCAGTAAGTATTATTGAACACATAAATGCTAATCATAAGATGCTGACTATGAGTTTGTGTTGTGAAAGGCCTATTTGATATTTTGACTGGCATTTCTTTTTTATGTTGTTCCTTTTATGAGAAGAAAAGACACTTTACAAAGCACCCCAGCCTATTAGACCTTAATGGAGGTAATGGTTAATATTAGAACAGCAAAAAACAAAGTGTTGAGAGCTCAATACAGATAAAAAGGAGCTCTCCTGTATAACTTTCATTTGAGACTTAAGGCAGCTAAGATTCAGAGAGGTGAAGTGATTGTGAGCTAGACCCAAGCCCTGGATTCTCCCACTGGGCCCCAGGGCTGCACTTGACTGTTCTTGACGGGTCTGAGGGGACAGCACAGCCTGCCGTGCCTCCCCGCTGTTGCATCCTGCTAACCTCCAGCAGCTCACTGGCTCCTCTGTTGCCACCTGGCTCCACAGAGACTCCTGGAGGCTTGGTCTGTATGCCTGCTGCCTTCTGGGCGCAGTCAGGGCCTTGATCACATAACTGGGTCAGAATGACCTGTCCTTGTCTTGTTCTTGCCGTGAGGCCAGCTCTCACCATATTTTTACTGTGGGAGTGAAGCCTCAGGAAATAATTGAGTCAAGGTATTTATGGCTGAAACCTGGTGCCTCAAAGTAAGATAGTCTGCTCGCCTTGACATGCCCTCTGAGGAGGGAAAAATTTTTAAACCTCTTCTGAACTTTTTCTTAAGTCATTAAAAAGCTACAGCCTACAAATTCAAAATAATTGTAACCATTTGATTTTATACAGGAAGGGTATATATTCTGTGGAGTCTTTACTGATCCATATTATGTTTAGTTTCTATAGACACTAGGCACTTGGATTTTTAGTTGTTTCTCTAAAGAGTTATTTTGGCATTTCAGATAATTTATCCAGTCTGTGTCCAACAAGTATAGTTTCATACAGAATACTTTTAGCCATTCTTTTATTTACTTTCAGAGAAGTCAGGATGTAAGCCTAATATTGGTGCTTCCAAGGCAATCATTTGAAACTTGCTGTGGCTCCTGGATTCTTCTTTAAAAATTTTATTTAGCATTTTAAAAAAGTTAAATACTGTACTTGACTTTTAGAAAAATTAAGAAATAAAAATTCCAAGACCTATCACTCAGAGAAACATTTTTGTTAATATTTTAGTGTTTATGATTTCAGACTTTGTTTCATGAATAATGGACCTATAAATTAAAAAAATTTCAAGGAGATCATAAAACATAACGCTGTTTTGTAATCTGGTTTTTTTTTTAACCAAGTGATTCCTCACAGTTTTATCCCCATGCGGTAATAAATTTTGCTTGGAGTGACATAACTTTTTACAGTATATAGTTTTTCATAGTATGGATGAATGAAAGTTCATTTATTTAACCCTCTAAAGAAGAACATACATTGTTTTTCCTACTGTAAATAATCCTGTTGAAAACATCTTTGTGCCTCCATTTTTGTGTAATTTTCTGATTATTTCCTTAGGAGACTGCAAATGATACTGTTTTCTGAATTTTTTTCACATTTTAAGATTTTGGATACTTATTTATGCCATGATTTAAAAAGCATATGCTGTAGTCTAATGGAAACATCTTACATCTGCCCAGTTGGGTGTTCTAGAACAGCGAGTTCTGTAGGTTCTTTGTTCGAATATATGGTTCTGGGGACTTTGGATGCCTGAGCAGTGTTTCTAACGGTTAGATTTCCCCCATAGTACCGTAAGCATTTTGGGCTGCCAGATTCCAAGATTTACTTTGAAGGTGTGAGGTGGAAGCCACCTTAAATAGCTGTAAGATAATCTTGTGGAAGAGAGAGGCTTTATCATTTTGTGTTTACCAGGTGTGTTGTGGTAAATCTTGAAAACTCTTCCAAGTAAAATAGGGTCTTCTCCCCCCCCCCCCCCCCGCCGCCCCCCATGATTAAACTACTGGCTGCTAATCTTTCATGACAAAGATAGATACCCAAAAGCAATTTCAGAGGATGGATCTTTTACTGATTAGTGGTTATAAAGATTTCACATGGATAGTATTCTCAGTGTTCTGAAGTTATTTTATTGGTTAGGTCGGCTTCAGTGAAATCAGCAAGGCTAGTTTATTTATGCAGAGACTTGTGACAACAAGCTTTTAACTGCATTCCCTGGGGAGCATAGTACACTTTCAAGATCTTTGCTTCAGGCACCTCTGTGCAGCCTTATGCTATAGGCCTTTCAGATTCTACATGGGAAACTGGTTTGATATTAACTCCTAGCATGACAGCTTTTTAGATAGCCTCTTTGCTTAAGTCAGACAGAGTCTGCCGAGCTAGCACCATGCTCGCCATATTAATTTCTTTTCTCTTTATTTGCTCCTTTCTTCGTGCCTCCTGGTTCATATAAGAGAGCCATTATCTAGGCAGTTCTATAATTTTTTATTAGATTTGTATTTGATAAAATTAAACTGTGTCAATAATTAGTGAAAACCAAACCAAGGGAACCTGTAGTTAATAGAGCATTGAGTTGAAGACTTGGTAAAGGGTTAATTAAGTTCTTTAAGCACAGATGAGAGATCTTATCTGTGTATTATCTTCCTGTTCTTTGATATCAGTTGTTCCATCAGAAGCCTCCGTTTCAGGTCATAAGATCGGCACTCTTTTCTATGCTATACCTCAGGTAATTTAGAAACATTTATACTTCTAAATTCGTCTATTTCTATATAAACCTTTTATGCTTTGTGTGTTTCTCCTGTATATAATCTAGTGTAGATTTAATGATTTTTTTTAAATTATTTTTTTCTTCATAAATGTAATAGCATTCTGGCCTAACATAGTGATATATTTACCAACTGGAAAGATTATGTTAAATTTGAAATTGTACTCACAAAATCATGGAATTGTGTACTACTGTTCTACTAAAGGTATGTGATACTGCAGATAAAATTCCAAAATGAGCTATGGAGAGAAAATTCTTATTTAAGGACCTATAGCTCAGCGTGATTGCTTTTCTTTTTGGATTTCTGTCTTCTCTCCTGGTGACTTAAACAAAAAAACAAGATATTGGGGTTTATTGGCCCATGTACCGAGAACCTCTTAAGAGGAGGAGGGGGGAGAATCCG
Organism: Phoca vitulina; assembly: GCF_004348235.1. Taxonomy (NCBI): domain Eukaryota; kingdom Metazoa; phylum Chordata; class Mammalia; order Carnivora; family Phocidae; genus Phoca; species Phoca vitulina. The sequence continues at coordinate 48,911,904 of NW_022589705.1, forward strand.
TGAACTTCAGTGATATCAAGGTATGATCTCTTCATTAGGAGTCCTGTTTCTGTTTCTCTCATTGGTCTCATTTCTTGCCACAGTAAGTTTTCTCCAAGTAGCTTGAAAGAGAACAACTGGCTGCCTCAAGATGATATTCTTTTGGCTTCCATTCATCAGATCTCCTTGAAGGTCTCTTGAGTCACCCTTTGATCCCAGAGGCAGATAGTGGTTGGTCAGGCCTGGGTCATGGAGGGGGGTCAGGCAGGACACTGAACTGTAGTCTTAACAGAACCAAATGGGATGAGAGGTTTCTAGACAGATAATGTCTACCATAACATCCTGAACTGGCAGTTAAAAAAAAAATTTTGTTTTTAATTATGGTGAAATACACAACATAAAATTTATCATCTTAGCCATTTTTAAGTTACAGCTCAATAGTGTCAAGTACATTCACATTGTTGTGCAACTTGTCTCCAGAACTCTCTTCATCTTGCAAAACGGAAAATACATTCCCAATTAAATGTATACCCCTCCCCCCCATTCTCCCCTTCTTCCAGCCCCTGGCCACCACCATTCTACTTTCTGTCTCTATGAATGTGATACTCTGGGTACCTCATGTGAGTGGAATCCTACTGTAGAGGTGGAAAATTTTTCCTTTCTTGTAGACCAGTTCTTTGGCTGGTCTAATAATTAAATTGACATCAGCTAGATCAACAGGAGAAAAACTAATTTAATTTTATACATATGGGAGCTCATAAAAATATGAGACTCAAAGAAGTGACCAAAGCAGGCAGCTTTTTATACCTTAAACAATAAATTTGTGAAGAATTGGCAAGACAAAAAGTCTGGGCTTGGGGTAGCAAATTAATGAAGAAGTAACAAGTTACGTTTCTATAGCCTTCTCCACCCTGAATTTCCTATTTTTAGCAGTAAGGATGCTTTCTGTCCTGTAAGTGCAAAGGGGGGTGTACCCTTCACATGGGGAATTTATTTCCTGTTGCCAGGGGGACAGAGGAGGGTCAGAGTGTCCTTCTTGTACTGGCCATTTCTTAAGTAACTTTAATTCAAAATAATCAATATGCCAGAGTGGTACATTTTAGGGTGGCCTGCCTGGAACTCCTTCAATACAGTATTTACCCATTTGTAATTGACTTACTTCACTCAGCATAATGTCCTCAAGATTCATCCATGTTGTAGCATGTGTCAGAATTTCCTTCCTTTTTTAAAACTGAATTAGTATTCCATTGAATGTATCTACCACATTTTATTTATCCATTCATCTGTCGACGGACACTTGGGTTGCCTTACACCTTTTGGCTGTTGTAAATAATGCTATGAACTTGGAAGTACAAATATCTCTTTGAGACCCTGGTTTCAATTGATTTGTGACCTGGCAGTTTTTAGACAACTCTGACTCAAACAGGACCAGAACTAAGTTCATCTTTTCCTTTAGAAACTGTCCTTTATCTTAACCTCTCTCTCCTATCACCTTCGCTGGTCACCTAAGCCCGATCCTGGGGCTTTTTTGACTCCTCTCTCATGGACTGTTAGTCACCAGGCTTGACCAGTTTTTAACTTTTAAACGTCCTTTTAGTCCAGTGCTTCCCTGAGTATGTTTGTTCTGAAGGTGTCCTATGAATAAAGGATTTCACAATCAGGGTAAGTTTGGGAATTGGCGTGTTGCTTAGTTTATCCTTCTCTTAACACTTACTGATGGGGGCTCGAGTAAGAAGCGCAGCTCTCCTCTCTCCTTGCCTTTCCGTTTTATTTCTGGCTTGGACTGGAGCCCAAACCTCTGAAATCAGGGCTTATAAACCTTTTTTTTAATCTCATCGATCCATTTGGCAGTCAGTTGAAGCCTCCTTCTCTTGGAATAAGAGAACATAGACAATTAAATAGATAGGATTATAAATCATTCACTGATTTGCTAGAGAAGGCTGTCCTCGGGTTCATCTGCAGTGACAGACTGGAAATGCTGTATGGGGAGAGTATTATGTGGTGGGGAATAGTGTGGGCAGTAGAGTTAGGACAGTCTCTGTGGGCAAGTTATTTAACTTTTCTGTCTCAGTTTACTCATCTGGAAAACTAAGATAATAATAGTACCTACTTCATAGGGTTGCTTTGAGAATTAAGTGAGTCCTTAAATTTAAACACTTAGAATGCTGACCAGTATATATAAGTGCCCAATAGCTGTTAGTTGTTATTTCTTTCCTCCTTCCCTCCGTGGTAAGCATTATTTTGATCATATTGCAAAAGATGATCTATGGTTCCTCCGAGGTTCATTATTTGGAGATTTTGCACGCATTTCCATAGTTCATCCCCAATGAAGGAAAAATGCATCTGATGACATTATCTGTAATTAACTTTTTTGGTGCTCGGTAAGTGGAAAATATAGACCATCCTTTTGTTAGTGTAGAATGTTTGCTTTATTTACCAAACACTTATTCTCAAAACCTAGAAAGCAGAATATTAGAGGAAACACTGTAGAAGGAAGTATGGTTATGGGTGAATGGCTGACTTAGGGGATTTTTATTTTTACTGAGACTTAAATATTTTCCTTTGAGAGTTTCAGCAGGTAAGAGCATGAATTCCAGTCATAGCCCTGTGACTTTGGGCTTCACACATATGTACCTAATGCCTTGCCACTTACTTATTTACCACCATTTGCTTGTTTGCAGAAATGAACCTGGTTATACCTACGAGGGTTAATTTGAATATTAAATGAGATGGCATATTCAGAAAACATAGCCTGTGTAGGTGGTGTGTAAATGGTTTCCTCTCTCCTTCCAGGGAAGTAGAAGAGAATCCCTGTGTGACAGATTACTCAGCTCCAGGGATCCTCACTCTGTGGGTGGCAAACCTCCCTCTTACCCAGGCTTTCCTGGCAAGCCTTTTAAACACTATTATTATTGTTGTTGTTATTGTTATTGGTGGTAGTGTTGATATTTTGTTTGGCATGGGTGCTATGTTTACATGGTTCTCAAAGCCAACCAATATAACAAGGTACAAATTGAAAAGGTTTGCTCCCGTCCTTGTCCCTGTCATCCTCCTTCTCTGCCTACTTAAGTATCCTGCTTTTATTAATTTCTTGTGTGCAGATACAATTAATACAAGTATATATTTTTCTTCTCTGTTTTTGTACAAAGGGTAGCATACTCTATACTCCTCTGCATTTTGCTTTTTTCATTTTACAGTATATCCTCCTCACTTTCCTAATTAGGACATAGAGTATTTCTTATTTATATGCATGCCTGCAAGTGTGTGTATGTATGTATGTGTGTATATATGTATTAGAGCCTCAGCGTTTTCCACTGTGAATGTACTATATTTACTTAACCAGTCCCCATATTCATGGACATTTTTTTTTTCTCCATTTTTTTTTTTTTGCTATTGCAAACAGTGCTTCTTCATATGTACAAGGTTGGACAAACTCCCAGATGGTATTGTTGGATTAAAAGATAAATGTATTTATAATTTGTATTAATATGGTAAATTGCTCTCCACGGGGTTTTGCATGCTCTCCATACTATTTTGCATACATTGGCATGCATTTATTTTTATTTTTATGTTTGCATTGCAGATAGTTCTTACCCTTCCCTCCATACCTTTTTTGAGCTGCCATCTTGTTAATGTGGAGAGTATTGTACAAGTGAAGAGATCCCTTCCCATTTTTCCTACGTGGCCCTGGGCTGTTCAAATCCAGTGTTTTCCAAGCCAGATACTAGGGCACAGGGCTATCGTGGGGTGTGAGACTAGGCATTCTTTCCATCCTTATCTGTTCTTGTCCCTGTCTTGGGATGTGAGGATGGAATGGTTGGGTGTATTGTGTGTCTGGGGAGATAGTCATTTGTTCTGCACATAAAACATTGACTACTGTCTCCCTTCCTTGGAAGTTATTTATTTTTTTAAGGGGTTATGTTCATTACTTTTGTAAAAGTTGTTTATTGAAGATTTAGAATTAAGAGAAAATAAAAAACACTTGGAATGTCATAACCATTGTTAATATTTTAATGAATATCTTCTCAATTTTATGTGTGTATCCTCATTGTAAGTGGTCATCATATACTGCATGATATTTTATAACCTTTCTTTCATTTATTAGTGCATTATGAATATCATTCCATCTTCCAGTAATCATACACACATATGTACATATATGTATATGTATGTGTTTGTATAGAATTCTGTTGGATGGCTTCACCAAGATTCTATGTTCCTTAGATGGACATTTAGAGATTGTTTTGTGAGTCATTTTTATTTTATTTTATTTTTTAGATTTCATTTATTTATTTGAGAGAGAGCACTAGCAGGGGGAGGGGCAGAAGGAAAGGGAAAAGCAGATTCCCCACTGAGCCGGGAGCCCCATGCGGGGCTTGATCCCAAAACGCTGGGATCATGACCTGAGCCGAAGGCAGACGCTTAACCAACTAAGCCACCCAGGTGCCCCTTTTTAGTCATTTTAAACAACCTTATAATGAAGATCCTTGTAGCTAAATCTTGTATATCATTGTTATTTGCTTAGAAGAAATCCTAGAAGTAGAACTGCTGGGTCAAAGTACATGTGCAGTTATTCTCCAAAGCTGACATACTGTTTATATTTCTAAATGAGAGTACTTGCTTCATCACATCTAATCAATTTGTGGATATTGTAATCTTTTAAAATTTGTCAATCTGTTAGTAAAAAATGGTTAATCTATATTTTACTCTCTAGATTTTTTTTCTTTTTTTTTCCATACTTGAGAATTCATATTTTCTATGTGGATTGCCATGTCATGCCCTTTGCCCATTTTTATTGGTGTGTGTGTTTCTTTTTGATTTTTTAAAAAAACTGTAAATGTATAGGATGGTAACTTTTTGTCAAATATGGTACAAATATTTTTCTTCAGCTTCTTTGCCTATATATTTAGGGTCTTTTGATAGAGAAGTTTTAAATTTTCATGTACTCAAATCTATCAAACATTTCTTTTTATTTTATTTATTTTTTAAGTTTTTATTTATTTGACAGAGAGAGACACAGCGAGAGAGGGAACACAAGCAGGGGGAGTGGGAGAGGGAGAAGCAGGCTTCCCGCTGAGCAGGGAGCCTGATGTGGGGCTCGATCCCAGGACCCTGGGACCATGACCTGAGCCGAAGGCAGATGCTTAACGACTGAGCCACCCAGGCGCCCTCTTTTTCTTTTTTAAAGATTTTATTTATTTATTTGAGTGAGAGAGTGAGTGAGCGTGAGCGGGGAGGAACAGAGGGAGAGGGACAAGCAGACTCTGCGCTGAGTGTGGAGCCCAATATAGGGCTCAGTCCCACGACCCTGAGATCATGACCTGAGCTGAAATCAAGAGTCAGATGCTCAACCGACTGAGTCCCAGGTGCCCCTCTATCAGACATTTCTACTTTTGATGTGATGTTGGAGAGACCTTTGGACTTCCCCGATTCCATAAATATTTATCTGTTTAGACTAAGTAATTGGTATATCTGGTGTTTTTAAATGATGGGGCATTTATTTTACTGTATGGTATAAGATTAATGCTGACTTAATATTTTCTTCTGACTGGGCTGTCAAGTTGTCCCACCGCACACACACAAAATTATCATTCTTCCCTCTGATTTCAAATCCATGTGTTTAAAAATTGTTCTGTTTTTAAAAACACACTTGAAAAGTTATACTAATAGAAAGGGCGTTAGAGCACTAGGCTGTTTTCAGGCAGTTGGTGTCAGGGTAATGTTGAGCAGGTACCTTAACCTCTCTTTGACTAGATCTCTTTCATGAAATCACATCTGACCGGCCACCAGAGTTGTTAATGAGGATCTGATAAGATAATGGATATCAATAATAAAATTCTATATAGAGAGTGTTTATAATGCTCCTAAGTAGGAGGGGCCAGGCATTCCTAAGAAAGTATAGCCATAGTTAGAACTAGTAAGACAACATAAGAAAAGATTACATTTTGAGTTTTGGAGGAATTAGGAAAAAAAACCCCAACAAAATAGCTTCTCTGGCTTTAGAGTAATTTCCTATAAGCCAAATAGAAGACAATCACTAAACTAAAAATAAGCATCTTGTAACTATTTTTAAAATCTTTACAGGAATTAAATACAGTATTTAATTTCCTTAATGATTAGAAATAGAAAGCAAGTGTAATGCTGCATTTAACTTTTCACATGATGATATTCTTCATTTAGTCTTTTTCTTTCTTTTTAAAAAACTAAGACAGTTATTTTATTTTGAACAAGGAAGTTGTATAAGCAACTGAAAATATGCCTCACAATAAGAGAGGTTCTTCCCCCGTTGTGCAGCATACCCCAACATATGATTTTGGGAGGAAAAATAGCATATTTGGTTAATTATGTTATTTACTATAACTCCTTTTTCTAAGGCAGGCATGGCATTTTTTGATATCTGGCTTAAAGTCTAAGAATCATGCCCAGGTAGAGCATGCTAAGTAGTTACATTTTGGGAGATTCAACTTTAATTTAGGTTAAAGTTGAATGCAAGTACTAACACGGGGCTACTGAACTACTATTCTTGATTTAACTAAAGAAAACAAATGTAACTTGTCCATATTTTTGCATTTCTTTTGTATAAAAATCTATTTTATTGTTTCTTTCACTTGAAAATATTCTGATGAAATAGTCTTGCAAAGGAAAGATAACCTAGCTTTGAGTGTACAATAAAAAAGCAAAGAGTGATGTTTAATTTTCTGTTCAGTTATGTTTAGGACCTTTACAAATAACATATTAATTTCTAGAGAGCATCACTATGCTGCCCATGCCAAAAATTTCATGTTCTCTCCTTGAGCATCAAAATGGTCCATACTGGTTCTCCAGTAAATAGCCAGAAGATAAGAACATAATTCTTTTCATCCAGTATGAAGCAGTGATAAAGTCCTGCAAGAAGTGTTAGCGTGTCTTCTTTTTCCATGAAAATCTGGATCCACTGTCCTTTTTATTGCTGATATCAAAATCTCCACTCCCATCTAAGATATATAAAATTTCATCATCCAAATGTTCCTCATAAAACATCTTAATTCTTTCTTCTAATGTGGTAGTTTATCTTCACCTATGGTTATTATGTTCATCTGGGAGTGGTTTTTCTCTTTTTGGATTTTATCTAATTCTGGATTGTTCTCATGTTTATCACAACCCATTACTAGTAACAGATACCAAGCTGACGCATTTGAGGAAGGCTGACTGGACTTCAGTCAGTAGGGGTTCCTCTGGCCCATATACCACACTTCCACCATCTCCCCTGCCTCACGTGAGAATTAAATCAAATCCTGGGGGACATGATGGGACACGGCTGACCTCAGGCTCTTCATTTGGTCTTTAGATTCAGACATTGCCACTAACCTTACCCAGTCAGGTATCTGGACTTGTGTTGGGATCTGATAGTAACTGACTTTCAGACCATAGTTAAGTCATTTCATACTTCTGAGCTTTGGTTTCTTCATCTATAAAATGAAGCTCCTTTGTTGGTGTTTGAACGTAATGTCCCAGCTCTGAGGTCCCCTTTGTAGCCCCAGTTTCTCTGCTAGGAGGAGCAGAGGACTCTGAAAGGGGGCCAGTTTTTTACATTCTAACCATGGGAAATTTGAAATAATTGCTGATTTCACTTAATTTTTTTGTTCCTAAAATACAAATGATCTTTGTTTTACCTTTCATTCCTGATCATTGTCAGGGTAATAAGCAGGTAAGCCTCCAAGCCCCAAATCTAGTAATATTGTTGCAGTCTGTACTTAAAAATGTTTCCATAGAGTTAAGGAATGAATTTTTTTTTTTCATATGTGGATGTAGGTTACAGTGCAAGTTACTTGCAATGTGGATGCAAGTTAAATTCTTGACTCTTTTCAAACCCGTAGGGATGAATCATTTTGGGATAGCCAAGTTTTCTAGATGGATGAGAGTTTATTCTTATAATCACCATGTTTTAAAAACTTTAACTACTTTGATGAAAAAGTTAAAAAATAGCTTTACTGTGTCTTTGCACTGAGGTAATGGAGTACAATTTATTTTTCTGTTAATCTGGTTCAGTTAAAAACATACGTTGTTACGCTGAGCACTGCGCTTATAGGGGCCTGGCATGGTTTGGAGTAAGAATACCTTGGTTTAAATTTCCGTTTTACCACTTGTTGGCTCTGTTGCCTTGGAACGGCAAACCCCTTCTAACCTGACTTTCCAACTTTTAAGAAATTGAGATGGAAAAGCTTTGTATATAGTAGATCTTCTGTAAATGATATATCTTATTATTATGATAGGGATGCCCTCCATGTCTATTGAGTTGTGTATATACACAATACACACACACACTCTCTCTCTCATACAATGTATTTGTTTTTTTCTTTTTGTTTTTAAGATTTTATTTGAGAGAGAGAGAGAGAGAGAGAGAGCATGAACAGCGGGGAGCAGCAGAGGGAGAGGGAGAAGCAGACTCCCTGCCAAACAGGGAACCCGATGCGGGGCTCGATCCCAGGACCCTGAGATCATGACCTGAGCCAAACAAAGGCAGACGCTTAACCAACCGACTGAGCCACCCAGGCGCCCCAATGTATTTGTTTCATACTAACCAGTTTTGGACTAGAATTCTTGGGCTTTCTGTAGTTTTTCTATCAACTTCTCTGTTTTCACTTCTTGAAGTGATCAGTGTGCCTGGGTATAGAGCCTTATCCTATAGGATTTACAGGCTTGTTAGCATCTAGTTGCTCTTGTTTTATGTACAACTCTACGTGAAAAGGCCTGGGAACATGTAATGTTCATGAATATTTTTCTGAAATTTCTGCAGCATTTCCTTTGGTGAACTCATATTTTATGTGTGTTCCAAAACAAACTTAGCATCATTCAAACGTAAGAGTATATTTGCACACTGGTCTTTATTTACAAAAGAATAGTATTGAGCCACCCAGTGGGGAGACACAGAATCTAAGTGGTTCTTTTATTTCCTCTCCCCTTTTCATTGGCTATGTGGCACACATAACACTAGTGGTATAATACATCTGAGTTTCAAAGCATAGATTGAAACCGTTTGGTTTTCTTTTTTTAAGTCTTGTATGGGGATTATGTCTATGACCTTGACCTTATAAATTACACATCTGCTAAGTGCCCAACCTTTGTGCACTGGGTGATATCCCTATTTAAAGATGAGGAAACCAAGATTTGGAGAAATTAAGTACCTTATTCATTTTATAAATGAATAACTCATGTCTGACTTCAAAGTTCATGCTTTTTACCACAAAACCATGCTATATGTTAATTCCAAACTGCAGCTTTTGTGAAGTTGGGTGGATGTATTGGAGTTGGGGTGGGGCAGATATCTATACTTTTTCCTTTGTCCTATATAATGAGCAGTAGGCTGCCATCTGCTATTCTCAGGTGCATGGTTGCTTTTAGAGGTGTGTGTTGTGCTCATATATATACATTCATGCAAAGATCTGCTTACAGAACCATCTGGCATCTTCCTGCCTCTAGAAAAGAGGGCTGGTGGTAGCTAGAACAGTGTGCCATGGCAAAGAGATCTTTAGGGGAAAATTTGTTACCAGCTTTCAGATAGCAGTGCTCTAAACACATATGAGCCAACAGATTCTCTGTGAAAAGAATGCTAGATGGCTCTTCGGTTTTGTTCAATTAATTTCTTTAATTATTAAACATTAAGTGAATTATAGCATCAGATGAGAATGCCAGGGGAGGGCAAATGACCACAATTCTGTTCTGGGGCCCTAGGAAGCATCTGCCTAGACTGATCCTGTCATCTGCCTCTGCCCCCATCATATCCTTTTGTAGACATGAAATATTAAGATGAGGGACTCCACGAGGAAATGCTAGTTTTTCAGTTTCTTTTGCAGTAAACTCTTAATTTTAGCTGAGAAACATGGACTTATATGGTCTGATATTGATAAAAGAGTTTGCTTGCTAGTTTCATTTAGAGCTAATAATGTTTTGGGCTTTATAAATGGTTCTGGTGTTGAGGGAAGGGGAAAAGATAAATAGTTCTGGTGTTGAGGGAAGGAGAGCAATAAAATCAAGCTGAAACATGGTCATTAAGCCCAAACTAATCAGATCATTTGTGTGTCTTCATGTAAGGCTGAATCAAGGATTCAGACAAATACAGGTGCTTCTGGGTTTTTTTTTTTTTCTAACTAGGCTTAGTTTATAGGCCAGAGAAAGATTCTGTTGCTATTCCATTATTACTGAGCCAGTAGTTGAAAAGAGTCTTTCTGTCATTAATGGAAAAAATGGCAAAATCATACAGTGCATCTAAAATTTTTGATTAAAGTTGTTCTTTATTAAAGCCTCATTTCTTGTGTCTTTGTATAATTGAACTTAAAACATTTTTAAAATTTTTATTTTGTAATAATTACAGATTGGCAGGAAGTTGCAAAGATAGTACAGAGAGGGCCTATGTTGTTTAACTGAACTTTAGCATAAGTGATATGCTTTTCTCCCTACTTTTTAAAGATTTTTAAACTTATGGAAAAACCTAAGATAAAAGATGCTTGACACGCCTTTTGAACTAGTTTTCTGAATGACTGCAGGTACAAATGGAATAATGGCTGAAATCCAGGTGGCGCTGATCAAGACTGTGACTGTGTCCTAAACATGATGTGGTTTCCCTGGAGGCCAGAAGCACCATTAGAAGGGGAAGAATGCTGTGGAGTTCTCTGGTCACTACAGGTTGGGCCTCTTGAGCCTTTGAGCTTCCTATAGGTGCCTAGGGTTTTGCAAATGGTCCTAGTAGCCCAGAAGCTACAGTTGTCAAAGTAACAGGTGGTAGCTGGAAGCCAGCTTGGCAGCCGTTCAGCTCTGCAAATAGCCAAGGTTGCTCAACCTTCACAAGGTCCTGCAGACCAAACTGGGGGTGGGAGGATCAGCCCCGCACAGATATTTGATGCTTTTTTTTTTTTTTTTTTAAACAGTTGAAGTCACTTGCTTTGTGTTCTCTTTCATACCTATTTGATTTAACCATATGAAATTGCCATTTTTGTATGTAAAAAAAATGGTCAAATGTTGGAAATTTGATATGGTTCAGTCTAATGTTTTCTCCTATCATGTTGAAAATTCTTATGAATGTGAAATAACATTTTCAAGGAGACATTGGCTCTGCCTCTTTCTTTATGGAGGAAATTTAGCACTCGCCACTTTAAATAGATTAACTTAATCTTCTTAACAATCATGAGTTAGGTCCTCCTATTTTCCCTCTTCTTAAGATCACAGGTAGTGAGTGGTGGGGCTGGGTTCACACCCAGGCAGTCTAGTCATGGAGCTGCACTTCTCAGCACTTCTCGTTGGCCCCACCTCTCCAGTCATGCTTATGAAAGGCCTGGGTGTCTGGGCAGCTGATGGGCAATGATGTAGGTGTTTCTTTTTGACTTCATGGGAAAAAGAACTTAATTTTTGCCTAGAAATGAATTAATTCTTCTACAGTGTAAGAGTTTTGGAGACTTGACAAGGATACTCTTGCAGTCTTTGCGCCTCTAGAATTGAGGGTAAGAAGAGAGACTTGTTGGCCCTAATAATGAAAGTAAGATGGTTATTGCCTTAGAAGAGGAGGGTGAGTGTTTATTCATCCATTCCAACCATGAAATCCTGTGGTTCTCTAATAAACCTCTGCCTTTCTGTGTTGCTTAATCTCTCCGATCTTGAGCATGGAAGGAAGGGAAGTGCAGCAGTGATGAGGAAGTTTTATTTGGAAATTGCTCATTGGCCTCTTGCTTGCCAAGTCCCATATTGATATTGGTGGAGTAAGGCAGGGGGCTAGGAGACTAGGCTCCCTGGGAGCTTTGTGAAGCGGGGAAAGGAGCGGTGTGTCCTTGGGTCATCTGTTTCTGGGGCAGTGTCCTAGGTATTGAGACACACACGTATCTGTTCTGTGACAGTCCTACTGGATCCTGTCACGTCACACTCCAGCCTTTCCTGATTTATTTGTACATCAGTTATGGCTCTGACATCCATTGGACAGAATATAGTGCCCTTCCAGGGACTTTCCCTCTTCTTCTTCCTTAGCATCAGAGATGAACCATCATGATTGTGGGCGATTCTGTCATCAGCATCTCAGATACTCTGTCACAGCAGGAAAGGCTGGACAAACAGCGAGTGACTGCCAGAGACCCAGATGACTTCCCATTCAGGCTGAGTAGCAGGAAAGGACAGGTTGTTGGAGACTTGGTTTAAAGTGAAACATGATCAGTCTTCTTGGTTGTATCCTCTCATGGGCAGAGGAAGGAAGAGGTCAGAAAACTAACTTGTAAGTATTTTTCAACACCTTCCAAGTCTGGTACTTTAGTTGGTCACAGTGGATGTGAAGTTGAAAACCAGTTTGATTTGTTTGGTGGGGTTATCCCCAAAGAAGTCAGCTGCATCTGCATTACCATTTCTAGAGGGCAATCAAGGGAAAAGCTCCCTCATTCCTGTGTTAGAGAAAGTAAGGAGGGGAGTGGTGCATGTCCCCATGGCTAGGATTGGATTGGTCTGCAAGTAAGTTGGTTTCATAAGTTGAACATGAATCTTCCTACAGAATGCTATGGCCTTGGGAACTCTGGATGGTCCTGCTGGTGGATATCGTTCATCCATTTAGTACCTACGATGTTATAAGCCCTGACTATGAGAAACAAAAATAAATAAAGCATAGCCTCAGACCTTGGTATGGTCTGGTGGGTGATATTTACAAAGCAAAGCAAGCTCAGCTTGTAATTCCTGTGTTTAACAAAGTACTGTGGAGGCACAGAGAAGAGACTGACTGCATTTGTCTGGGGAAGTCCGGAAGACTTCATGGTGAGGGTGAGGCATTTGAGCTGGACTTTTAGAGAATGAGATAGAATTCTTCAGGTCCAATAGATGGGAGAACTTCCAGAAAAATCTCAGGACAGAGCCATGAGAACGGTCAGTTGAGGGAGCGCTCATATAGGTCCATGACCTGAGATCCCTACCCATCTTGTTTTGTTACTGGAATGCCAGACTCTCCCTTTAATGTGTTTTTCTTAAATTTTCTGTGGATTCATCATGATGAGTCACTGTAGCTTCTGTTGCAGTGATGCCAGGTACTGCTGCTGAGGGCTGAGCTCTTCACTACCTGAACCCTGGTTGTGGCCGCGCCCGCCCTTCACGCTCCCTTTCTCAGAAACAGCCTCTTATGTTGTGCCTTTGTGTCATTTATGTCATTTATTGAGCATGTTTCTCAGGAGCAGACTGGAGGACATTTGATTGGTGCCTTTTGGGATCTCACTGAAACCCTTCCTCACTGATCTCGGTTGGTAACCAGAACCCAGGCTGCTTTTGGTCCTTGCCCTTTTCTCCATGTGTTTTCTGGCTTCCTGAGACACCTCTCTCTTTCCTGGGTTTGGGTCGGCACTTATCTTTCCTCCTGTGTAGGACTCCTAGTAGTATCTGCGTCACTTTGTGTCAACGCCCCCGTCCCAGAAGTGGACCTGAGTTAGGCCCTTGGCCGTATGTCTTGTTCAGTGTACTTGCATTGCTTGAGAGTCTTCCATATTTATACAGTAATTGTATACTCTGTAGTGCCTGAAAATCCTAGAGGCCCAGGCCGGCTGGAATGATTCAAAGTTAGTCACTTCATTCAAAGGATGAAGCAAAGGGAGTCTAAGGCAAACCAAGAATTCTTTGAAAGCAAAAACTTTGTTTTATAGCAGCATGTTTGATGAAGCAAACAGATTGATTTTTGTGGTGCCACTAGTACACTATGCTTTTTTTATACTCTCCATCTTGCTGTGTGGTCAGAGACATGACGATCCTTTGGCGTGAATTCTGGCCACACAGTTTTGTGGAGATAGTCACTGTGACAGTGCAGCGTGAGAACAAAGGCCGTCCAGTGAGCCTGGAATTCGTGTTGAAGAGTGAGAGTCACTCAGCACGTTGCCTGCACGGATAGTGAGGGGAGGAGGCAGGTGGGAGGTGGGGAATGTGCTGGGACACTGTGAAGATGCACGTGAAGAGCCTTTTGGAATCTGCTTTTAGGCAGTGTTGTGCAAGTCCCTCAGAAGTTTCCTCATTTCCTCTGGGAACATGTAGAGAGTGATACGTCACTCTATGAAGACTACTCAGGGCCCGAAAAATGCTGCACTCGCAAACAGTTTTGCTGAGCTGGAGATAGGTCAGTTCTGATGTTTGGATGATAGCCGTGGTTATTAATAGCTTCCCGAGTCCGGGAATCTAGGAATTTACAAATTCAAAGCAGAGTGGTGGGAGCCCTATGTTCTCCCTCTTCCCAGGCAAGGGAAGTGTTTTATTAGCTGCAGAACTTTTAGTAGAACTGAACTTCTTTGCACTTGGGTTTACTCGTCTGTAAAGTGGGCAATAATAGTGGTACCCACCTTCTCGTATGGTTCAGGATTAAATGAGTAAGTGTAGGTAAAAGGCTTGGCATGATGCCTGATACATATAGCTAACGTGTTTACTTCTATTTATTTTCCTTATCTTTCTTTGTTTTGTTTTTTTAAAGATTTATTTATTTTAGAGAGTGCGTGAGTGGGGGGAGGGGCAGAGGGAGAGCATCTCAAGCAGACTCCCAGCTGAGCGTGGAGCCCGATGTGGGGCTCAATCCCATGACCCTGAGATCATGACCTGAGCTGAAGTCAAGAGTCAGCCACGTAAGAATAAGGTGTCCCCTTATTCTTTCTTATTAGAGATTTCCCTGAGATTCTGTACTCATTTAAAAAACATAACTTTTTCTGTGACTTTAGGATCCATCAGCAGGCGCTTAAAACTTCTTGGGAGGGAGAACTTTGGTTTGTGGTAGTTTTCTTCATTCCTTTCCCTTGCCCTGGGGGTGGTGCAGGGTAGAGGGTGGCGCAGAGTCAGAAGTCAGTGGGGAGCAGAGGTGTGTGGTTGCCCAGCCGAGGCTCCCCACCCCCTCCCCGGCCAGACCTACTTCCTGCCTCATAGTTGGGCTGTTGGGATTATTTGATGATGGAATCAATGATTTTTCCATTTTGCCAATAAAAAAAAAAAAGCCATAGCATTAATGTTAGGAGAAGCTGAACAAAGGCATACAGGACTCTCTAGACTGTCTTTGCAGGTGTTCTGTAAATCTAAAATTAATCCAAAACAAAACGTTTTTCAACATCAAGGGAAATGAGTTGTTCATGGTTATAGAGTTTTAGTCATGGAAGATGAAAACAGCAGTATGCATATAGTGAACAAAACCATAATGTACCCTTAAAAATTGTTACAAGGGTAAATTTATGTTAGGTGTTTTTACCACAGTAAGAAAAAGAAAAAAGTTTTTTAAAAAAGTTAAAAATAGAAGCTCCGGTGACAAAGCTGGCAAGTAGCACCATGCTGGCACATTAGTAGATGCTTAAATGCTTTTGTTGGATGCAAGAGTGAGTGAGTGAGCTAGGTTTGAACTTGACCCTGACACTTACTAGATAGGTAGCCTTCGGCTAAATTATTTCTTTTATGAATCTCCTTATTTATAAAGTGCAGTAATATCTACCTCAAAGAGTTGGTGTGAGCATTAAATAGGATTAAAGAATGTTGTCAGAGGATCCAGTGTATAGTAAGTGCTCTAAAATGTGGATATTATTATTATTATTGGTAGAATTGATATATTCTTGGGGTGCCTGGGTGGCTCAGTTGGTTAAGTGTCTGCCTTCAGCTTGGGTCATGATTTCAGGGTCCTGGGATCGAGCCCCACGTTGGGCTCCCTGCTCAGCAGAGAGCCTGCTTCTCCCTGAGCCTCTGCCTGCCGTTCTGCCTACTTGTGTTCTATCTCTATGTCAAATAAAAAAATAAAATCTTAAAAAAAAAAAAAAGAATTGATATATTCTTTTTTGGATATTCCATTTTTAAAATCCTTTTTTTTGTACATTGAGGTTGCTTTCAAGTTTTTGCTATTGTAAACAATACTGTGATTAATAGCTTTATAGCAAAATCTCTGTGTGCATACATTATGTTTTCTTAGAATATATTTAAGAGAGTCCCATGGTTCCTATTTTTTAGGTCTTCTAATTCCATTATCAGACTGCTTCTAGGTAGTTTATAGCAATTTGCCATTCTCCACAGCAGTACAGAGAACAGATTTTTGATAGGCAGAGATGGGGGGAGGGAAGGTGGGTCCTATACAAAAAGAGGTGCTCTCTTCACAGTAATGTTAAAAGTTGAGTGTCCCTCTGAATGTTGGCCTGAGCTCTCAGGGCACAAGAAGTCCTTTTGTGCCAAATAGCTGAGTGTCCACCACATGGTTCAGGTGAGCTGAATGGCCTTCATACTGGGGCTGGCGGGGGTGCGGTGGGGACGCTGATGGACGGCATGCTGCAGGGTGGACAGCTGCCCCAGGTGTACAGAACCTTACTGTTGACAGATCAGGGAGCAGAAAGGGGGTATTTTGCTCAGGCCCTCCCTCCCCATGGGGGTTGTAGTGTGGATAAGCAGGGTGGGCAGATAATACAGACCCAATTAGAACTTGCCTTTCCCTATGAATGTTGGAGCTTGAAGGGGACTTTGATGGTATCTCGTATGGTGGTTTTTGACTCTTTAGAAGCCAGGAAACTCTATTTCAAATTTAATCCCACATGGAACCTCAATGTACTGAAGACACTAATTTTATAAATTCAGACATACAATATCGTAACTTACCAGTATCATAACAATTATGCTAAAGTTAAGAGAACAGTGAATCTGATTATGGGCACTGAATTTTGAGCTGAGTTTAGAGTCTTCCAGTTTTATTACCTAATTTACTTTTGAATTTAGTTTTGGTTGCAGTATGGAAAAATCTGATTCACATGAATAAGTAATTGCAGATAGTTTACTAATAACTTACCTTGCAGTTTCAGGATACTCTTCAATTAAATTGACCCAGAAGCCTGAAAGAAGAATAGGGGGATCTTTTATCCCAAAGTAGAATCACAACTGTTTAACAGATGTTTTCATTCTTTATAAAATAGTGCAAGACTGATGATAATGTGTGCTCACTCTTTTTATTCCAGTGCAACCTATTATGAATTCACTTGTTATTGCCTAACTGACTATTTCTCTGTGAGTATAAGTAAGCCCAGCAGATGTGCCTGAGATTTATCTGGCATTCGATTGAGTATGCCGTGAGTATGCTATAGTAGTATACTTGCTTGAGCAATTTTAAGGGGGCAGACAAGTATAGGTCTGAGTTTAAAGAATAGAGCTCCGGGGGGCACCTGGGTGGCTCAGTCGGTTTAGTGACCGACTCTTGATTTCGGCTCAGGTCATGATCTTGGGATTATGAGACTGAGCCCCACGTTGGGCTCTGTCCTCAGTGCGGAGTGTGCTTGGGGTTCTCTCTTCCCCTCTCCCCTCTGTCTCCCTCCACCACTCAAACTCTCTCTCTCTCTCTCTCTAAAATAAATAAAAATCTTAAAAAAAAAAAGAATAGAGTTCCAGTTTCTTTCAGAATCAGAGACATAAGATGTTCAAATATAAGCTCAGGATTGATAAGACAGGCTTTATTCTGAGGTCTGCAGAATATCACATTGGTGATCTTTAGTGGGTTAAAATTTGCTGTAAAATTGAATTTGTGTGGGTTTACTATAATTTCAAAAATTGTTAAAATACAGTTGAAAAGTGAAATTTGAATATATTTTCCCCCCAGAATTTTATAGCACTCAGAACGTTTGGGTTACTTAGAACATAGCTTCAAAATTCTTGTCTGTAATACAGTAGTACAGCCTCACTCATTTGTAAAATGATGAAACTGAGGCCTAAAGAGGGGAAGTGACTTTCCAAAGGTCACTCTGCAAGTTACTGGGAAAGCTGAGAAGAGGAATCCTCTGGTCTCTAGATGCTTCTCAATGTGGTTTTTCTCTGCTGAACAGTTAGGACGTCCTGATGGGGCAGGAAGCCGGGAAACTGAAATGGCCTCCTCCCCCTTGTGTTGCACCTGTGTGTAGGCCCGTGTATGCACTCCCGTGTGCCCACTCACATACTAGACACCATGAGAGCTAGCTTCAGGTCAGAGGGTGAAGTGTGCGAAGTGTGGGGTCTCCAGACTGAGCCCGCCCTTCCTGGCAGTATTCCTTGTTGTGACTCTTTCTCACCACCTTTTGCTGTATGAAAGCTTCATCTTCTCAGCACTCCACTTTCAGGCTTCTCTGCTCTGACAAGTTAACAGTAGCTAATCTGATCAACTTGTCTGACTTAAAAGGTGGGAGTGAACTGACTGGCTGCCCCTCCCTGTTTTTGTTTTCTCATAAGCATCTCATGGAATGCATTGCTTTCACCCTGACAGGCTGTTTCAGGGGCCCTGGGAGGGTGTTCTTAAATAGTGTCTTGTGTGCCTTTAAAACCCCATGGTGCAGAGACCCAGCCTTAAGAACAAAGAGTGGCCCTCCCCAGGGCTGCTGCTGATCTGTTGCCTTCGTGAGAAGAGAACAGCCTGTGCTGGCAGTGTGGCCTGGCCACTAGAAAGAAGGCGGTGGGATTTCAGCTGTCACTCTCTCCCCTCAGTTGGGCACTCTTGGCAGGATTGCCGTCCAGATCCTGCCTTTAGTCTTCCAGCCACATACAGTGACTTTATTGTTTTGCCTTCTACAGAGAACATGCAGATTTGCTCATTGTGGGTGCTTAATAGATGTTTTGGGTGACTGATAATTCAGAGTTGACAAATACAGAAAATTGCCCCTTGCAGACTGCCATCGTAGCAGCAGTGACCATCCAGCATTAACTTAAGGATTCCATAGTTCGTCATTTATTAGTTCAGCAGATGCTACTTGAACACTTAACTGTAGAAGCAGGCAAGGTACCAGCAAATATTTATTTAGCATGCATTATACACCAGGTTCTGGCTGGCTGAAGAAGATATAATACTGAGAAAGCAGACATGGGTCTTTCCCTCATCCCTAGTCAGGGCAGTGGACCCCAAACAAATACACAGACCAGGTTACCATAAGTGACAGAATTCTAGGTTGTGTTAAGTGCTCTAAGGAAAATAAACAAGGGTGTGGTAAGGGGCGGATAGGAGTGGGGGAAGGGAGAGGAGGGCACTGGAGGCAGGGCCTAGACGATCAGGATCATCTTGAACTAGGTTGTCAGGGAATATCCCTCTGAGACAGGCACATCATCAGACCCAAAGAATGGTAGGAGCTGGTGTGCAAAGAGCAGTCAAGGCAGCTTGGACAAAGGTGGGTAATAGTTTGGTATATTTGAGGCCCTCAAAGTATGGACTTGGAGCATAGTATGAGACAAGGTTGGAGGCAGCACCGATAATAACAGTGGAGAATACTTCGTCTATACACTGTGTGCCAGGCATGTGCTGAGTGCTTCCCATATGTTGACTCTTTAAATGCTGAGAACAGTCCTATGAAGTATGTATTGTTATCCTTGTTTTACAGATGAGGAACTGAGGCACAGAGGTTACATAACTTACCCAAGATGTCACAGCTGGTAAATGGTAGAGCAGGGATTCAAACATAGGCAGTCTGAGTCCACACCGTGCTGGTATCCACTCTGGTGTAATGCCAGGGGAAGCTGAATAATGCCGGGTCTCCGTTTCCTCATCAGTGAAATTGGAACTAATATGTAGATTAAAGGAGATAATGTCTGTAGAGTGACTGGCACATCGGGAGGCACTCATTAGGTGGACTTTCCGTGCTGCGGCGGCAGCGGTGGTGGTGGTGATGGTGGTGGTAGGATTGAGGGTGGGGTGGGCAGGAAACAAGGAACTAAAGCTCCAGGGAAGGGACAAGTATGCTGCCTGCTGTGATGTAGGAGAGTGCTGTGAAGGCTCTGAAGTGGGGTCACTGTAGACCTTGAAAGATGGGCAGGACTCACATATGCAGAACAGGTAGGGGGGGCATCTCCTCCAAGCTACTGGATGAGCAAAGATCTAGCATTTGCTCAGAGCTTGGAAAGTCGGCCATGGGGCAACAGCACTGGCCCTCCCGAGGAGAGAGACAGGATCCAGCTATAGGCCGAGTGATGACAGGTTGGAGCCAACACTCAGCAGGGCTTGATGCCATCCTGAAGGTTTGGATCTTTATATATATTAGGGAATGTGGTCTCCTGGTGCCCAAACCTTGGTTTAAAGATCTAATTTGGGACTCCTCCCAAGTCTCAGATTGGCCTCTGGCTGAGTCAATGAGAGAGAGGGATTTTTTGATTTGGCTTTTGACATGCTGTCTGGCTGTCCGCTTAGAGGGGCTGCCCACCGCCTGGGTCCACGCAGAGAAGTACCACTCTAGTAGGAAGCTTTATTACCCCCCTCCTTCAGACAGGTCTTATAGGTAGTTGCAGACAGATAACTAGCACAGGCTTTGGAGCTGGATAGCTGGGCTGGAATTTGGGCTTTGATTCTAGCTTTTGATCTTGGACTTTGTGTTTGGGCCTCATTTAGTTTCCTGTGAAGTAGAGATTTATACCAACTCATATTGTTGAATGAGGGTCAAATAAGCATTTAGTACTAGGTACCTGAAGCACATTGTAAGTACTCAGATGACTGTAGTGGAAGTTACTAGATTGCATGGTGTGGAAGGCTCTAAATACCCACAGGAAGTTTTTTTGAGGCTACTAATTGCCTTCTCCCATATTTCTGAGGTTAGGAAACCTAAACAGTTGGCAGGACTCATTGGAGCCATGTTGAGATGGATTTTAAAGCCATTCCCAGGCTCAGTGGGACATCATGCCCCAATGTGTATTTGCTGTCCTAGTCTTAGGCTGTCATTTTGGGGCAGGAACAATAGCATCCTTTAAAGTGTTTGATTGTGAGTGAAATGTCAGCAGTTTTACATTTCCAGTCCAGTAGATGCCATCTTCATATTGACTGAAAATATTGACTCTGCTTTTCTGCTACCTAAGAATGAATTTTAGAAGAAATACCACACAATTCCTCAGACTGACTGAGCACCTGCTTAGGAGCCAAGCATAGTTCTAAGGTCCGTACAGGAAAGACAGAGATGGTTAAGATGCCACTTGGCTCAGAGCAGCACCCTTCATCACAGCTGGTTCAGTGACTTTCTGTGAGATTTTGTTGGTTGATGGTGGGGTGGGTACCTTTGGCATTTAGAGGGAATGGCCAGGAATAATGATTTTCCTTTAATGTGCATAGGGACAGTGCTGTGCAAAGAAGAATTTTTCAATAGCCTACATGACTTTCAAATGTCTCTCCAGACATTCTTATAGGGGGAGAAACCTGCTTATAATTTTATGAGCCTAGAATCTAATTTTATTTTACATAAAGTAATTTTTGCATTATTTTGATATAACCTGAATTTTCTAGGAATGCAACTGCTTTATAAATTGATACATTGTCAATGAATCATGGAACAGTACATCAAAAACTAATGAAGTACTGTATGGTAACTAACATAACATAATAAAAAAATAAAAAAAATAAAATAAATTTGATATATTTTACTATAGAAAGATACTGTTTTATTTTGTTTGGAACTTTACCAAAAGCTGTTCACCATTTTTATAAATCATGTTACCGATGTGGGGGTGCTTGTATTTGTGTCACCAAGAAGAACCTGCTAGTATCATCTGTATTTGTAGTTACTGCATTCATGGCTATTCTGCTGTTGGTGCGAATATTAGACTACTTCATTATGTCTTCTAATGGACATATGACAGGAATTACATGTTGGAAATACAGATTCTTATAAATTTCTTTAAGTTCTCCTTTATAGTTTGGACATCATATTGATTCTTTTGAAATTTTGCATGTGAATAGTTTATATTTACTACACTTCAGGGTAGTAAAGGGAACAATACAAAATATATGTTTAGAAAAAGGTGAAGGAGGGGCGCCTGGGTGGCTCAGTCGGTTAAGCATCTGCCTTTGGCTGAGGTTATGATCCCAGGGTCCTGGAATCAAGCCCTGCATCGGGCTCCCTGCTCAGTGGGGAGCCTGCTTCTCCCTCTCCCGCGGCCCCTGCTTGTGCGCTCACTCTCGCTCTCTGTCAAATAAATAAATTAAAAATAAATTTAAAAAAAAGGTGAAGGAGAATGTCTGGTGCACTGGTTTCCTATCAGTTCATATCAATTATACCTGATAATGTGCAGAGAAGTCTCTAGGGAGAGTTCAGCCTCCAGTTTAAGTCATAGTATGTGTAGCCTTGATTCCAAACTCACTTGCATAAAGAGTTGTTTTTAGCTGATGGTTTTTTTGCAGGTCTAGCAAATGGGTGTATCTGAGTGGATGTGAAGTGGTTACAGTGGTTTCGTCCCCAGCACCCTGCACCTGAGAATCTTAGCTGGAGGGATTCTAACTTGTGTTCTAGTCACCACAGCCAGCAAATGGGAGGGTCTCCGTGTGAGCTGAACCAAAGTGGTTTTAGAGAGGGGTCAGAACGCTCATTTCAAATGTTAACGTTATCTGTTAGTGTTCAAGAGTGATTTTGACATTTTGAAGCTTTCATAATTCTCATTAAATGGCATTGTGTAATCGCTGTGGTCTCAGTGTAGTTTATAATCAGCGAGAATAATGAAAGGGTAACGAGACTGGAAGTTACAAAAACAGAGAACTCTTTCCCTGAAGGTCTTAAATGGGTAGGTGTCGAGACTAGCCTAGTAGCAATCTTGGAAAAATAATAAAATGTTTAATTAAGTGCTGATTATATTATGTGCCAGTCATTGGAGGCCAGAGTTGATGGAGATAGGTGGTGGGGGAGGAGGATGCTGGATCAGGGTGGACCCCAAAGGGAGGAGAGTCGAGTATAAAAAAAGCTGTAAGTGTTTTCTACCCTGGATTTCCATGCTATTATTACCCCAGCAATTACATTGGCTTGTATTCTGAATTTACATATAGGAATTAATGGATATCTTTTATTTAGTACCTAATGTATGATTTCCTTTGTGCTTGGGTTTTGGCAACAGTTAGATGAAAGGGACTTGGTATTACAGATGCAGAAACCTGAGCTCAGAAGCTCAAGTGCCCACGGCCATATAACTCATAAGTGGCAGGGCCAGGATTGAAACTCCGGTTTGAGTGATGCCAGGAACCTCTCCTTAAGGTTTTTCCATATCTTTGCTATGGAGATGGTGATCATGATTAGCTTGTTTACTCACCATTTTCTACCCAGATTATAAGGCAGATCTCATTTGGCCCAAGTATGGAGATTTGTTTTAAGTGTTCGACATGTAATCTGTGATTGTATTTAAATTAGGTATGGTTAGAAAGTTCCAGCCCAGTTAGTAATTTAGCAACTTAAAGCATTTGACTAGCATGGTTAACCAAAAACCTAAATCATACTAAATGTTTGAAGTGGCGAAGGGTAAGGGAGATTTTTTTATATTGTTACTAGTCTGCTTTTTAAAAAGTGTTTGTAAACAGAGAAGCCTAGGTGATCAGTATTTATATAGTGATGTTAGATGGGCTTTGGAAATTCCCTCATTGTGACTTCTTAAAAACTTGGCTGAATAAACTGATAGGGGATTCTAGCCCTTGTAAAATTAAAGGTGAGAATACAGAGTGAATTTCTGTGCCCCCCACTCTCATGAAGTTAGTTGTAGCTGCCAATGAAACTGTCAGTTCAATGAAACAAATCTTGTTTTTAAGTGGGGATGGTCTGGTTAGCTGTTCTCCACTAGGGAGGACATGTAATAGTTTTTTGTTGTTGTTGTTTTTGTTTTTTTTCTTAAAGACGATCTAATGAGGAACCTAACAACATCTTTGGCTGCTTAAGGAATTTTTGTCACTGAAAGTACTACGGGAAGCCGTGTTTCTTGGGAAGGATTACCATGTGTCTAAATGTCTGTGTGCGAGAGAAGGTTGAAGGCCCCGTGCTGCTTTGTGGTTTGAGGCCAGTTACTTAATTCCTCCTTGCCTCCATTGACTGAAGCCATGCTATAACCAGCAGTTTCTATTCTGAGAGTTGATCTCCAGGATTGTCTTCTCAGTTGGGAATGGAAGAGGGGGCACATCAGGGTCCAGTCCAAACGGGTAGGCTGACTCAGTTCCTATCCTAACTGGGCCCTTTCCCCACCTCTGGGATTTCTTCCCTAGCCTCCCCTTCCCCTGCCCTTCTGAACTTCTCAGACTGTCCTGCCCCACTTTGTGAGGGACAGGAAACAAAGGTGATGGGGATGAACTGGGGTGGACTTAGCCATGGAACTGTCACTAGGCCTGCTTCTCATTTGGGCTCCATCACTTCTTTGCTCTTTTGGGAAGTAGACGAATTCACTCACTGGTGATGTTGGGGGTTGGGACAAGTGAAGGGTAGTAGCTTTTTTATATACGGGCTTTTTCTAGCTGACCCTTTTGTAGAGGTGATAACTCTAGCAACCCACAGTGCAAGGGGACTAAAGAAAGGGAGAAGGAAGTTTAAAAATCATTTTTTTGGTCTACACTGCTTACAGAAGATTGAACTACTCTCATAAGTAAAGTTTACAAAAGATTGAACTATTTCCATAAGTAAAATCACAAGAGTTTCCAACAGGTTTCATTTCAATCCATTGTTTTCTTGTCCCTAGTCACAAAGCAGTTTGGTGAGAAGAGCCCAAGTTTTGGTTTTGGATGACCTGCATGCAAGTCCCAGCTCCATCACTTGCTAGCTGGATACCCTTGGGCAAGTCACTTAAATTCTCTGGACGCCTCTTTCTTCATCTGTTACAATGGGTGCAGTAACGTCTGCTGTAAGCACTCTAGTGGGTCACTGGGAATCAGCTAAGTTAATAGATGTGGAAGTTCTGTGTAAACTTAAAAGGGCCATATAAGCCTAAAGGATAACTGTTGTTACTGTTTCAAGTATCAAAAGTGGCCATGCATAGAGAAGTGAGGGAAGTCATGCCCAGTTTGGGTATCTGACTGGGGGTCCTGTATTCCAAAGCCCAGAAATCCTCACTGGAGTTTTTCCCTAATGCAGCAATCCTGTGGTAGTTTTTGGAGTATGGCCAGAAGCACATGCTATACTTATTAAAGGGTTTTGGCACTCTGTAATGTGGGATTATTGGCACCGGAAGATAAAATGATAAAGGAACATCACAATATATTCAGCTGTGTGAGTCATACACATTTATGAGTTACTTTAAAAAATGGAATCATAATAGAGATGGGCATGGGTTCAACTTATATTATTTTCCTTGGCTTTAGCAGTTTTCAGGTTAATAGTCACTGCATTTAACTGTCTTAAAGCATAGCATTTATAAAAAACTTTTAGAACTTAAACTCTATGTGAAAGCACCTGAATTTGAAACTCGTGGGATATTAGAGTCAGATTTGCATTGTACATGTCTCCGTGTACTGCTCTGACTCTTAGTGAATCAGAGAACAGAAAGCAGGAACATATGATTCCTACAACCCTGTTGGCTTTCAGAGAGCTTCATGGACATGTGTTCTGCCCACTTGTTTTGCAGTGGGGAAAGCTGAGGCCCAGAGGGGTTCCCTGACTTAGTCTAAGACCCAGAGGTAGATTATGGCAGAGGCAGGCTTAGAACTCACTCAGTGCACCTGACACTGCCAGCCGGGAGATAGACTCCCGGAAGATTTAGTCACTGTGTTGGGTAAGAAGGCCCCCTTCACCACTACCCCCAGTTTAATCCATTTAAAACTCATGGTTTGTTTAGTTTAACCTAGTTGCCTCTGGTTTAGTTCTTTTCAGAATTGGAAATAATTTTCAAGGATTATCCTTTATATTATACGACCTCTTTATGCTTAAGATTTTTGCTTGCTTCATTTAACCAGGAATGATTACAATGACTTTTCCCTTTCCATAAGGGGCTACTTTTCAGGTTAGTCATATTTGTCACTTTTCTTAGAACTTTATTCTTCGGATTTCATTTATTATCAACAGACATTTGAGTTCTTACTCTGTGCCAGGCCCTGTGCTAGGTAGGTGCTGTGAGTAGGAAGGCATTGAGTCATAGAAGGAAGGACCTCATCTAAGAACTTGACTTTCTTCCGAGGATCTAGTGTGCCAAAGAACCCCCATTTGACTCAGGGCCACCATTGTGTTTTATAGTGGAGGATGGAAGGCTGAAAGAAACAATCATTAGCACAAATAATTACTTTTTTAAAAAATAAATTTCTGTTCTCAACCTAGCTAAGGAGACATACATTGCCAGTAAATAATGACACAAACTGGCAATAAAAGTCAAGAGGATTATTGCATAGTCAGGGCTTCAGAAGGTTGCTGCCATTCAAGATGGTCTTTAAAAAAAGCTCAGGATTTGGATAACTGTAGAGGATAAGGTAGGAATTGATAATTAACGAGTACCTAATAATCTCTCATTGTATTAGGAGCTTTAAATATATAGGCTCATTTAATCCTTTGGGGAGGGATTTTTTTTTTTTTTTAAAGATTTTATTTGTCAGAGAGAGAGAGAGAGCACAAGCAGGGGAAGCAGCAGAGGGAGAGGGAGAAGCAGGCTCCCCGCTGAGCAAGGAGCCCGATGTGGGGCTCGATCCCAGGACCCTGGGATCATGACCTGAGCTGAAGGCAGACACTTAACCGACTGAGCCACTCAGGCGTCCGGGGGAGGGAATTTTTTAAATTGAAAAATGTATTAAACATATGGAAGAGTATGTGAAACGTATGTGTAGTCAGAAAAATACCAATGTATTCACCATTCAGTTAAGAAGTAGAACATTATCCGTATTTTTGAATTCTCCAAGTACCCCTCCTCATTGCACTCCTCTCTGAGGTATCAACCAGCCCAACCTCTGTGTTAATCAGTCCCTTTCTTCCAGTGTAGATGTCCCTAAAGCAAGCACAAACCCAGGTGTATAAGGAAAGGACAGTGTCGCCATCATTCTCAAGAGGAGAGCTTAATGGTCCTAGTTTGAATTCTTAATCCCCTGGATTGGAACAAAAGCTCTGTGTCAAGTGTGGATTTGGAGTTGAGAGATTGCAGGGACTTTTGGAAAAGTCGCTGGGGAAGGTTGTGAGAGCATTTGTGGGACATGGGATGTCGGGAGGACTGCAGTGGGTCCAGCTGTTGGGATCCTGAAAGTAGTACCATAGTCACAGGGAGTGGGCTGCTCCATATTTTATTTTCACTTCTAAGATCACCCTGGCTTACGCCTAGCTCTCAGGGGCAGGCCACAGCAGGAGACTTCTCTGTGGTGAAATGGTCTACTGATTCAGAGATGAGGGAAGAACAGGAACTTTATCAGGGCATGATTAAGAAAAGCCAAATTTAGTTAGGAATCTGGCATTCTCTCCCTTGATGCGGTCTGTGAGGATCTTGATGATGACAGCCCTAAACATATCCATCTCTTGCATCTCACTACCCAGGTGTGGACGGATCGTCCTCAAAGACTGGCTACATCTCTCATCTTGAGATCTCTGTTTTGTCCTCCTAGGAATTCCCTTTGCGTCCTCTGTGTTTAATCTTTATTTCTTGTTTTGGAGCTTCTCCTCTGTTCATTCTTTGAAGGTGCATAGCAGGTAAAAATTTTTAAGATCTTGAATACCTAAATATGCCTTTATTTCTCCTTTAGACTTTATTGATAATTTGGCGGGTTATAGATTTTTAGGTTGGTATTGTTTCCCTTCAGAATTTTGAAGGCATTTTTCAGTTGTCTCCTTGCTTCATGCAGCTGTTATAAAGCTACCCAATTATTAAAAAAAAAAGATCAATTTTTGATCTTTTGAATTTGGCTTGTTATATTCTCTTTTGGATGCATATAGACCCTTCTGTTTTTCTAGTGTTCCCAGTAATACGGCGGGTCTTCTTATCCGTTGTATTTTGGGGCCTTTTCAGTATGACAGCTGGTAGCCTTCAGTCCTGGGAAATCTTTCTTAAATGATCTTGCTGATGGTTTTCTTCCTCCATTCTCTGTCTTTCCCTTAGGAACTCCTTTATTTTCTGATTCGTCGTCCTAATTTTCTTATGTTTTCCCTCTCATTTTCAAACTATTTGCTAAGCAGTTTCCCAAATTTTATCCTCAAACCCTTCTATTGAGATTAAAAAAAATAAAAGTATGGTCTACACACAGTAAAGTGCACAATTCTAAATGTTTATTTCACTTAGTTTTGACAATTGTATACACTTATGTAACCACCACCCAAAACAAAGTATAGAACATTTCCATCAACCTAGAAAGTTCCAGATGGCCCTTTTCCAGTCCTGTTTTTGATTTCTGCGGTCATCTCATCCTTTTTTTTTTTTTTAAGTTCAGTGCGGGGCTTGAACTCATGACACTGAGATTAAGACCTGGGCTGAGATCAAGAGTCAGATGCTTAACTGACTGAGCCACCCAGGCACCCCAATTCTGCAGTCATCTTTTTAATAATCAAGAGCTCTTTTTTCTTTGAAATGTTACTTTAAAAAGAATCTTATTCATGTCTTGTAGATTAAAATATGTTTCTTTATCAATCTGAGGACATTAATTTTTAAGGTTTTTTCCTCTGTAAATAATCTTTGTTTATTCTGCGTTGCTTTTGTTCCGTCTACGCTAGAGGCTTTCCTCAGACATTGGTTTATCTTGGCTGGCTGTTTATGATTAAACATGAGGAGAAGGCTGAGGATGTGTGTGGGACCTGTGCACTTTGAACTTCACTAAAGAGTGACTTGAATGGGCATTAATTGGGGAGCCCCCAGTGTTAGTATCTTTAGGTGTATTCTCTTGGGATGGTAACATTCTTCAGAAAACCATATTTCACTCTTGCCTGGAAGGTCGGAGAGTGGCTGCCAGCATTTCTGGAGCCATGTGGGGAAGAGGGTGGAAGTTGCAGCATCCAAGCCCTAAGCATTCGTTGTGTGTGCAGACACAGTGCCTCTGTGCTGAAGGTCCCCTGGGCTTTGCCTGGCCTCTCTAGTCCCAGGATCCTCTGTCTTATCCTGTCCAGAAAATAAACCTCTTGACCTGCGCAGCCCTAAAATGCAATAGCCACTAACCACATGTCGCCATTTAAATTTAAATTAATAAACATTATATAAAATTAAGAAGTCAGTTCCTCATTTGCCCTGGTCGCATTTGAAGCTCTCAATAGCCTCATGTGAATAGGGGCTACCATACTGGGCAGAGCAGAGAGAGAACATTTCCATTTTTGCAGAGAATTTTATTGGACAATGCTAGTCTAGACTTCTGCTGGGTGGAGTAGGCAAGAGAATTGTTTCTCAGACATCTCTCCCCAGCCTTCCTCTTCTACCCCAGGTGCTGCTGCTTCCAATTCCTGTGACTTTTGAGGCTTCTGTGATATACATTTATTTGGTTCTCGGCTTTTCCACTCTCTGCATGGGATTCTCATGGGTTATCGAAGTTATGTTGCTATACATCTATCTAATTACCAGCTTCTAAAAGTCATTTGCACATTTCTCCTCTCCTCTTCCCCTCCCATATTTGTGGTTTTGGTCTTAAAGCAAAAAAAGGCTTTCCTATACCTGCTGTTTTACACACACACACATACATTTTAGTTGGGTTTCAAGAGGGGGTGGAATTGGACCCTTGTGTTCAGTCAGCCGTTTTCACGAGGAATCGTAATTCATTCACTCTTCACAAACCTATACGGTATAGGTGTAGTTATTCTCATTTTACAGTGAAGAGAGGCAGGTAATATAATTGGCTCAAAGTCACATAGCCAATTAGTGGGTTTTGAACTCGGGTCAGGTTTAGAAATCTGCTGTCTCTTTCACGGAATAGTATTATGCGTCATTTTGT
This sequence comes from Phoca vitulina, assembly GCF_004348235.1. Classification (NCBI taxonomy): domain Eukaryota; kingdom Metazoa; phylum Chordata; class Mammalia; order Carnivora; family Phocidae; genus Phoca; species Phoca vitulina. The sequence goes on from NW_022589705.1 coordinate 48,941,398, forward strand.
ACTCAGGAAAGACTCCTTCCCCCCTCCCAACATACCCCAAGTCGCAATACTTTATAGTTGTGTTTTAAATACATTATTCCAGATATTTCTCCGTTATCCTTAAACCTATTTAAGAAAAGAGGTCAATCCTGAGTAATGCCGTCTCAGAAAGGTTTTCTCTCCCCAGCTCTTCATTTCTACTTTGTTCTAAGACTTCATGACTTCAAAACTTTGTGTTGGCATTCTCTTCATACGTTCTTGAAGTGTTTAGAGTCAAAAAACATTCTGTTGTTTAACTTAAGCCTTTTATTTAAACTATCTGTGGTCAGTCTCATATATCATTGTCCCTATATTTGTCTTCGGTTGGACCCCACTTTCCATAAGGCAGTGAGTAATCCTGTTTATCTCTGAATCCCTTATCTGAGGTACAGGATTCATAAATGTTTGTCGCTCTTTGGCTCAACATCATTTCTTATTTGGGCCATTGCATTGCCTCCCAACTGCAGGTCTTTCTGCCCTCAACTCCCTTTTGCCCAGGATGACCTATACAGATTGGTCCTTCTCAAATGCAATAGTCATTGGCTTCCTCTAACCTTCACTGTAAACTCCTTTCTCCTCAACGTGGCATTGAGGGTCGACCTTTCCCACCACTTTAGCCCCACTGCTGGCCCCACTGCCACACAAGTACTATACCACCCTGCCTTTCATGGAAGGGTCTCTGCATGCTCTTAAATCTGTGCCCTTTACACATGCTTTTAGTTCTGCATGAGATGTGCTGTCTCTCTTTCCACCCGTTTCTTCTCCTGTTTCGTATCTACTATTTTCCTGCAAATCTCCACTCCAGGATACTCTCCCCTGTGAAACCATGCCTGAGCCACCCTTAAATAGAGTTAGAGGAGTCTGCTTTTTTGCTCCCACAGCACCACATTTCAGTATACTTCATCCATCCATCCATGTATCCATCCATCCATCCATGCATCCATCCATCCATTCAGATGGGATCCTGTCATACATACTGTTCTGCAGCTGGCTTTTTCATGTTGTAACTGTTGAATGACCAGTCAGTTCTCCCTTCTGGTTTGGAGGGATTTGGTTTTCATATACCAGCTTTTAGCGTAGAAGCTGGCATATAGTAGGCACGTGGATTATTATTTATTGAACCAAACTGAGCCCTAGTATTCAGTGAGCTTATGGCAACTGATTTCTTCTTTGTTGTCTTTGAATTCTGCCATCAATGTGGTGACCATAAATTCCACTTATGTCTATTTTCCCAGGATAATTATGAATAGCACCCCACTTTCACTCTTAAAAGTCTTTCAGTTTGGACATTAAACTGTATGGCCACCCACCAGTCATACACATCCAGGTGGAAACCCATTTTTTCTTTATTTTGCTTTAGTGGAGCAACTTAAAGAGAAAGAAATAGTTGGGATTGAGATTGCATTTGGAATATTGAATTCTGTTTCTCTCCAACCAGCTAGAGAGGAAAGCCCCAAATTACACAATGGAAGAATCACCTTTGATGTACCTTCAAAGTCTAAATGTTTCATTTTCCAGGAGGACTGCTGATTCCTTCCAGAAGTACTTTTATAAAGAGCAGTTTATATTTCAGAAATGGATCTTTGCTTCCCTTTCCTGATGCTAATGTTTAGATTTCGGTTGGTCTGCTAGAAAATCCAAGAGCTTTTTGGATTCTTTTCCCATTGAGGCCCCAGTGAGGTCCTGGATTGTGATGTACAGCCTGAATGGAAGCTAGCTGTCCTGGAGGCAAAGGGGGCTCAAGTAGCTTTAGGTTAGTTGGTGGGTGTATTGAGAAGAGCTTGGGATTTAGGTTCGAGTCCTTGCTCTGCCACTTCCTAGCAGTATCACCTTGGGAAAGCTATTTTAACCTCTTCAGTAATGTGATGTGGGGATGGGAATAATCCCATTTTAAAGGGTTTATGTGGAGATTGAGATCATGCAGAGCAGTTAGCACAACTAGTGGCATAATAGGTGCTTCACAAATGTCAGTTTTTATTGTTATTATGATCATGACAGTTATCTTTCCATAGGCTAATTCGGAAGATGTTTATAAGGGTGTTGGGGGAAGAGTGAATAGGATTGGCCTTACAGCTTCCTGCCTGCGCTGTGCAGGTCCTTAGCTGCTTGTCAGTACTGCATTGCAGAGTGGAAGAAAGAAAATCAATAGAAAGAAATCATGTGGGTTGCCAAAGAGAGAAGAACGACAGATGTGTGGTGGTGGGTGGGTGGAGTATTCCCCGCCTTGGAAGTCTACCTTGGAAGTCTTGGGTTGGATTGGGATTAGAAGGGCTGGATCTCAGAATCACCTGAAGAGTTTAAAATTTTTTCTTCTCTGGATTCCTGATCGAGTAGGTCCAGGGTATAGTATGGAAGAGTATATTTTTAAAAAGCTGCCGGGTGATTCTGATGTACAGCCGGGTTTGAGAATAACTAGATTAGGTGACTGTTTATTACCCAATAATTTCATAAAACATTTTCTATCATTTGCTGTTTAATGTAGGGCAGGTGATGGCATGGTAATACTCATTTTAGGGTCAGAGAACAGAGACAGATTATTGTTAATGTAGTAAAATGGAGAGCCTGAATTAACTGAGTTAACTGAATTAAATTTTATGACACTTTTGAATTTAAGGTTGTCATGCATCTGTGTTGTTTGCATCCAGGATCTTTGCCTATATTTAGATTACTTGAAATGAAGTAACAAGGAAATTGTGATATCAGGAACAGTTAAAAAAAAAAAAAAATCCTCTAAGAAGTACAAAATACTCAAAACATAAACCCAGGTATGTTTGCATTGCACGCATAAAGGAAGGTGTTTTTTTGCCTATATTTGAAAATGTCTTCAATTTTTATCACTGATACTGGAACAGAGAAAGAACTTAGATAGGTCCACATCACTGATATCTGGCTGTTCCACGTCATTACATTATTTAGTGGAAAGGTATTTAGTTAAGGGTCAGTAAACCCTGGTGGAGTCTCTGCTCTGATATTTCTCTTTATAAACTTGAATTAGTTACTTATCTAATCTCTTGGGCATGTGCTTTCTTTATCTGTAAAAGGGGGTATTATTGGCCTTCTCTATCCTGTATGTATCGTTGGGGGGTATAATGAGGAAATTTATTCAATTTATTCAATAGGAATGTAAAGCCCTGATGAGCTCACAGAGTGACCATACGTTCCTGTTTAGCTGCGATGTCCCTGGTTTATGCCTGTTGTCAGGTGTGATGATTAATGGCACCCTCTTTAACTCTCAGGTGTCCCAGTTTGGATGATAAATTATTTGGTCACCCTGTCCTCATAACACCCAACCATTGTTGACTCTTAGTCTGCACAGTGGGAGGGTTTTTGGCCTTATTACTGTAGCCCCCAAATCCCTCACCAAATAATCTAGCATTTCTCCTGGTAATTTTCTTCACTTTTAGGTCAATCTCATCTCTCTGACTAGATTGATCAGTGGATAAAAATGGTTTCTTTGTTTCTCCACTTGAATTATTTTCTAGATTTGTCATGTTTTAGCATTTTAGACACTTTAATTGCCCACTTCTAATGTGTCCTAAGGAAGTAATATCTAAGTGTAAGGAGAAGATAGAGGAATCATCGAGGGGGAAATGGCTTTGTGGAAAAATACTAAAAAACAAAGAGAAATACAGTTTTTAGGCTAGTGTCCTGATTTGATTTTTTGAAATATAAATGCCCTATGTTGGTATTCCCAAGTGCAGCACAAATCTCTAAATAATTGGGAGAACTACAGAAGCTTCTGGAGACCAAATTTCAAATGCTCCCTCCCTCCTCAGGAGAATTTTGTTTTAGAACTAAGACCAGAAAAAATGTCCATTTCTCAAGTAACTGGTGCCTTTTCTTTGCCCCTTTTGACAATGAAAATAATGTATTTCGTTGTTTCCCTTTTCTTTTTGACCCCTAGGAAACTAGGAGCCAAATCCATGTCTCATCTGTTTAGAAGGCTGCAGTTTGCAAATAACTTTCCCTTCATCTTGACTTTTTATTCTATATTATAATATTATATTATTTCAAATAACATAGTATTTCCTTGGACCTGGGTTTTTATTTTTATTTATTTTTAAAGATTTTATTTATTTTAGAGAGAGAGACAGCACAAGCAGGGAGAGAGGCAAAGGGGGAGGGAAAGGGAGAGGGAGAGAATTTCAAGCAGACTCTGTGCTGAGTGCAGAGACTGACGTGGGGCTCGATCTCACAGCCCCAAGATCATGATTCTGAGCCAAACCAAGAGTCAGACAGTTAACTGACTGAGCCACCCAGGTGCCCTTATTTTTATTTTTGATATATTTTTGTCTTATTAAATACTTATAAACTGCCTTGGAATCTTGTGGGTTAAGTCAGAGGTTAAATAACAAATGTAAAGACAGCATATAGTTTCAACATTATTTTCATGGAACTGTTTGGAGTTGAGAAGGCCAAAGCTTTTGTGGCAAAGAGACCTGTATTACCTCTGAATAATAACGAGTATACATTGATGCACCATCCTACTGAAGAAGCCATCTCCCTCCCACAAGAATAAGGACTAAATAAAATACATCACCTTTTATATGTTAGCTCTTGGACAAAGAATCAAAACTGGTATAGTACAGCATTAACTGAGGATAGATAAAGACTGAATCTTCAAAATACAACTGGATGAGGATATGCTTTTCATGATAGTATCTCTCCTCATCTCTCCATCTATATCTTTTAGTTTCTCTTTCAGTTTTCTCAACTTCATTGTTCCTGTCCACTGTTCCTTCCTGGTCTTGTCTTCTCCCTCCCTTTCAATCCTAAAACCTTTAGGTTTTTTGTATTTGATCACCAGCCACTTTCCCTTCTGCATTGTCTTCTCCCCTCTGTGAAGCACTGTACCCCCATCTGCCTTCAACCCTTTTGCCTCTGGGACCCTCTCTTCCTCATCACCTCAGACCAAGCGGTATGCGTGTGCCATCTTGCTTATCAGGCAGCTCCCGTGTGAAGTAACCCCCTGCTAACCAGCTACCCTCAAACCAGGAAAAGAAATACACCATCAAATACCAAGATGTAACTTGGAGAAAAACAAAACATTAAATTTGATTGGAATACCTTACACTGCACTTCAGTAGTTTAATAATAGGAAGGAGAAAGAAAAACATGGCAGTAGCTAGCATAATGCTAGACAGCAGTAAAGCTCAGTTCTTGTGTCCTTTGTTCATTTATTCATTGGTTCATTCATTCATTTGTTCACTCAGCAACCACTTATTCTGTGTCTCTTATGTCATCAGTCATGTTTCAGTGGTCTGGGCTTTTGATGAATAGTTTGGTGAAACCTGTGACCTCATCAGGGAATTTAATACTTGCTTGATTTTCGATCTGGAGAATTACACAACTTCACTATACGTAGAGGTTTGCCTTAGTCCACTGGACTGCTGTGACAAAATACCAGAGACTTAAGGAGTTTATAAACAACAAAAATGTATTTCTCATAGTTCTGTAGATTGGAAGTCCGAGATCAGAGCGCCAGCACAGTCAGGTGGGGGGGCCTCTTCAGGGTCGCATGTTTCTCATTGTATCCTCACATTGCAGAAAGGGCTGGGGTATCCCTTTTATGAAAGCAGTAATACTAATCATAAGGGCTCCATCCTCATGGCCTGAACACCCCCCAAAGGCCCCACCTCCTGACACCATCACATTAGGTGTTAGAATTCCCATGTGACTTTTGGGGGGACACAGACATTCGGACCTAACAAGGTTATATTTACACTGAATTTTTACTTTATTTAAACAAGGTGTGTATGTATGCCATGAACATACAGTATATTGTATTCTGAAGACTGTTGGCATATACTTCCATTTTAGCAAGCTTGGAATGAAGTGCAGCAATTTGAATGTCTGATTAAGATTATTTAAATGGAATTTTGCTAGTAAAAGGAGTAAAAACGTTAATACTGGGAAAGATAGGAGCCTTAGCTACCTGCTTCTACTCTGAGGTCTTTGGGACCTTTTCCCTAATGCACTAATTTAAGCAAACATAATTAATATTTTCTTCTTACACCTGCATAGTAAAACTTCTAATTGGACCAAGTGGGAGGAATACTTGCCTGGATATGTTGAAAGCTTGAATAGGGGAATATATACAAAGGAATATAGAGGATGTGCAAATGGTAGCTCAGTAGAAAGACCCTTATCATGTTAAAATTAATAAGGATACAGCCCAATATGCATGTCTTTTTGAGAGGATCACCACCATGAAAGTAAGGACCAAAAAAACTAGCCTTAATAAGGCTAAACTAGGCTTAATAGAAGTTCTATGTTTAAGGATTTGATAAAAAATTATTTGTGATTACAGTGAAGAATGTTTTAACCTGAGCCATGCTGACTTGACCTCACTTTACATTACCAATACTATTTAGAGATAAATGGACATTTTTAAAGAAATCTTTTGTTAAAGAGGTCAGTAGTCTCCTTTACTTCATCATTATTCTTTTTCTTTAGTTTCATTTTGGACAGATGGTGCAATGCTAAATACTTTTGAACATGTCTCAAGACCCAAACTGGGAAAATCTCATTTAGATGGATTTAGACTGATGGGAATAGCAGAGTAAGGATCATAATTACATTTCAGTCAGCGGATACACTTTGGTATGAGCTGAGGCTTCCTAGCTTTTTTGTAGTCTTTACTGTCTGGTAGTAAAGGAATGTGTGCATTTCACTAGCATGTTTTTTTGCATTTGGAGGTAACTCCTGTGTCTTCTCAGGGGCTCAATTTCATAAAATTAGGGGAATCCTGGCATGTTAGGGCTGTGAACACACTCCTAACATATTTGTATGCTTTTTTTTTTTTTTTTTTTTTTAAGATTTTATTTATTTATTTGACAGAGAAGCGAGAGAGGAAACACAAGCAGGGGGAGTGGGAGAGGGAGAAGCAGGCTTCTCACTGAGCAGGGAGCCTGATGTGGGGCTCGATCCCAGGACCCTGGGATCATGACCTGAGCCGAAGGCAGATGCCTAACGACTGAGCCACCCAGGTGCCCCTCTTATTTGTATGCTTTTGTTGCACCTAAGGAACCTGAGGCTCAGAGAGGTAAAGAGATTTATTGTAGCAGAACCTGTAATGGGGCTGGCACTCTTTATAAATTCTCCTTTGCTGCAGGTCTGACGAAGGCCCAGGGAGGTTTATTATGCTAGAAAAGTGTTATTCTTTTCCTTCAGAGCCCAACCTTTTCATTTTCTAATAGCTATTCTTTAAGGACATCAGGAGGAATATGTAAGTGCATTTAGAGATATATGTATTTTCATAGAAGAACCCCCACGCCCAACCTCTGTCCTGATATTTTCAGTTCAGAATTGGGGTTAGGCTACAGCAGCCTCTGAACTGATTCCATCCCCCATCATCACTTTTACTCTCTACAACTGTTTACACTGCTTTACCACACAGACTCAATTTTAAAGGTATAACTGGAAAGTTTACTGTACTTTGGATCCCCAGACGTGCCTCTCCTTTGTATGCATTTCCCACTGCTTAGAGTAGAGGTTTGTTGGAAAAGCAGTTTTGAGTATGTGCATTTGAGAAAGGTGAAAGGGAAAAGAAAAACACATACAAGGATGAAAGATATCCTATGTATGTGGAGCCCTGACTTTTGTCATTAACTTACTCTGTGAGTCATGTCACCTCTCTGAGCCAATATTCATTTACTCATTAACTCTGAAGCATGTATTGTGTGTCAAAACATGGCAGGTACAATATAGAAAAAAACTGACGCAGCCTCTGCCTTCTTGATTGTTTATGTTAAGGAGGTAAACTTTACTGAGTAGTAAAGGTGGTGAGAAGTTGTTGGATGTGTGAATTACTTTGAAGCTAATACAGAGTTGGTAATGGTTTGGATGTGGGATGGGAGAGAAAGAGATATGTCAAGGCCTCTGGGTTTTTTGCTTGAACGACATGTTGAGTAGTGGTGGCATTTGTGGTGGCATTTACTGAGATGTTGAACACTGAGGAGGAGAAGGGGAGTGGTGTATGGTGTTGCAGGAATCAAGTGTCACTTTTTATATGGGCTTTAAATGCTTATTAAACTCCTAAGTAGAGAGGTTGAAGAAGTAATTGAGTATTTTGAGATGGAAGTCTGAGAGGTAAGTTTGGATATGGTCAGCATGTAAATCATGCAGCTGGGGGTGATTGCTGTGTTTGTGAATGTGGTTAGAGAAAAGGTGTGAAGATCAAGGTCTGAGACCTGGGGCCCACCCACAGTTTGGAGACAGGGAAATGGAGGAGGCGCCAACCTCCAAAAATGAGGGTGCTAGAATCTGACCTCTCTTCTCTCTCTCTCTCTCAAAATTGTTATAGAGATTGTGTAAGATACTATACATGAACACACACTGAAAACTATTTACTGCTTAATTGCATGAATAAACATAGGAGTAGGGGAAGTTACGTAGGGAAATAATTTTCCTACTTGACTTTTCTTCTGAAAAAAAATTTTTTTTTTTTAAAAGATTTTATTTATTTATTTGACAAAGAGAGAGAGTTAGTGAGAGCAGGAACACAAGCGGGGGAGTGGGAGAGGAAGAAGCAGGCTTCCCGCCGAGCGGGGAGCCCGATGCGGGGCTCGATCCCAGGACCCTGGGATCATGACCTGAGCCGAAGGCAGACGCTTAACGACTGAGCCACCCAGGCGCCCCTCTTCTGAAAATCTATTTGTTATCAGATTGGGCGAGGTGTGCGTGATTTTGGTATATAGCAGAGGATCCCAGTGTGCAGGTTATGTAACTGTGAGGGAAGAGGGGGGTGGGCATGGGGAGGATGTTTGGAAAAGTTTACAAGAGGTCTGTAACATGATGTAGGCTTTAAATATGGTTATTTCTGTTTTTATCAGTTCAAGAAAATAAATTCACAGCCAAGGGATCATGAACTATTACCCTTAACGGGGTTATAATAGTAAAAAATATTTAACACTGATATCGACAGATGTAGAGGTATACTCATGCATAAAAATCATGTGTGTGTACTCAATATGAATTGGATACAGCTGGAGTTGTCTGTTTTTGTGAACAGATATCTGCTTGAGTTCTCAAATCTTAGTAGGCTGTTTGAGCTTGGCATCATCTCCCTCTCTGCCCGCCCCCTTCTTTATCATCTTCCCTTCAGTGGGAATGAGGCAGGGTTTCCTGAAAAGTGGGCTCTCTCTGGGAAGACTCTGTGGCACGTTGCCAGTGTGTCATATAACTTACACAGTCACATGGTGAAAGAGGAGACTTGCAAAAAGATGGGGGATAAAAACAGGAAAATCAAGTGGGTCAGAGGAGAAAGAAGCAAGGCCGAGGCAAATAAAGGCAGAGGTTCGTTTGGGACGGAGTTGGGGATGGGCACCTCCAGCGTTCACTCAGTGACTGTTTTTTTTTTTTTTTCCCTTTCTCCTTGGGTTATTTTCTTTGCCCACTTGCTATAATCAGAATCACAAGGACCTTCCCCAGGTATTTGGGTTATTGAGTAATAGGGAAATGTAACTTTTCCCAGGTATTACCTTCCAGAATGCCTGCTGAAGATGACATTGCAAAAATGCCCCAGTCCCCCTAACTTTTATGAGTACCTTTTTTGTCTGACCTAATTAAATTGAAATCTTAGATTTTATTCCTATGCTTGTGTCTATCCAGTTTTAGACATGAGAGAGGACATGTGTGAAGAGAGACAGAGGGATAGAGAATATGAATATAAGGGGTTGATGGATGGATGAATGAGTGAGTGCCTTTTCTGAAGAATCTGGTATATTAAATTATCTGCCTAGGAAAGAAGGATGGATTTCTGAGATGGATACTCTTAGATAAACTTGTAGAATTTGGTAAGTGAAAGAGAGCATGGAGATCATCTGATTCAGATTTTTCCAAATGTATATTCCATTAAAAAAGAAGTCCCTAGGTCAAATAATTTTGCAAAAGTTGGAGACTCATTACACTTATTAACATATTAAAGGCCAAGCCTTCTTGCTGTTAAAGATCCTGTTTAACTTTGCTTAGCTGGTGTTTCCCCAATTATTTCACTATGGGCCTCCACTTCTCCCTGCTTTCTGAGCACTATATATATAAAACAATTACTATCATTGCACAGAAATACAAGGTTTCAGAAAACAGTTTGGGTAGATGATTTAATGTAATCCTTACATTTATTTTGAGCTTGCTGCTTAACTTCTCTTGGTCTTTGTCCACATTTATAATATGAGTAAGAGTAGGTTGAATGAATAACTGATAGCATTCCTGGCTGTGACACTTTCTGGTTCAGGTAGATTCATTAACGAACCCAGCATTTAAAAAAATTATATCTGTTTCTGTATTAAAGAAATTTGTCTTTCTTGTTCTTCACTATAACCGTAACATCTAGTACAGTGCCTGACACACAGTAGCATCTCAGCATATATTATTTGTGTCAGCACACTCTGCCAGTTATGCCTTGATGCTTTTTTTTTTTTAAAGATTTTATTTTTATTATTTATTTGATAGAGAATGAGAGACAGCATGAGAGGAAGGAGGGTCAGAGGGAGAAGCAGACTCCCTGCCGAGCAGGGAGCCCGATGCGGGACTCGATCCCGGGACTCCAGGATCATGACCTGAGCCGAAGGCAGTCGCTTAACCAACTGAGCCACCCAGGCGCCCCTGCCTTGATGCTTTTGAGAAGAGATCTTATTCTTGCCCTCCAGGAACTTGTAGTCAAGTTGGTGACTTTCTAAGAGCATGGGATGTGAGAGGAGAGAGAGAGAACCTAAGTTAGATTTTGATTGTGATGATCTGTAGGATGTAGATATATTGGACATGATTTCTGACCCTGAGTCAGATGTGTGGACTAGAACATAAGTAGATTGTGTTACCATAACTTTCATGACAAAAGGTGTGGTCCTTCTATCCCTGACAAGGACTTTATGATACTAGCAGCAGTAGGAGATAGGAGCTAGTATTATTCCCATTTTATTTTTGAATTCTTGCAAACTTTTATTGTCATTTTCCACATTTTTTTCTTTAAATACATTTCTAACATGTTGCTTATACTTCCGGTCTCAGTCAGGTCGACAGAGATTATTCATTCATTCATTTGTTTATTCCTTTATTTATTTAGGTGTAATTGGCATATACCATTGTATTTGTTTTAGGCGTACAGCATAATGATTTGAGATCTGTGTGTGTGTGTGTGTATAGTGAAATGATCACCACAGTAAGTTAACATCCATCACCACACAGTTGTGTGTGTGTGTGTGTATAGTGAAATGATCACCACAATAAGTTAACATCCATCACCACACAGTTACAAACTTTTTCTTAAAATGAGATTTATTCTCTTAGCAACTTTAAATACAATATTGTTAACTGTAGTCACCATGCTGTATATTACATCCACAGTACTTATTTATCTTGTAACTGGAAATCTGTACCTTTTGACCTCCTTCACTCATTTCGCCTACTCCCCTGCCTCCAACAACCACCAAAACCGTCAGTCTGTTCTTTGTATCTTTGAGTACAGTTTTTGTTGTTGGTGGTGTTCTTAGATTCCATGTATAAGTGAGATCATACAGTATTTGTCTTTCTCTGTCTGACATTTTTCACTTACCGTAATTCCCTCTGGGTACATTCATGTTGTCACAAAGGCAGAATTTCCTTCTTTCTTATGGCTGAATAATATTCCACTATATGTGTGTTTGTATATATATGTATATATCACATTTTCTTTATCCATTCATTAGTCAACAGACACTTATATCTTGGCTATTGTAAATAATGCTGCTATGAACATGTGGGGTGAAGATACCTTTTTGAGTTAGTGTTTTTGTTTCCTTCTGATAAAAACCCAGAAGTGGAATTGCTGGATCATATGGTAGTTTTATTTTTAATTTTTTGAGGAACCTCCAGACTGTCTTCCATAGTGGCTATGCCACTTTACATTCCCACCAACAGTGTACAAGGGTTGCCTTTAGTCCACATCCTCGTTAACACATATTTCTCGTCCTTTTGATAATAGCTCTCCTAGCAGATGAGATAAGGTGATATTCCACTGTGGTTTTGATTAGCATTTCTCTGTTTAGTGATATTTAGTACCTTTTCACGTACCTTTTGGCCGTCTGTATGTCTTCTTTGGAAAAATGTCTATTCAGATCCTCTGTCCACTTTATAATTGGATTGGTTGGTATTTTGTTTTTTGTTTTTGTCTTTTGGGTTTTTTTTTGTTTTGTTTTTGTTGTGTTTTGTTTGCTATTGAGTTGTATGAGTTTTGTTTATATTTTGGATATTAATCTCTTATCGGATACATGATTTGCAGATATTTCCTTCCATTCAGTAGGTTGCCTTTTCATTTTGTTGATGGTTTCCACTGCTATGCAGAAGCCTTTTAGTTTGATGCAGTCCCTCTTGTTTGGTTTTGCTTTTGTTGCTTTTGCTTTTGGTGTCAAATCCAAAAAACTCATCTCCAAGACTAATGTCGTGGAGCTTACTGCCTATGTTTTCTTCTAGGAGTTTTATAGTTTCAGGTCTTATGTTCAAGTCTTTAATCCATTTTGAGTTGTTTTTTATGTGTGGTGTAAGTGTGGTCCAGTTTCATTCTTTTACATGTGGCAGGGCAATGTAATTGTAAGTTAACAGAATATTTTAAAAGTGTCTGTAGTTTTGGTTCACAATTTGTCATCATCTGTAACAGAAATCAACATTTGGTCCATACCTACTGTGACCTTGAGTTTTTCCACTTGTTGGTCCAATTGAATTGATTGGATGTACCATATTTGACTTTATCATTTCCATCCTAGGCAACTCCCAGCACACTGAGAAATCTCAGAGTATATTTTTCCTTATGAGAAAGAAGAATTAGCTGTGGGCTCCTTCATGGGTACCATGGTGAGGGGAAGATAAAAAATACAAAGTTGAATTGTTTTTCACAATTCAGTTAGGCATATAACTACACATTTAATGTTATAAAAGTTTAAAATGCAGACTGATATATTGTGTTCACAGACTAGGTGAGTACTTCTGGAGGGAAGTGGGGATGGTCAGGGAAGGCATCCTAGAAAAGGAAATGTTTAAGGATTCGTTCCACAAGGAATTATTGACTGTCTGCTATACACTAGGCACTGTTGTTTGGTGGTGCGCATAGCCTGATAACAGCTGCAGTCCCTGCTCTCAGGGAGCTCACAGACAGTGGAGGAGACACAGTTCTCTAGACAGTTACAGAACAGGATTGTAAATGCTGCTGAAAGGTAAGCATAGGATGCTGTGGTGATGCCTTGACCTGGAAGATGGGTCCAGTCAGGGAAGCCTGCCTGCGTAACTCAGCACAGCTGGAGTCCAGGTACAAATGGTGGTAAGCCACAGAGGGTTAGATCACAAGTGGCCTTGAAGGCTATCTTTCCTAAGAGAGTAGGAAAAAGGAAGCATAAGGTTTTTAGATTTGCAGTTTAGAAATATGACTGGCTACATTGTGGAGACAGAAATAGAGGAAATGAGAAGGACGGTGGGAACTTTTCAGGAGACTGTTGCCCTAATTTGAGGAAGAAATCATAGAATGATGGAGAGAAGTGGAGGAAGACAAAGCAGTTAACAATGAGTGGGGCTTACCAGTTGGACGTGTAAGCAGCCTGTGAGTCCCAGGACCTCTGTCCGCCACACTGTTATCCTATCCACCTCAGTCTGACCTCAGCCTGCGCCTCAGTCTTGTCTCCTGCCTCTGCATGAACGTGGATGAGTCTTCTGCCAACTGCCCCCAGTGGAGGCTTGCTGATTTTCTGCCTGCTGCCTGGGATCACACCTTTATCTTCACCTGGAATGGAGCTCACTTCTCTTTACCTGTCCAGATCTCTGACTTATGAGACCTGTGGAATCATTCCGTGCTAGCATGATCTCTTTCTCCTCTGAAGTCATAGTATTTAGTATCTCTATCACTCATTAGCAAATAATTACATTTTGCCTTGTCACATCTCTTAATTGCTTTTGGTCATTAGTAACCTCCGAACTGTTTTAAAACTACAGCAGGCAGAGTACATATTGATATGATGGCCTAAATAGTGGACTAGGAATCAGCTCTCCTGAATCCTAGTCCCAACCCCCAACTCCCTGTGTAACCTGAGGGAATTATTTCCACCCCCCACCCCTGATTTGAGTAGTAACACATAGCTGTCATAGAGTACTTGGAAAATCTTAAAAAGCATGCAAAATGAACTAATCCTCAATCCACAAGTACCTGAAATAATCACTGTTAACACAGGTAATTTTTTTCCCATGCTCTTATCTGCTTTTATTTATTTATTTATTTATTTTCATTATTATGTTCTTATTGTGTCCTTCCCATCCTCCATCTTTTTTCTCTCTCTAGGATTATATGCAAGTGTCTATGCAACATAGCTGGGACTATCCTCTACATGCTATGTGTAACCTGCTTTTTCCATTAATACATTGTGGGGTTGCTGAATCAAAACATGAGGATTTTTAAATACAAATCAACACGTGGGGCCAAATTGTCCTCAAGGAAGGTTGCACCAAAAACTGAATAGTGGTTATCTCTGGGAAATAGAGGAACTTTTGCTTTTCAGTGATACCTGTCTGTACCGTTGAATGTATATTTTTATTAACATGAGTCCAAATAACTTTTATAGTTTGAACATGACAGTAATTTATACCTCTACTTAATCCAGGCTTGAATTTGCATTTAAAAACAACTACATGACCTTTACTGATCAGATGGATAAAAAATGGCATCCTGTTATTTATTTATTTATTTATTTATTTTTAAGATTTTATTTATTTATTTGACAGAGAGAGACACAGCGAGAGAGGGAACACAAGCAGGGGGAGTGGGAGAGGGAGAAGCAGACTTCCCGCAGAGGGGAGAGCCTGATGCGGGGCTTGATCCCAGGACCCTGGGATCATGACCTGAGCCGAAGGCAGACTGGCTTAACAACTGAGCCACCCAGGCGCCCCAGCATCCTGTTATTTTAATTTAACTATTGGTAAAATTTGACCTTTTCACCATGATCATTTGTCATTTTTTCTTTAGACCTTTCACGAGTCACTTAGTATCTGTAGGCCTTAGTTTGCTTATGAGTAAAATAAGAGGAATGATATTTAAAATTATTGTGAGGATTAATGGAGATCATGTATGGAAGATGCTTTGTAAGCTGTAAAAAGTATATAATTGTATTTATTGATTGTTTATTGATTTTGTATTGATTTTGATTAGTTAATGGTTATGAACAGTTAGGCCAACTTTGCTTTTTATGCATTCATTGGGAGAAAGGCTAAAAAGGCAAGGTTCCTTCATTAATATTTATTTTCATGCCATGTAGGATTCATGAGATTTGGCATCTCAGGACCAGGTTTGTGCTGCATTTCTACTACTTATTAGCTATGTGTACAGGTGTAATAATGCATTGAACAAACACATTTCTTTTGGCCAAGGCCAGAAATGTTCAGGGAACACCTGGCTGGACACACATCATCTGTGGGCTGATAAAACATTCATGCAAGCTCATGAAGACTATCTGTTTAAATGGATGATAGTATAAGGAACATGGTTTATGCAAATTCCACTAACAGGATTCCCCCCGCCCCATTCCACCCCTCATAGTTTTGTGAAATGAAAATTGGTCAAAATCATGATTCTGAGGCCTAGGAAGGTCTGATATGGTCTTCTGAATTATCAAAGGCAGATTAATTTGCATTTGACATGGTTTTTGTGAATTCTATATTTAGCCCTCTGGAAACATGGGTACCTTGTTTGTCATTATCCAAAACACTGAATTCTGGATAATAGGGAAACAGGGCTGCATAAACAACTCCACTGAGTGATAGATGACCTCCCGGCCTCCTATTTCTGACACTGTGTTCCCTTTTATCCAAGGACAAGATGTTACAAAAATAATTCAGAGTGACTCCCAAGGGTAGTGCTATGAACTCCTCCCTTGGACTGTACCCGTGGAGGAGGGTGAATCACCACAGCAGAATGTTGATTCCCCCAGTGCTGTTAGTAAATGTCCCAGCCAGGCACTTAAGCCGTGAGGACACAAGCAATGGGAAAGTTTTTTCTGACTCATTCACAATGTAATTCTCAGAAGAAAACCTCTAGCTTCTTTTTTTTTTTTTAAAGTTGTGTGCGCGTGTCCGTAGTAAGATGAGGTAGAGCATGGATCTCCCAAATGAATATCCAAACTAGCTCTAACCAGTAACAATGTTTGGGGCTATTTTGTCTGCTAATTTTTATTGTCCTGGATGTTCACACTAAGGGAAGAGGGGTGGGGAGTCTCAGTGTCCAGTCCTATACGTCTATGAAGGACTGGTTGATTTATTTCAGGTAGTTTAAAATGAGGATATTACTTTTCCACAATGAATTTCAGGTGTCCCCGTGCCCTTTTTCATCACTTCTTGTGTCTGAGACACCCCCCTGCCCCCAACACAGAACACACATTCGCATACCAGGGGACTTTCTTGCTTCAGAGGAATTCATCTGAGTCTGGGGATTTGAGTTCTTCTTGGGCATCCTCTCCTCAGAGGAAAGTCCAGACTCTTTAATTGGCATTTGTGGTCCACTGTAAATCAGCCTCAGCTTTCTTCCTTTCCTCAGTTCTTTCTGTTCTACATGGACTTTCTGTTTAGTCTCCCAAGAAGGACTCCCCCCTTTCCTTCTTTTGCTGTTTCTTCATGTTTCCATTACTTGGAATGTTCCCCTCAGTCCGCCTCTATTCTTTTTTTAAATTTATTTTTAAAGCAGAACTTTTATTTATTTAATTAACATATAATGTATTATTTGTTTCAGGGGTACAGGTCTGTGATTCATCAGTCTTACATGATTCACAGCGCTCACCATAGTACATACCCTCCCGAAAGTCCATCACCCAGCCACCCTATCCCTCCAGCCCCCTCTACTCCAGCAACCCTCAGTTGGTTTCCTGAGATTAAGAGTCTCTTACTGTTTATCTCCTTCTCTGGTTCTGTCTTGTTTCATTTTTCCCTCCCTTCCCCTATGATCCTCTGCCTTGTTTCTCAAATTCCTCATATCAGTGAGATCATATGATACTTGTCTTTCTCTGATTGACTTGTTTCACTTAGCATAATACCCTCTAGTTCCATCCACGTCGTTGCAAATGGCAAGATTTCGGGGTTTTTTTGATGGCTGCATAAGATTCCATTGTATATATATACCACATCTTTATCCATTTATCTGTTGATGGACATCTTGGCTCTTTCCATAGTTTGGCTATTGTAGACATTGCTGCTATAAACATTGGGGTGCATGTGCCCCTTTGGATCCCTACATTTGTATCTTTGGGGTAAATACCCAGTAGTGCAATTGCTGGGTCATAGGGTAGCTCTATTTTCAACTTTTTGAGGAACCTCCATACTGTTCTCCAGAGTGGCTGCACCACCTTGCACTCCCACCAACAGTGTGGGAGGGTTCCCCTTTCTCCGCATCCTCGCCAACATCTGTTGTTTCCTGACTTGTTAATTTTAGCCATTCTGACTGGTGTGAGGTGGTATCTCATTGAGGTTTTGATTTGGATTTCCCTGATGCCAAGTGCTATTGAGCACTTTTTCATGTGTCTGTTGGCCGTTTGGATGTCTTCTTTGCAGAAATGTCTGTTCATGTCTTCTGCCCATTTCTTGATTGGATTATATGTTCTCTGGGTATTGAGTTTGATAAGTTCTTTATAGATTTTGGATACTAGCCCTTTATCTGATATGTCAAATATCTTCTCCCATTCCTTCGGTTGTCTTTGGTTTTGTTGACTGTTTCCTTTGCTGTGCAAAAGCTTTTTATCTTGATGAAGTCCCAATAGTCCATTTTTGCTTTTGCTTCCCTTGCCTTGGACGATCTATCTAGGAAGAAGTTGCTGCCGCTGAGGTCGAAGAGGTTGCTGCCTGTGTTCTCCTCAAGGGTTTTGATGGGTTCCTGTCTCACATTGAGGTCTTTCATCCATTTTGAGTCTATTTTTTGTGTGGTGTAAGGTCCTGTTCTCATCCTATTTGTATCTTCCCCATCCTGAAAGGCCCAGTTCAAATCCCACCTTCTCCATAATCATCATACTATTACATGCCTACTGTGGGCCAGTTGTTCACAAGACCTATATGTATTATTTCTCACAGACTTCATTGTTTTTTTTAAAAAGATTTTATTTATTTGAGCGAGCGAGAGAGAGAGATCACAGAGGCAGGGGGAGAGGGAGAAGCAGACTCGCTGCTGAGCAGAGAGCCTGATGCGGGGCTTGATCCCAGGACCCTGAGATCATGACCTGAATTGAAGGCAGACGCTTAACCAACTGAGTCACTGAGGCACCCCTCTCACAGAGTTTAAAACAGTCCTGAAAAATAATTACTATTATCCTTATTTCCAAATGAGAAAACAATCACAGAAAATTAAAAAGTAACTTGAACCCAGCTACTAAGTGGCAGAGCCACTGTTCTGGTTCGAGTCTTCTTGACCTAAATGTTTGACTCCACATGCTAGTTTTCCACGAAGCCTTCTGGACTGGACTAACTACACCAGCCCCCTTCACACCTTCTCTGAACGTGCTCTTTTGCCTTGGTTGGGTATGTCTTGTGTTTGGCAGTTAATCATGTTATTACCTTGTCACATTCTTCTTTGATGATAAATCTTTTTTTAAAAAATTTTTTTAAGTTTTTTTTTTTTTTTCTTAAAGATTTTGTTTATTTATTTGACAGAGAAACAGCAAGAGAGGGAACACAAGCAGGGGGAGTGGGAGAGGGAGAAGCAGGCTTCCCACCGAGCAGGGAGCCCGATGTGGGGCTCGATCCCAGGACCCTGGGATCATGACCTGAGCCGAAGGCAGATGCTTAACGACTGAGCCACCCAGGCGCCCCAGTGATAAATCTTTTCTTGCATTCTTTTCTTTTCACACAGCTGTATATCATAGGCTTTTCATGATGAGTTTTGTTTGTTTATAGTGACTTCATGAATGATGTCCAGGAGTGAGTTATTCCTTGTAGTTGTTATTATGTTTGTATTTTTCTATTCAGTCCAGTTAGTCATCAACATCCTATCATAATATTTGTCTCTGTAATAGTTTTAGCAGATTATCCTCCGCTCCTTTCTACATATTTATTCCCTTGAAAGGAGAGCTACGAGAGGCTCCGTAGTTGGAGTCTGTGCTGCTCTCCCCCCACTTTCCAGCAGGAAAATGAAATGAAATGAATGGGGGCGCCCGGGTGACTTGGTTAGGCATCCAACTCTTGGTTTCGGCTGGGGTCATGATCTCAGGGTCGTGGGGTCGAGACCCCTGTCAGGTGCTGGGCTCAGTGGGGAGTCTGTTGGGGATTCTTGCCCTCTGTCCCTCCCCATGCTCATGCTCTGTGTCTCTCTCTCAGGTAAATAAACAAATCTTTTAAATTATTTTTTTTTAAGATTCTATTTATTTATTTTTGAGAGAGCACGAGCACAAGCAGGGGGAGGGTAGAGGGAGAAGCAGACTCCCTGCTGAGCAGGGAACCTGACACAGGACCTGATCCCAGGACCCCGTGGGATCATGACTCAAGCCAAAGGCAGACGCCCAACCAACTGAACCACCCAGGCATCCCAATAAAGAAGTCTTTTTTTAAAAAAAATAAATGTAATGAATGATGACCAGGCATTGCTACTAAATAGTTTGCATTGAGATGGGTGACAGTTTGGTTAAATTCAAGTGTTGTCTGTTAGACAAAGGCTATTTGATAAAAGAATTATGGATAGAGTCATGCTGTGGATGTGTTTGGGACAAGGGTGCAAAAAAGCGTTTCATTGAGGTTTGCAGAGTATAAAGTGAGCATTTATCTTAAGAAAAGGCAGCTGTATCTGTTTACCTTTCTCAGTTCACGTAGAGAAATATAATTAAAGTTGATACAAAGGACTCCTAATCGAATCCATGGTATATACCACCTATCATCTAAACCTTCAAGACCTGTGGAACTCCCACTCCCCAAAAATTCCCATTGGTGGCCATACACTGAACTCTTCTGTCCATTCATAATGCTTGTCTACATGAAATATATGGAAAATTTTGTATAGGTGAGAAATAAACAGAGTAGATTTTGAGTTCTTTAGTTTCCTGCAAAGCATCAACTTTACTGTGATTGTAAAGTTAGAAACTGGGGATTATGAGAATAAATCATGGGTTTTTAAGAATAGTGGTTATTGGCAAAATTTAAAGCATGGATCTTCTGTGCTCTGTGGATATAGTTTCTGTGTTTTCTCAATCTCTGGCATCATTTATATAGGTTTTGAAGGTTACCAACTGAAGAGCTTTCTGGGAGAAGAAACTATATTGTGAAACAAAGACTATGAGTGTGGCATTGTACAGTGGATCTTAGCGTGGCTGTTTGGGATATGCTAACAATGTGGGAAAAGAGGAATGATCTTCTGGGAGTCAGAAATTTCAGATGAAATACATTTCAGTTTTTATGTTCAACTGGGGAAGGTATACACATTGAATATAAACTCTTTGATTTTGACTCCGGTCATGATCTCGGGGTCGTGGGATCGAGCCCCACACTGGGCTCCACACTTAGTGGGGAGTCTGCTTGAGGATTCTCTCCCTCTCCCTCTGCCCCTCCCCACCTTTGTGTGTGCTCTCTCACTCTCTTGCTCTCAAATAAATCTTTTATTTTTATTTTTTTAAAAGATTTTATTTATTTATTTGGCAGAGAGAGACACAGCGGGAGAGGGATCACAAGCAGGGGGAGTGGGAGAGGGAGAAGCAGGCTTCTTGCCAAGCAGGGAGCCCAAGGTGGGGCTTGATCCCAGGACCCTGGGATCATGACCTGAGCCGAAGGCAGATGCTTAATGACTGAGCCACCCAGGTGCCCCTCAAATAAATCTTTTTAAAAAAGACAATATAAACAGTGAATATAAAGTAAATATTGTTGGTAATCTTATAGAGTCCTTTAAACCAGTGTTTTTCAAATTGGTTTGTTATTCATTAGTGGGCTGTGAAATCTGTTTTGAGGGTCTTGTTTAGCATTTTTTAAATGTATTAAATAGAAGAAAATAGTGAATAGAAAATAGAATGCATTGTGTTTAGTAAGGCTATCTTTCGGTGAAACTAATTTTTTGTCACACACACATATATACACAAATATGCTATAAAATATATTTTTTACTGTGGATCATAGTCAAAAAGGTTTGGAAAGATGTTGTAAAGCATGGCTGTTGGCACATGTTCCTAGGATATCAGATAGTGATGTATAACCCTTACTAGATTCTCAGCTGAACTGGGACAGACCAGGCAGGTGAATGAGGGGTGGCTCAGTGCTCTGGAGTGTTGACCTAGTGATCAAGTCTGCGGCCTTGATGAGGACAAAGTGTATTTATTACTCGTTGTACACATATGGTCCACTGAAGAGCTCTGCCTGCAGTTTAACATTGGAGACTTGGTTGGCAGACTAAAAACTGATTATAGTTTCTAGGTTGAGGAGACGTATAGGGGACCTTTTTTTTTTTTTAATTAGATTTCTAATTTTTCTCCCCTAACTTCACCTATCTTTTGAGGTAATAGCTCAAGTTCTTTGAGAGTATAGACTGGACTGGACATTTGCCATTTGGGGGATTGTCTAGCTCTGAACTCCCTTCATTTCTAGAGTGATCATGTGTTGTTGCTGTAGAAGTTGAAGGAAATTGCAGACACATGACTGGATGAACTTGGTGCAGCCTCTTGGATCCCTGTGTCACAGGACTTTGAATCTGGAGGGAATGGTGCAAACATGTGGGGGTGGGATGGGGCTTGAGATCATTCATGGAAGCAGCAGAGCCAGGAGTCCAGTTGTGGTAATGGCTAGTGATCAGTGGTAGCCCTGCTAGAATGGTGTCCTGATAAGACTGTTCCTGTGTTCTTATATCTTTCTCTTAATTCATTTTTATCCTAAGGTAAGTGGAACTGGTTTCTCTTGTTTGTACCCAAGAACCCTGAGTGGTTAAAGAATTATAGGAAAAATGTTAGGTGGGTTTTTGCCCTAAAAGAGCTTAGTACATAACAGAGAGGGGGGTATGTTAATATGCAATAGACACACAAATAAGTTAGTGAAAGTTAGCAAGGGGTGGGGGGATTCAGTGTTGTTTCCTGTGTGTTCTATTAAATTATGGTTACCCTTATACTTTGTCAGATGCATCGTCAGCAAGAGGTTGTTGAAGCATGTCATCTTGGAAGTACAAATTGATGAAAGATTAGCTGTGTTAGGGTGTGGCACAATATGGTTTCAAACCTCCTATTCTTTAAGGAACCTTGGAGGTCATCTAGTATTTTTTTTTCATTACACAGTATTTCAGCTCAGAAAGCTTTAGAGGCTTGCTTAAAACCAGGCAGGTCCTGGCAGAACCGGGCTGGAACCAGGGCTCCTTCTATGGGCGGTTTCTCCTGTTGCCCACAGGAGGAAGCTGGCACACAGACCCTGTCCTCAGTCAGACCCTCCCTCACCTTTCTACACTGTCTCCCTCTTTCCTACATGGTCCCTTCTTCTTACACATCCATCCCTGTGATTTTCTTTGCACCTGGCCCTTTTCCACTGTACCCTTCTTTTTTGTCTTTTAAAATTTCTGTCTTCCTCAAAGCTGGGAACAGATTCCACTCTCCCTGATCACTTCACAGCCCTCTCTTCTTTTTTTTTTTTTAATATATTTTTTTATTTATTTGACAGAGAGAGAGAGATAGTGAGAGCAGGAACACAAGCAGGGGGAGTGGGAGAGGGAGAAGTAGGCTTCCTGCAGAGCAAGGAGCCCGATGTGGGGCTCGATCCCAGGACCCTGGGATCATGACCTGAGCCGAAGGCAGACGCTTAATGACTGAGTCACCCAGGCACCCCCACAGCCCTCTCTTCCTGACTCCTGCTGTTCCTACTGCCCGTCTCTCCGCACCCCTCCACATTGCGTCTGGGGGTCCCCCATGTACCTGTTGACCTTCTCAGCTGTTAGTAGATGGTATGGTTTTGGTGGGCTCAGATTTTAACTGTGGTGCTTCTTTAGAGTCTACCAAAGCCCCGTGCCTTGACCAAGGAAATGGGGCCAAGTGAGAAAGGGCAGCGAATTTGGAGGCCGAGAAATGGGTTTGAGCCCCGTCTTGCCCCTCACTGGCTATTTGACCGTGGGAATGTCTGAACCTGAATCTTCTCATCTGTGAAAGGGGCTGTGAGACTCAAATGTGGTTATAGATGTGAAAGCCCTTTTTAAGCTATAAAGTACCGTACAAATGCAAGGTTTTATTGCGATGGTACAAGTGCTTAATATGTATTTTAGGGATGAATGATTGAAAAGCACCTAAGGTGAAGACAAGCCATTCTCCCTACCGTGTTTAGAGTGTCTCCTGCCACCATATTCTTGACCCCTATATTCTGTGTTTTCTAATAACATTATAGATGTATTAGTGGTAAAAGAAGAAAAGAAAAGTAGCAGAGCATCTTCATACAATGTGGCTTTTAGGAAAATACTTATTGACTTTAATTAGGCAGAGTACTATATTTGCTTTGATCAGAAATTGTCTCTCAGGGTAAGCAGGCTCATTGGGAGCAGTGCAGAGAGCCCTGACCCATCAAGTTGGCATTGATTGTTTGATCATCCCTAGAAGTTTATTGTAAATGAAGCAGCACTTACGGTTCTTGGGTATTCCTGGAATTGCTGCTATAGTTAGAAGTGAGTTATTCTGTGTGGCAGGAATGGCATATAGAAAAGCCATAATTCTGACTTGCTGACAGGAAAAAATAGCAGATTTTGTATTTATATTATGTCGTCCTTTTGGCTGGAATCCATCAGCTCTGCACAGTATCTTGTGATGCTTTCACCAGAGCACTTTTCTGAGTTTCAGCAAGGCAGGGGGTACTGGGAGCAACTGATACAAGTCACTTCCAAAGTTCCTGTGGGTGCAGAGTCCCTAGTGATGAGAGTGGAAGGGAAGCAGAGATGCTTTCCCTGGCTTGGTGTGTGTCGTAGGCCTCAAGGAGGTTCCGTGTGCGCGTGGGTTGGGCCTGGGTGCTTCAATGATTTTTTTTTTTTTATGACAGTTCTTTCAGTCTCTGGAGGGAAAGCCTTGGAATAAGTTCAGTCTCCTAGGTGGATGTTAGGCTGTGAGAAATACTAAAAAGTCAGAGAAGACATTGATGTGGGTGATGGGGGCATTTTAAAGCTGGTTTTACCTGCTGTGGAAGGGGCGGGGTCCTTGGAATCAGGAGTCCTGTGTTTGACTTCCGGCACTCCCACTGACTGGCCTCAAACCTCCCTGCTTTTTTATGAGAATTAAGTGCAAAGTGCCCAGCTCCTCACATGAGATGTTGCAGATGCTCTGTATAGACTGGGGTTCCCTCTCCTTGACTGGAACTGTGTTCCATCAAGATGTAATCAGTTTAACAGAAGTTACGGCCAGAATATGAATGCTTACTGCCTGCTAAACTCTGCTTCAGGCACTTTATGTGCATTAACTCACTTAACCCTTAACAGCTTTGTGAGGTAAATGCCATTTTTCCCCCCCCCCCCCCCCTTTATAACTGAGACCATTGAGGTTTAAGGATGTTAAGTAGCTTGCCTAAGATTACAATAGCTAGTAGGTGGGGAAGGTAGGATTCACACCCAGGTCAGGATGACTCCAGCTCACTCTCTTCACTGCTCTGCTAGATTTATGAAATGGAACTTGATTTATGGCCAGGCTTTTGTTCCGAATCTCTATGTATTCTTTTGTTCTTTAAACAAGTTCACAGCCCACTTAAGGCCTTTGTCATAAAGCCTATAATATATTGCTTTAGCACTTAATGCCTTTCTGAGACCTTCACATCAACAACCCCATTTGAAAAAGGCATTGTAGGAGCTTGATGAAGACTTTTTGAAAGATCTTTCTGATTCTTTAGGCAGGATGTTTCCTCTCAGGTTAAGGGAGGAGGAAACTGAGGCTCAAATTAAAATGATTTGCTCAGGGTCACACTTGCTAGTTTTGTATCAAGTCAGTAATGTTGCTTACTTTGTTACCTTCATCTTTCCTTTAACAACTACAGTTGATCCTTAAACAACACAAGTTTGAATTGCATGGGTCCACTTATACACTTTTTTTTTTTTAATACAGTACAGTGCTGTAAATGTATTTTCTTTCCCTTATGATTTTCTTGATAACATTTTCTTTAGTTGACTTTATTATAGGAATACAGTATGTAATATATATAACATACAAATATGTGTTTATTGACTATTTGTGTCAACAGTAGGCTATTAGTAGTTAAATTGGGGGGGGAATCAAAAGTTATATGTTGATTTTTGACGGCACGGGTGCTAGTGCCCCCAACCTTCGCGTTATTCAAGATTCAACTATATTTAACTACTTATTGATGACCTAACACGTGCTGGTGATCAGCACTAAACAAAAGAGACAAAAGTCCCTGCCCTTGTGGAACTTGTAATTGTTACATTAGGTTTCCTCGCCCATCTTAGGACTTGCCTGCTGAAATAGTTTAAGGTCTAAGAAATTTAGTCTTAGAATTTTTTAAGCAGCTGATTTCAGGAAATATTCTAAATTACATATTTTTCTTTTCAATTTTTCTGGGTTCTTTAACTTATCAACATTTTGTATTTTCTACTTCAGAAATGAGAAGCTTTGATTCCTTTAAGGTGTACATAAAGTAACTCACTGTGTGTGTGATGGTTTCTTTAGTAAAAAGAACCAGATATCCCAAGTGTTGTAGTCTGACTCTTGTCATTGATTTTTTTTTTTAAAGATTTTATTATTATTTAGTTATTTGACAGAGAGAGACACACAGCGAGAGGGGGAACACAAGCAGGGGGAGTGGGAGTGGGAGAAGCAGGCTTCCCGCTGAGCAGGGCTCCATCCCAGGGTCCTGGAATCATGACCTGAGCTGAAGGCAGATGCTTAACGACTGAGCCACCCAGGCGCCCCCTTGTCATTGATTTTAACCATCATCCAGTCTGTTCTTATCATGTAAATCCGACAGACAGTGGCCTTTGGCCAAAAGCCGTCCTATTCTGATCATACTTACGAATATTAACATGGTCTCTTCACTATTCAAAGTTTAATTGTCTATTCTTCCCTTATATAGATACCTGTATTTCAGAAGATGTCCTTGACAATGTAAGAGGGCTTCCGCATCTTTAGACAATAGATTTCTAGGAGTTTAACATCTTGGAAAATAGTGATATTCCTCTGTTGCAGCTAGGCTCTGTTCAGACCCACAGAGTTGTGTTTTGTTTCTGTTACTTCTCCCTCATTCAGGAAGTATCACATATACTTGTTTCCTATATGAGACTTTGTAAACCAGTGAATTATGAGACTCTATAAAATTTCCCTGATTTTTTTTTTAATGAAAAGTAGCATCTACAAGATTGTGCCACGAAAGCAGTCCTCTTATCATAGAAAGAAAGGCAGTTTTTTTCAAAAACTTGAAATTTTGTAAGTAAGTTAGTGTGGAAGAATTCACTGCTATCATCAAAAAGCTTTTGATTACTCACTTTTATTCTTCTCATTTTCTGAGCTTCTTTGTATTCATTTACGTTGGGAATGGGTCCCAGTGAATCATATTATTTTTAAAGGTATTGTGCGATTCCTAACTGGTCAATTTTTCGAGCATTAAAGATTTTCTTTTTGTATCTGTAACAAGAAACTTGAATTGATTTCTTGGAATTATCCAGAGTATTTGTAAACTGATCTTGCTCTTTTCCTACCTGTTCTTAAAATAAATAGAGAGCATCTTGCTTGGTTTATATGGAAAGAAATGTTATTTGAATGAAGCTTTTGCACAAAGTTTGTAACAGCAAAAACTCTTCTCATCCTGAATGAGGACAGATGTCATTTCATATAAAGCGGATCAGCAATCCTAGGTTTAAGTACTTAGAATGGTATCTAGCATGTCTTTTAAGTGCTTTATGGGTGTTTTTACATTTTTAATCATTAGAGTGTCAGTTTTTTGAGAGCAGAGATTTTGTTACTGAATTGGCATATAAAAACATCATTGTAAATGCATATTGTCTAGAAATTCTGTTACTGATCCTGTTTTTCCTAAGAGTTTAACTTCTAGGCTAGCACCACAAATCAATACCATTTTATTGTCCTGTCCAGTAACACTGGAGGTCAGTTTGAAGATTAGATATGCTGTGATTTTAACATAGTGGGGCTTGAAGTAGAGAAGGATTAATGGAAAAACCAAGCTCTCCTTTACTACAGGTTTTCATAGAATCCTAGTTCTAGAAAAACCTTGGTAATTTTCGGCTGACCCTCAAATCTTAGATGAGGCTCAGTAACCCTGTGACTCCTGAGTTCAAGTAATAATATGTGATCTGATGGTGCATTTTAAAATCCTTTGTGAGTTCTAAAAGGATTTATGCTGTAGTCTTTGTTAAAGAGCTTGGGGCTGCTGGAACCTACAGCTCTCTTCCTGATCTGAAAAGCTTTGATTATGTGTCCCTTTCCTGATTTGGGGCAGGCTCCTTAATGCTCTAAAGCATTGAGTCCATCTGGTCAATATTAATTCCTCCTTGGCAGTAGCATATAATGGCATGCTTCTAGGAAAACTCAGATAGAGAGGCCCCAGACATGTTGTTAGCAAATACTGCTGATGAACCGACTAGTGCTGTTCTTTGCCCAGGTATAAAGGAGTATTGGAGAGATTTCCCCATTTATGAAGCTGGAGAGATGAGACTAGTCCCTTCCCTCTACAGGGCCTTTGCACATGCTAATCCTTTACCCAGACTGCTTTCTCCCCACCTCGGATATCCATTACATCTCAGCTCAGTATTCCTTCCCTCTTGAGTCCCACACTAGATGACATTCTTCTTATTGTATCTCTCTCTTTTTCCTTCATTGCATTTTAAGCTCTTTATGATTACCTCTTTATGTGCTTCTTTGATTCCACTATAGACTGTAAGCTCCATGTAAGCAGGGGCCATATTGTTCATGTTCTTTATTGTGGCCTCCCAATATAGGTTAGTTTCTGGCAATGAAGAACTGCTCGAAAATAATGAATTTCCTGAATGTGACATTTGAAACTCTGTTTCTGAGCCGAAGCAAGGTGTTAATTAGCATGTAGCTAGTTTCACATTACTCTCTTGATGCAGGGCAGGGTATCTGTCCACATAATTAAAACAATTGATCATATTAAAATTTTAAAAGCTGGGAGTACAATGATTTGTTCTTTGAATCTTGTTAAAATTGTCCATGTCAAAATAGCCAAGTCGAAGTTGTCATATCAAAATTCATACTTGTATCCTCTTCCTGGCCTCCAGAAGATGACATTGTGACACAGTTGATTTTAGATTGATTTTATGTTTTCATTTGTGCCATCTCCTACTTGGACCATAAGGTCCTGTGGGAATGCTGGCCTGCAGCCTTGGAGGTAACCCATCCTCATCTCCTTCTCCCCACTCCCTTTGTACTTCTGCCTTGTCCTGCTTGGGTCTGTGCACTTCCTAAAGTAGAATTCTGATAAAATGTATTGAATGACCAACAGAAAACAGACAGTAATCTGTATTAACTCGGAAACCACTTTCATACCACTAAGGGTGTTTGCTCCTTAGTTGCAAGAATTATTTGATTCTACTATTAAAAAAGAATTTGGGAGAGGAACCTGGAAAGTTGTTAAAACAATACAGAGCTCTGTATGTGTTTTGGGGCCAGGGTGGTGGTGGTGGTGGTGATTGGTGGTGGGTGATGAAGATGATGGGATCAGGTACTTTAATTCTACAGAAACAAGCTGGTATTTTTATGTTGCTACCTAAGTTTTCAAGTAAGAATGGCTCAAAAAATATTTGGTGAACTAAAAGCATTTTTCATTAGATTAATTCCTAGGCCTTTCCCCTTTCACCGTATCATATGATATTTCACCATTAAAATGAGGCCAAGGACAGAACGGGTTGGGAGGAGGGTGATTCTAAAGGAAATGGAAATGGGAAGTAAAAGTGCATATCTTTGGGTGTCCTAAACTATTGTTCACAGCCTCAGGAGAGAGGTTGTTGACGGAAAAGGCACATGGTCCTCACTTACACTAGACAGGGCTCTCTATGCCAGGAAGCAGAAGTCCCTGGCTTCCTTTCTTGAAGCAGTGAAAATATCATCTTCTCAGATGCCTCTCTGTCCTCTCAGTGTCCTCATCAAATTTTTTTTTTTCCTTCTTCCTCCCAAATGCTTTTTCCTGCCCACTTATGGTTTGGGCTGCTTCCTTAATAAAAGTGTCCTCTTATTTTCTGATGCAATTACCTCTGCAGCTGATTTATTTATTTATCCTTGTCTTTAGCCCAGCTCTAAACGGACTTTGGAAAGTAGAGAAGAAAATCCAGTCTGCTTTTTGGAGGACATTGGACAGCCGAATAAATGCAGGTATGTAATTTGCATATTTTTAAAAAAAGGCCAAAAGGAAAATATTTACTTTTAAAAAGAATAATGAAACTGATCTTGAACTTATCGGGCTACCTGCCCTTATATCCTTTACTTTTAAAATATCGGTATTTTTGTTCATTTCCAAAAGTTGAGTGGCTGGTTTAAAAATCCCAAGAGTATGAAAGTATAGGAAGTCCAAAGTAAAAGGTGAAGTTCCCTTATAGTCCTTCCTAGATATTCAGCACTTTAACGGTTTATTGTATGTTTTTCCATATTATGCATGTGCATGACCAAAAGGATCATAATATGGATATTATGCCTTTTTTCACTTTGCAGTATGTCCTATATATCTTCCAGTGTGGGTTCATGTAGCTTTATGTCACCTTTTTTAACAGCTGCATAGTATTCTTCTGTCTTCATAGTTCTTGTTTTGTTTCATCTCCTGTTGGACGTTGTCAGTTGTTTTTAAGTGGTGCCGCACCTTGTACATACATAATTATGTATACTTACCTGATTATTTTCTTAGGGTGAAAGGGTATAACACCATCTCTGAGTTCTTCCCGTGCCACGCCTGTATAGGATCTCAAGGACAAAGGTTTATCTTACATTGTAAAGCAGACTGCAGCTGCTTTGTTTTCCGTTTCTATTTTTCATTGTGGGGTGGAGTTGGGGGCTCAGTGTTGGGTTTGAAAACTTTCTTGCTTGATAGTTGATCTGAACCCTCAAGGTAAGTTATGAGCCTAGTCTTTCAGCCTGTGTTCTGGAAGATCCTGGTTTTCAGGTTTATATTGGAGACGAAACAAGTAAAATTGAGTGCCTCTCAGTTTGTAGCATTGAGGCATACCTGGTTCGTGTCTCTCCTGTAAGTATCTTGTCCACCAGGGCAGCTGATAAACAAGCACATGAGTTTGGTGAAAAGACCTGTGGCTGTTGTCCACACTCTGTGACTTGTCTTGTTTGGAGGAGCTTCCTTGGGCCATTCTGCAAGCACCTATTAAATGTAAGGCTCTGTGCTAGGTACTGGGGATACAAAGATGAGTGACATGGTCCTTGCCCTTAAGGAACAGTGTATATGATTGAGAGAGACAGACGTGTGCATAAGATGGTCATAACCCAGTGTGGTTAGTGCAGCGAAGTGATCTTGGGAGAGGGCATCTAACTTAGGGGGATGGGGATGGAGGTTCATAGGTGCTTCTTGGAGGAGGTAATGTCCAAGCTGACTTATTAAGAAAATTGCAGTTTGCCATGAAGAGGATGAGGTGGGAAGGTATTCCTGGTAGAGAAATCAGGATGACCAAAGGCAGGAGGGTGTGGAAAAACAGGATGGGGAGGGAGCTGGGGTGACAAGAACAATGAATGGCAGCTTTGTGGGTTTCAGGCATGAAGTCAGAGGCTAGGTGTGATGAAAGTTGAGGCTGGGGGGTAGCTGGCAGGTCATAGAGGACCTCTATGAGGAGTTTGAGATTGCGCTTGTAGATTAATGGGGAGCCTTTGGAGGATCTGTTATATGTTACTGAGACATTACTTTGAGGGCTAAGTGAAGGTTGGCTTGGCAGGCAACAGGAAAGTAGGAACCTGGGGTCAGGGAAATTAATTTGTATTAGCGATTAGTATCGAGTGAGGGGAAGAAAAAATGTGTCGGGCTTTCCCTTATTCCCCCTCCTTTCTGCCTTGTCTAAGGCTAAGTTGCTGAAGCTGGCTCTTTGATCCTAGTTGCCCTCCCTTTAGAGGGAGCTCAGGTGAATGACTTATTTGCACGTTTCTTACCAGCAAGTTCTGACCTCTTCAAAGCAAGGCTTCCAGCCCTCATTCTGCTGCCACAAAGTGCTGCCCATCCTCCTACCTGCCCGTGAAGTGACAGGGACTTGGTTCTGTTCACTAATTTTCGAGACCCTTCCATATGGCTCATGAACCCGAATCGGGAGTCCTTTTGCATGTACTTTCTCAGAGCCAGCCCTGGGCCAGGCTCTGGGGGCATGAAGATAGATAAGACATGGTTCATCACCTCACTGAGCTTGCAGGTTAGTGGGAGATAGACAAAGTTAAAAGATGATGTGATCTGTGCCGTCGGTCAATTCAAAAGTGAAATGATTCCAGTAGAGGTAGCAGCATTGGTAACATTAACATCAGTGGTTCCAGAATGAGCCACATTTTTCAACTACCACTTGTGTACAGATAGAGAAAACAAATTTAGGCTGTGTCTAAAATTATTCTGATTTTTGAGAACATGGTCTGATCATAATTAGAATGCATAATTGATTATGTTCGTAATTACAGTGGATGGTTTCACCTCTCATAAGTTCTGATGCATTCGATTTTCAGAGAGGGAAGGTGCAGGGAGAGGTACTTACTGCTTGAGAGGTATTTCTGTCTGCTTACATTACCTTCCTAATATTCTCTTGCACCACTTGAACTTTTAGCACATAGAATGACCACATGGTCTGGTTTTCCTTCCATTACAGTATCTAAATATAAAAGAGGACTGCAATGCCATGGCTTTCTGTGCTAAAATGAGGAGCTCCAAGAAGACCGAGGTGAATCTGGAGGCCCCCGAGCCAGGGGTGGAAGTGCTCTTCTATCTTGCTGATAGGGAGCCCCTCCGGCTGGGCAGCGGAGAGTACACGGCGGAGGAGCTGTGCATCAGGGCCGCACAGGAATGCTGTGAGTACGGGCGGCTGCCCAGGGCACATTTTCGGGGGGACACCGTCCCGCAAGCAGATCCTGGTGTTTCTGCCCCCGGGAGCCCCGCTGACTGGAAAGAGGCGTGGGCTCCGTGAGGCAGGGGTTCTGCCCTG
Source organism: Phoca vitulina (assembly GCF_004348235.1). Classification (NCBI taxonomy): domain Eukaryota; kingdom Metazoa; phylum Chordata; class Mammalia; order Carnivora; family Phocidae; genus Phoca; species Phoca vitulina. Next base: position 48,973,466 of record NW_022589705.1, read on the forward strand.
CCTCTGCCGCTTACTTGCCTTTGACCTTAGGCCAGTGATTTTAATTCTGGGAGCTTCACTTTTCACTTTCTTCGTCCTAAAGTGGCTTGTTCCTGCTCTGTCACTCATGAGCTTGCAATACCGAGGAATGATGCTTGCCTTCTTTGGAGGCTCAGGTTTTATTTCCCCTACCTCTAGGAAATGGGAATAACATCAGCCCTAAATGAGTAAAAACAGCTGGTACAAAGTCACAAGCTCAGTAATGGCATCTCTCAATATCTGAATGATTATTCAAAACTTCTTCTGAAAAGTATAATTCATGCTTCTCCCACTATAATCTGCTCTCCCCTCATGATGCTGACTTGAAGTGAGAAGTTGTCACTTTGTGGCTCGGTCAGAATGCCAGGCTGTAAAAAGGGCAGTGAGGCTGTGAACAATATGGTCCTTTTTTTTTTTTTCCCCCTTTTTTTTATTCCCCCTGTTGCCCTTGGAAGGTGAGAAACCAAACTGAATAACAAAATGCCCCCTTTGTTAACCTTTGAACTTGGGATCAGTGACAGTTTTTGTCTACCTACTTGTATATGACTAGTAAAGTTAAATCATGGAAACTTAAATGAAGATCTGATCCACTGGGATTGTGGTGATGGTTGTATAACTGTAAATATACTAAAATTCACTGAATTTTACACTTAAAATGGGTAGGCTTTATGATATGTAAATTATATCTTAAAAAGCTGTTTTTTAAAAAAAAAAAACTCACCTCATTTTATGATGATGATATGACCAGCGATAATGGCAGACGGTCTGATCCATGCTTCCTTTATATCAACTATGTTGGGGTAGTATAGACATTTCAAGAAATACCTACCTAGTTTGTGATACAGCTTGTCTAGAAACCCATTTTTCTTTCTGATATATCTCTCTCTGCCTCAGACGCTTTAAAAACCAGAGTTCCAATAAAAGGGGAGAGGTTGGTGCTGCAGGGAAGAGTGTAGTAGGCCCTTAACTAACTAAACACGACACTAGGTAAAATTGGCTGAGCTATGGAGATTATGAGGGGGGAAATGTATTAGTCTTTTAAAGTTATTTTGACTAGATAGCAAGGTATATAAGGAACCAGCTTTAGACGACAGCTTTGAAAGTATTTGTAATTAGCAAAACAACTAGATGTAAAGTGGTGCTTCTAATGTATTTTTTTTTAGGTGTTGTATTTTTTTCTCCTTTCCCTTGAGGTTTGGTTTATAGTGTTTATTCTGTTAGCCCAGCCGTGGTGTTTGAACGGAATTGCTGGACTCAGTTAATGAGAGAGCAAGGGACCGCTGCTAGAGGAGACGAGGGGAGAGAGCCTGAGTCCGCAGGCAGACGCAGCCACTGAGTCTGCTGTAGCTCTGGGCTCAGGGCCAGTCAGCGTGGGGCACCAGCTTCGAAGCCCAGTCTGGAGAGAATGAGTGGGCTCTTTGATAACGGACTCAGGGGAATGTTGCCAACATTTATTAATTTTAAAGGTATATGAGTACAGAATGCCACATATTCTTATAGCTCTGGTTATTATTACAGTAAGTGGTATTTGGAGGCAGTATTGTTTTCTTCCCTGTTGTCCACTGAATATATGGTCAGTTTTTGTTCTTTCAGCTCTCATTATTTTACTTCCTCAGTAGCTCTGTCTTGGTTTGAATCTTAACTCTGCATTTCATTAGCCGAGTAGCCTTGAATCAGGCTAAATCTCGGGAGGCCACAGTTTCTTCACCTGTAAAATGGCAGGAACATTAATGACCTCATTAAGTGTTAGGAGGATTAAAAGATAATCAGTGTAGAGTGTGTTAGCCTGATGCCTGACACTTAACCCTCAGTAAATGTTAAAGTGTTGTTGTTACCATTATTCAGTACTTTTTTGTATAAAAAGCTATCTTTGATCTTCCTGTTTATAAGTACGAATATTATTAGAGTCAGACCTGTGGTAGGATACAAATTGATGATTACAAATAAATTATGCTTCAATATGTACGTGTCAGTGGCACATTCAAATCTGCGTACATATGAAGAGAGGCTGGGTTTCCAGGCCAGTCCAGAAAGGCCAATTCATGAATGAAAAACTATAGTATACCTAAAACATAGTCTTAACAATACTGGATCTAAAACTCATTTGCTTTTTTTCCCAAGGAAAAATGCTCTTTGAAGTTTACCCCCATCTTCTCTGTTATAAGGGGGAGTGACTTCTGAGGGGTTCGTCCAGATACCTTGAGAGGAAAGAATTGAGGACTTCCAGCGAGAGGGCATCAGGATGCCAAGGCATCTGTCGCATCTTCACGCAGTGTGTGCACTGGAGAGAGTTGGTGCCTAAACAGACAGGCAGGGCCGGCGAGGGTCCCTGTCAGTGTCAGTCTCGTTTCAGAGGTCTGATTTGGGAAATGCTGATTACCTTATATTTCCATATATTTTTTGGTTAAGTTGACTGTATCTTAGCTTGAGGCCTGGCCATGCATAGAAATATCAGTCATAATGGATTATGTGCAGTCACCTTCTTCCCTTCCTCCCATGCTTTTATTTTATTTTTTATTTATTTATTTATTTATTTTTTAAAGATTTTATTTATTTGACAGAGAGAGACACAGCGGAGAGAGGGAACACAAGCAGGGGGGAGTGGGAGAGGGAGAAGCAGGCCTCCCGCAGAGCAGGGAGCCCGATGCGGGGCTCGATCCCAGGACCCTGAGATCATGACCTGAGCCGAAGGCAGACGCTCAACGACTGAGCCACCCAGGCGCCCCCCTCCCTCCCATGCTTTTAGATTGTAGGTCTGTGTAATTTTAATCACGGGCTCAGAAGTAAGTGGAAAGGCGCTTTCCTGGCTTCATAGTCTCCTTTATCTTTCTAATCCTTCTTCTATCAAAGGAGGCAGTTGGTGGGGGGAGAGGCAAGGGAGCACTATTGGACCACTTTTGTTAAGCAGATATCTTCTTGTTAGTTGGCTACTAATAAAAAATATTTATGATAACTATACAGAGTACTTAAGTGTATTTATTATTAATGGTGATAGATTTTTACAACTGACAAAAATCACTTTGGTTATTTATTCTAACACATGATTTCGTGTGCTACTGCCAGGAACTTCTTTGCATGTTTAATGCATAATCAGAGTGTGTTAGAATTGTTAAAACATTTCTGTAGGAGACAGATTGGGGATTTCCCAAATTCCAAGAATGTTTCTGGGATTAGCAAGGTGCACATCAGGTGGGCTCTGGGAACCTGTGGGCTGGCATATTTTTTCTTTTAGGCAGGATTTGTTAAGACTGTCATAGACACTGTGATGAGAAATATCATTAGACTTTTATTTTAAAATAGGTTTAATCTGGTTTGCCAGGAGCTACAGTACATATTCCTGGGGAGCCATGGTTCTTAATTATGATTAAAAGTGCCTGATTGAACGTGGTTGGAAGTCAGATTTGCCCTAAGAGGATAAAAATGTGACCTAGATTCTTGAGATAAGAGAATTCCTTGTCTTTGCTTATGTTGTGCTTTGGGAACAGATGGCCTAATGTATCTATCTTTAATTTTCAGATATGTTCTTTACTTTTCCCCCAGGTATCTCTCCTCTGTGTCACAACCTCTTTGCCCTGTATGATGAGAACACCAAGCTCTGGTATGCCCCGAATCGCACCATCACTGTTGATGACAAGACATCACTCCGGCTCCACTACCGGATGAGGTATGGGTGCCTGCCTGGCTTCCTCTTGCAGGGGTATGACAGTTAGCCTCGTGCCCTGAGTCACTTACTAAGAAGATTTGTAGTCATTTTGTTATTGGTAAGTTTTGTATTTGCTTGGTATGAGAAAGGACTTTTTCAGTATTTGAAATACAATTCAAGATGAATCTGATCACCTTCTTCTGCCACATTTTAGAAAAGACATCGTTATGATGCAGAGGGTATTTTGAATAGAATTAGTATCCTACAGCAGAGTTTTTCAAGCAGTGAGTCATGGTTATGAATTTAATGAGTTGTGACCAGAATTTGTTTAAAAAAAAAAAAAAACAGGCGAGAATAGGTAATATCAGGATATATCAGGATATGTATACACATATCCTAAGAATATTGTTTTTTCACAACTTGTCTTTGAGATATGCAAGTGTATGTACCAGGTCATGATACAATAAACTATTTCTTCGTAAAAGTTCCAGCTAAAAAGTTTGAGAAACACCGCTTGAAGGGGTTCCCTAGAAATTCTAGGTTGGTCTTGCTCTCAAGGGGTAGATGTTGTGATCCACTCCCTGAGGACTTTTGTCTAGTGGGTGGGACTCTTAATTTTTCTTCTGATGGGTCCTTGCCTCTTCTTCTATATTGTAGACTTTCTTAAATGTCACATAGTCTCCCAAGGTGGCATAGACATTCAGTATTTCACTGTAGGCTCTTGAGTTTATAAGCCCATTTGCTCCGTACCCAGAATTGAAAATAGGTCTGTTAGATGCTAGTTAAGCAGGAGTGAATGTGTAGTTAGCAAAAGACCTTATAAACAGGGTGAATACTTTTTGAAAAGCATCTTAATTTACATAGATGAGATGAAATCAGTAGATTTGCTCAGGTGCTAACGGAATGTAGGGACCCGCTGGAAAAGCCCTGGGGGATCTCAGAGGCTCTGCCCAGTATCTTAGCAGCTGTTTCCTTTGGGAAGTTGGTAGAGTTGTTAATATTCCAGAATGGCCTGGATGCTTTTCTCAGTGGCAGTTGAACCAGACCTCTCTTTGATAATCATCCTAGGACTGACTTTTTTTTCTTCTTTCTGTACTCACCCAAGGTCTCACCTTAAGGGGAGAGGTGTGTAGCATGTGAGATTTCACGCCCCAGATTTAGGGAAACATTCACCCCACCCAGCTGAGCCTTCAGACTATATTTGGATTTATTTTTCAAAGTGTAATCTTGCTTTCTGTGGCCTGGGGCTTGGCTCTGTGATCCAACATTGAAACGTGGAAGTCTAGGAAGGGGGTATTTCACTGTAGGTCTCTCCACTTGGCTCAGAATCTGGAATGGTAGAATTGGGGGCTTGGATGAGATCTGAGTTTACCTAATTCAACTATTGCAATTGTTCAGGGGGGGATTCTGATGTCCCAAATGGAGAAGTGAATTACCCAGAATCACATACCTAGTGAATCCTCTTGTCAGCCCCAGAGCCCTCTTTGAGACTTTGGTCTTTGTTGACTGTGTGAGTCCCTCGTTTACTATTAAAAGCTGTCTTTGCCTCCTCCCTGTTCTGTTAGCTGCCAGGAAGTGCTGGGCTACTTCGTTTTTTTGGCACCTTGACTTTGTACCTGACATTGCGCTTCAACAGGATATTGCTTTGTTACCACAGGCTCTTTGAACTTAGAAAAAAAAGATCCCACCCTAAGCTAAAACATTTGCATTACAACAAACTACAAAAACTTTGAACCTTATAATCTCACCACTAAAGAAGGTGTAATATGAAAACAAATGTTAGTGACTATTTCAGTGGAACCCCAGCTCTATTTTGGGAAATACTCTGTGCTTCGATTTTAATTTTCTGTTTTTAGATAATGCTTTTAATAGTTGGTTTTTAATAATATATCTTAATATAAGCCTATGTTTTATTCCTTTTTAAGAAAAAAAATTTTCTTTTTCATTCAAATGAATTTCACTGTCCACTAGTAAAGTTCTGTAGAAACCTAAGGAGAATCTGTTGTGTATAATATCTATTTGTAAACTTAGAATATGCAGTCATCTGTAATATAGTTTTCTCAAAAACTTGCAAGGAAGGCATATCTCCTTGACAGGTCTATCTGTTTATCTATCTCTCCCTCCCTCTTCCTTCCTGTGTCGTCCCTCCCCGCCATTCTGAAAAGGAATCTACACAGCTGTTATACTACGTGTATTTATGCCATTCTTTATTTTTTTCCCTTAGCATGTTCTAATACTAGGAATTTGTGTGTGGCCCAAGTTTGATGAACATCTTGATAATTAATTTTAAAAAGGAGTGTAGAGCATCTTTTCATGTGTCTGTTGGCTGTCTGTATGTCTAAATGTCGATTCATGTCTTCTGCCCAGTTTTTAATTGGATTATTTGTTATGTGGTTTTAAGTTGTAGAAGTTCTTTATTATGGATATTAGTCCCTTATTGGATATGTCATTTGCAATTATCTTCTCCCATTTGGTAGGTTGTCTTTTTGTTTTGTTGATGGTTTTCCTTGCCTGTGCAAAAGCTTTTGGTTTTGGTGTCATCTCAATAGCTCAATGTGTTTTTGTTTGCCTTGCCTCAGGAGACCTATCTAGAAAAACGGTCCCACGGCTGATGTCAAAGAGGTGACTGCCTGTGTTTTCTTCTAGGAATGTTACAGAATTGTTGAATCATTATATTGTACACCTGAAACTAATAGAACACTGTATGTTAATTACATTCGAATTTAAAACAAAGTGTAGAGTTTCTGACTTCAAGGTACCTTCTAGTTTTGTTTTACTAAGACAAAATTAAGATGGTGTTGATTTTGGTAGTTACTGATTTAAAGGTTTTTGTTTTTTGTTTCGTCATCTTATTACATAGAAAGCGTTCGTCCTTTAACCATGGGCCATTTCTAGAGACCCAGCCTTGTTTTAGGCTCCCCTCAGCTGTTTCTGAAGTAGCGAAGCGGCACATAAGTTTGATTCCCTCAGCCTCATCCTGTGTGAACATCTTGCCAAAAGATTTTCAAATCAAAACTGGTCCCACAGGGCTCAGATAACAGCCTCGAAGAATGTGTTTGTTCAGACCCGACTGAAGATCGTGTTCTGCCCCAAGAGGGTATGTTGGGCCATTGGCTTTACCAGGTCCGAGGACTCTTTCTCATAGAGACTGAGCGGGATGTGGCAGAAGAGGACCATGCCTTGGACTGGTTCAGGGAAAAGCTGTCTTCAGTGCTTCTCTTTCAAACAACCTCCATCCTGGAGATCCTTTTACCCCTTTTCCCAGATGCATTTCCACATTGCATATACTTCCCATCACCACTGTCCTCCACTGCTGAACAGAATTTACCTGTCTGCATGCCTTTCTGTGAGAGCCCTGCTCCGAATGTTCATGTACAAAGTGCCTGGCATAGGGTTAATGTTCAGAATCTCTTAGCTGCTGTCTTCATCGGCTTGTTTAGACCCTTTCACCTGTCTTCTTCCACGCAGACCCCTAGAACTTCTAGTAGATGTCTGCTTATTGTGTGAATGACAAAAACTCTCTGTTTTGGACTTGACTTGGTAGCCAGAGGAGTTGGCTGTGTCCTCATGGATTTTTTTTCTGTCCCAGTGTCAGATTTTCCTGTATTTGCTCAGTTGGTAGGACCAGTTCACCTCTTATTTTCTGCCTGCACGGTATCGCTGATCTTGGTTGAGTCCTCTGTCCTGTGCTCTGTGCTGCCCTTGAAGAGCAGACTCCTCAGTCTGGCCATAGCATAAATGCCAGCCTCTTCATCAGCTGATAGCCTCAGGCTTCTGCCATTACCAGGGCCTGCTCCCCTCTCACATGGAAGGGTTAGAGGACAATCCCACAGCTGTGGTTCATGCTGCACACGGGCTCCATGGATATGTGGTTCTTTCTGTGTGTGAGTGAGAGACACCAAAGCCCACTGTCAGATTCTCACTTTCATAAATTATAGGGAAGATGGACTGTATAGAATCCGTGAAAGTTTTAAAATGTTAATTTTACTCTTATAGTAACTTCTTTATCCATCCTTCCCTTTCTATGTTAATTGCGTCTCCTCGAACTTGTTCATTCATTTGTTGTTTATTCATCCAACAATCATGTATTAAGCATCTGTTATATGCTAGGGGATTCCTTGCTGAGCAAGACAGCTGAGGCCTCTGCCCCCACAGAGCTCACAGCATTGTCCAGACTATTGCCATAGGCATCTTCTTGTCTTTCAGCCTCTCATTTCAGTCCATCTCCCGTGGGGCTTTCTTCTGGGGGATCTGCCTCACGTGAGCCAGCCTCGCTGTCTCCTCAGCCAGCGGTGTATGGTCCTGGCTCTAAAGCCTGGCATTTCTTTATTCCGGTCCCAGCTTCTCTTCCCAGCCCTTTCCCCCTTCCCTGCCACCTCCCTGGGCAGTGGAGGGCGGTTTCTCCCTCCTTTGGCACCTCATCAAAGACTCTCTTCTGTCCAGGGACAACTTATCTATTAGGCACAGTGCCTAGGGCTCATAATATTATTAAGGACTCACAAAAGTGCTTTAATTTCTTTTAAAATCAGAGAAAAAATGAATATAATCCAGCCTGGATTGTATTAATCTTTATATCAACACAGATGTGAAATATATCTTTAATATTTTTTTTATGAAGGAAGGAAAAACTGTGGGCTCCATGAAAGTCGCAGTGTCGTCCTACTTATGAGACGTACCCCTTGTATGTTACTTTATTGCTATTGTTGGATTTAACCGATTGCCATATACACATATAGATAAGGAACCCCAGAGCACTAGGGACTATGCCCTTTGAATCCCAGCCTGGCACAGGGCCTGGCGTGTGTAGGCTTTGCAAATACAGCTCAGTGACAGATGTCTGAGTTTAGTGGTAGCACTTTTTTGGGAGGAAATTTTATTTGTTGCTTCTTCATGCCATAGTTGTTTTTTTGTCAGCACATGGGCATGTCAAGGGAGAAAGACCCGGGTACCAGCTGAGTCTATGGCCTAGAGATGGGCTGGACCAGCTTGGCTCGGTCACTTTCACACATCCCAGAACTCATTTTTCTCCATGTTTCTCTTACAGGTGGCAGAGGCAACTAGTAGTTAAGAGAACAGGCTTGTGGTCAGGTCACCTAGCCTCTTGGAACCTCAGTTTTCCTTGTCTATAAAATAGAAACAGCGGAACCTACCTTGTGCAGTTGCTGTAAGGATGAAATGGCATAAAGTGCTTATTAATTTCACACCCCTGGAAACTGATGCTTGTAGCAGTGCTCATATATTTCTTCTACTTTAACTCTGTTCATTATAAGATAAACTATCAATTTAATAACAGTGGTCTGGGAAATAGGAAACACTGCCATATTAACTGTATATCTTGATTATACAAGGAAACTAAAAATTGAACAGAAATGTTGAAATGTGCATAAAATAGGTCTTGGATTCTAGGCAGGATGGCATTATTAAAGGTGAAGGGAGTGGCTGGGCCAGCTCTGGTTCTATTCAGCTGTATTCTCCTATTTAGGAAGATGTAGTGGAAAGTCTCTTTATCTCCCTGAGTCATAGACAGGTTCTGGCAGGACACTCTTCACAGAGCGCTTATAAGAGTGAAAAGAAAAAAGGAATTTATAACCAATGAAGTGCTCCACAGCTGAAAGGTCGGTCTGTCTGCTTGCTTTTCGGGCAAGTTTAGCCTCCAGCACTGAGCACTCTGGGTACAAGCAGGACACCTCTCCCACGTGCTCCGAGGTCCCCTTTCCCCAAACTGACATTTATTTTCGTTCCTTCCAGGTTCTATTTCACCAACTGGCATGGGACCAATGATAATGAGCAGTCTGTATGGCGACATTCTCCAAAGAAGCAGAAAAATGGCTATGAGAAAAAAAAAGTCCCAGATGCAACCCCTCTCCTTGACGCCAGCTCTCTGGAATATCTGTTTGCTCAGGTGAGAAGTTTGGGCCCAGGAGAACCTGGAGTTCCCGGGATGGGTGAGGCATCACTGGGTTCAGATACCCTTGGGCAGCTGAACTTGTTGGTAGCTAGGATGTTTGTTGGCCTGCTCTGTGGGCAGTCCTTGCCACCCTTGGACTTGCCTGAGATGAGAACGAGAAAGGCAGCAATTCAGTGTTCCAGGGGACTGGTTGTCCCACTTGTGGGTTTTTGAGGCTTCAGTTCTTCCCTGTTCCTCTCCCCCACCCCATCTCCTGTCATTTTACTTCTCATCTGCAGTGCCTCCTGTGGAAGAGCAGAGGGAAGCTGCAAGTGAGGGAGGGTGTAGTTCAGTGGGGTGAATGGGGACATCTCAGCAGTCAGAGTAACGTTCGGGGAGGAAGGAGGTGGCTGCTCTGAGTCACAGCAGTAGTAGGGTAGGAAGATTAGATGCTAGACAAAAGCCAGAAGAGAAGTTAGAGTCACCTAAATTATATTACCCTGAGATAACCAACATTTTTGGTGCTATGCTTCCTGATTTTGCCATGCAGGTATATATTGTGTACTGTGTAGTTTTTAGAAAATATCGGATCATTTTATAAACTGCCTTTTTATCTATCCTATTGATGATATTTCAGATGCCAATTAAAAATATAGCTCTTTGTTTTAACGACTTCATAATAATTCACTCATTCAACAAATATTTACTCCTGAGCGTCTCTGTACTCTGCTGCGGTGCTACGGGTACTGTGGTGAACAAGACAGGGTCTCTGCCAGCATCAGATACAAAATCAAGTTGGACAGACAGGAAACAAATAAGCAAATAAAATGATACATAGGAAATACATAAGAATTGTGAGACGTGCCATGAAGGAAAAGGCTTTTGTGATAGGGAATGTGGGGAGAGGGTTGGATTGGGAAGATCTCAATATCAGAGGAGGTCTCTAAGGAGGTGACACTTATACTGAATCTGGAAGAACAAGGAGTCTGCAGTTCTGAGGAAGGAGTAGGGAAAGTATTTCTGCTCTGTAGTGCACAGTTTTCCAGCAGCAGCACTGTTGACATTTTTTTGCTCTGAGGGACTGCCCTATGCATTGTAGGATATTTACCCACACCCTTCGCCTCCACTCATTAGATGCCATCCCCCCAATTGTGACAATCAAAAATGTCTCCAGATGCTGCCAGATAGACCCTGCAGGGCAAAATCTCCCTGGTTGAAAATGTCTGATGGGGAGGGAACAGAATGTGGGAAGGCTCTGAGGCAGGCAGGAGCTGAGAGGAGAGTCAGTGTGGCTGGAGGAGAGGAGGGTGATAAGGAGTGGGACTGGGAAGGCTGATGAGGAGCAGGTCATGTGCTTTGGTCCCGGTGAGAGAAGATGCTGGTTTGGCCTAGTGAAGTGGCAGGAGAGTTGGAGAATGGGTGGATCTACAATTAATTCTGGAGATAGAATTGATAGGACTTGCTAATGGGTTGGCCGTGGAAAGGGAGAGAATCTGAAGTATCAAAGATGATTTTGGGCAATGTTTGATAGATAATGGAGTCCTTCCCTGCATTGGGAAGGCAGAGAACAGCAGGTTGGAGAAGGGGTGGGAATTAGGCATTCTCTTTTGGAGATGCCTGTGGAGATTTCAGGTAGGAAGTGAGTATGAGGCTGTAATCCAGAGGGAAAGCCCTCATTTATTTAACTCCTCTCCTCTTTGTGGACATTTTTGGTTTTTCTTAAGTTTTCCCTATTATGCTATCACCGTTACAGTAACAGGTTGTCGTGGGCAACCTCCACGTGTATTTATGTGTGTGTTGTATTATTTCGTTAAGCTATACTTTCACATGTGATTTTTATGTCCCAGTTATATTCCATTGTACAGCTTTAGTTTCTGGCTGCATTTGATGCCCATTCCATACATACCTGAGGATTGGCCTTAGAGACAACAGAAATGTACAGCCTGGGCAGATAGTGTGTGGAAAAAATTAAACAAACTGGCCATTTTCAGATGGAGCATCTTTTGTCCAACCTCCCAGTTTCATATTTTCAAAGGGAAGTATTGCATTAGAATGCAATGACCTCCTGACCTTCGAGAGGTTCAGGAATGAGTTAGTTGAGGTAGTTATACAGTGGTGTTTACAGAAAACCACAGCCAAGCAAAATAGTTTCAGATTTTGTCCTGCTCTTCACACGTTGCTAGCAGAGATGATTGTTGCTGGTCCTTAGGAGTTTATGGAAGCGAATAGTGTCCTTTCTTCCCTGAGAGAAACAAGCAGTCCTATCTTGGAAAGAAGAGGATCTGCAGCAGTGAGAAGCCTCCATCCAGAAACCACTAAACTGAAGTCCCTTCAGGGAAAGCGAGTGTCTCACTTATGTAGAAACACCACCCCCAGAACTTCACGTCTATCTCTGTTCCAGCTAGAGAAAGGCCAAAGAATTCCGTGTACTTGGTGTTAGTAAGGATGGAGTGTGGCTGTAGCACAGTGTTGAAGAACCAGAGCCCTGGAGTCACATCTAGGTTCGACTCTCCCCCACCACTTCCTGGGTCCCTGGCTCCCACAGCACTCTGTCTTTCCACTTGACTTTGTCTCTTATAGCTACTTGATGTTCTCTGTTTCTGTTTGTTTATTCTTTCTTCTCAGCATGGAATCTCCCTGAGGTCAGGAATGCAGTCTGGCTTACTGCTATGTATCTCCGTGGCACCTAAAATGACATCTGTCCCATAATTGGTTCTCAGTAATCAGTAATTACCGAATGAGTGAGTGAAGTGATTTAACCCTTGGGTGCCTTAGATTCCTCTTCCGTTAGGTAGAGGTGATGATGTTAGCATGCACCTTGTAGGGCTGTGGCGGAGATTAAGTGAAACAGTAAGTAAAAGGAAGCTAGCACAGTGCCAAGCCCTGAGGGTAGGGTTCAGGGAAGGGGAGCTCTCATTGACATCACCGTCATTTCTCTGTACAAGACATCTAGGTTGGCAGGTACTGAGTTTTAGTTTTCTTTTTTGTTTTTGAAGCCCTCACTGGCTCTTGGGATGCTGTGCACCTCCAATAGGGAGGGGGGCATATTTTGGTGACACATTTCACTACTAGAAACTTAAAACAACAGATGTTGATAAACTTCTGTGTGCTAATGATGCACTGTAGAATGTGGATTCCTTCGCCTTTCTCTAAATCTACCTCAGAGCACGGTGTGGTGCCCTGTCAGTCATACACCCAATTCCCAGGCTAGAATATCTCCGCATATGTTTGTGGGATCAGCGAGCCAACCCCAGCCAGCTGTCACCCTCCCTTGCCCAGGTGCTGTCCGAGCCCAGTACGCGCTGCTGGTTGCCATCACTTCTAGATAAGCCCTGAGAAGGGGCTTCACATGTTTATGCTATTCATCAGCAGCTAACACACTACTCAATAAATATTTGTTAAATAAACGAATTAACCTGGGGAGAACATTTCCTGAGCCTCTTCATACCCAACTGTTGAGAAAGAGCTTTGGTGCCGGAGAAAACTATAAATCTCGTTAGTCTCATTGCTGTACTGCTTTTCTGGGTGGCACCTCCTTGTGTGGGGGAACCTTCCTCTCAAGATTAGAGACAGGGGTGGACTCTTGAAACTTAAGTGGTGGTTCATTTCTTCTCACCTCTGCTCCAAAGGGACAATATGATTTGGTCAAATGCCTGGCTCCCATTCGAGACCCCAAGACTGAGCAGGATGGGCACGATATCGAGAACGAATGTCTGGGAATGGCTGTCCTGGCCATCTCCCACTACGCCATGATGAAGAAGATGCAGTTGCCAGAACTGCCCAAGGACATCAGGTAAATCTTCCTGCTGGCTAAAGAATTGATCGTGGGGATGGTGCTATTTTGATACGTCCTCACATGTCTCAGTGTAACCACTGCCAGTTTTTGGCTGACCCTTGCTCTGTGCAGAGCCCAAATCTTTAGAACATTTATAAAAGGTAGCACAGTTATAATGATAATATAATGAATGTTGGCTGATGACCTCAGAAATTTGTACTTGGGTGAAAGTTCTGGGCTAGGGATGCCAATCAGATGGGTGGCCTATGTGCCCACCCCTTGCGCCTCTGCCCATGGTGGGCATTGCCTTCTATCACTACACTTTTTCCTTTTGTGCAAGACTTGTCTTAAAATCCTTCTCAGTATTGTTCTACAGGCAGCTACTGCCATCCATAGCCTGAACTAGAGTTCACCAGAGAGCTGTGAATTTCATGCAAAGGATGTTACCTCAAGAAAATTGTATTTACTTAAAAATGTCATTCATGATCAAGTCTTTGTGAAGGAATATTCAATCTTTGTAATTTTTACCCATCTATAAAATATCTGTGTATTTACCAAGGAGTTCTTATGAATGTCTCATTGTGAAGAGCAAGTGATTTAAAGCTGTATTGTTTGTGGTAGGTGGCATGCACCTTCTCAGAAGGCTCCTCCCTGTATCTTGCCCTGGAGCGGAGTCTGTGGGCTACTCCTCGGTGATGCAGGACTGGATACCTGCTCTGCTGCTGCTTTCTCGTTTTTCTGTGGCTTTTGCTCTGGGCACCTCCTCTTTCCTTTGTCATGAGACTAACGTGAAAAATGACACCTCTTCTCTGACCTTCCTCTCTGTTACATTACCCTAAAATGTTACAGTATTTGTGGGGGCTAAATTCCAAACTCTACAGTTTTCAAGCCATTCGTTTTGCAGCAAGGATTACCCAGTGCCAGATGCCGTCTCAGTTCTGGCAGTGATAGGCAGACCGGTCTCCCCACTTGTCTGGTCCCCCGTTTGTTCTTTCCTTCGTGGGTGTTCATACTCTTCTTAAAACTGGCTCCTTCTAGCAGTGTATCAGTTTGTTGAGACCGTTAGTCATAGATACTCTCCCATTAGCACCAGCATAAGTAACTGATCTTTCAGCTTCCTTGTCAATCCATTTACTACATCTGGGACACTTTGATGTGGCAGACACAAAGTCTTTTGTATTTAATTAGATTTTGTGTTTTTTCCCATTTCTTGCAAAAGCAACATGGGATCTTTATAGAGAAATTAGAAAACAGACCTAAAAGTAGAATATACAAAGCATCTGTAATCACTCTTGACACCTTTCAAACCACTTTCTAACTGATGCTGAATCTTAATAACAGTGTATGTGAGTACCAGCATGCACAGGAACAGTGACACCAGCGAGCAAACACACAGATAAGTCAATTTTGCTGCCTGCCTTTGTGACCCAGAAAATTAGATGATACTTGCAGGAATTCTCATTTCAGTAAAACCTGTGGAACATGTGTTTTCCCTCTCTTTCTGTTCCTATTCACCTCCATCTCCTTGTGATTATCATCTCCTAGTTCTTACTCCATCTAAGACCCCACTGGGAGTAGGTCTTCCTTTCCCATGGGGCAACACATGGAAGGGAGATTTATAGACTTGGGTTTCTTTCTGTACTATTCTCTGCCGACCTGGACATGAAAGAGAGACATATTTTTCTATTTTGTTTTAGCTACAAGCGATATATTCCAGAAACATTGAATAAGTCCATCAGACAGAGGAACCTTCTCACCAGGATGCGGATAAATAATGTTTTCAAGGATTTCCTGAAGGAATTTAACAATAAGACTATTTGTGACAGCAGTGTATCTACTCATGACCTAAAGGTGAAATACCTGGCCACCTTGGAAACTTTGACAAAACATTATGGCGCTGAAATATTTGAGACTTCCATGTTACTGATTTCATCAGAAAATGAGATGAATTGGTTTCATCCGAATGATAGTGGAAACATTCTCTACTATGAAGTGATGGTAACTGGAAATCTTGGAATCCAGTGGAGACAGAAACCAAATGTAAGTGGTCGTAGCTGGCTGATCAGAACAGACCATCATGCATCAGAACAGACCTGTTCTGTTTATCCTGTTGGGATTACCTGTTTGCATGTCCATCACCCCTACCCACTGAGTGTATTCAGGTTAGAGACCATGTATCATTTATCTTTTATTGTGTTCATGCAGCAGTAGATCTAAATAAGTATTTCCTTCTGTAGGGAAATAGAGAAATAGAACAATAGCCTATATAATATGTAATAATATAATAATAATAACAGACATTTACTGAGCACCTACCATGTACTAGGTACTTTTCTAAGCATTTTACATGTATTATTCATTCCTAAAAAAAAAAAAAGGAAAAGAAAAAAAGCCCTGAGGGGAGTACTACCATTATCCCTATTTTATTGATGAATGCAAAGAGGCACAGAGAAGTTAAGAAACTTGGCCAAGGTCATAACTAACTAACAAGCAATTGTGCCAAGAATTGAACTTAGGCTTCTGGCTCCATGAAATAGGGTAATTGATTTTGCAATTTAAAGCCACTTTTTTGAAGTATTTGTTGGATGAGGCAATGGAGCAGAGTGGTTTCAAAGCATGGGTTTTAAACCTAACTGGACCTGGTTCAGATCCTGGCTCCACTATTTATAGTTCTCTAGCTTTGGGGGTTACTTTCCCTGTATCAGCTGCATATTATTCATCTGTAAAATGGAAATACTTACTGTATCTGCCTTGTGGAGTTGTTGCGAGAAAATGGCAGCAGAGAGCCCAGCATATAATAAATGTTCAAAAATTATTATAGCTGCTGTCATCATCATTAAGGTTATCAATAATATTAAAGTAATGGTGAGATTTATTTTCTCCTCTTTTATTCATGCTAAGGAAACAATGCCTAACACTTACTGAGTGCTTTTTTTCTATAGAATCGGTACACTGTTAATGAGAACTTATCTAATCCTCAAAGAACCTTGTGAAATATAAGCTCTGTTTTATGGGCAGGGAAATGGAGGCTCAGACTGATGACCCAACTAGTTAATAACTAACAGATTCTTCAAGCATGGGATTCTTATTTCCTTTTGAAAGTTTCAACTTGATTTTCGTATCTATCTATCTATTTATTTATTTTGGTGTAGTGTTCTATGATTCATTGTTTGCATGTAACACCCAGTGCTCCATTCAGTACGTGCCCTCCTTAATACCCATCACCAGGCTAACCCATCCTCCCACCCCCCTCCCCTCTAGAACCCTCAGTTTGTTTCTCAGAGTCCATAGTCTCTCATGGTTCGTCTCCCCTTCCAATTTCCTCCTGGAAAAAAAAAAAAGAGGGTTCATTGAAGATTTTAAAAGTTAGTATATATAAAACAGTCAAATCAGTGCCTGGCAGATAATACTCTGTGTTAGCATCTCTAGCAATGGCACGGCTCTATATTTCTTTGCTCACAGCCCTATAGCCACACTGAGAACACTGCCCTGTACATAATACACTCTTGATTAATTTGTTGTTTTGAAACTTAATGGATACTTGACCTTTATTAAAGTTACCAGTACTTAACATTGGGGAAAAAAAAAAAGTTTCAACTTGAATGTCGTTAGGAAGTCAAGCTAATCAGTGGTAGGTTCTAGAAAGAGAAAGCTCGTGTTCTGTCCAGCCACATTTGGGAAGGCATGTTCTCTGCCTGGGTTGAAACATATATCAGTCTGGAAGTGAGAGGACCTGAGGGTAGGTGCCTGTCTAGTGGGCAGTTATCTCCCTCTCTGAGTTTACTTGTACATTATAGATTATGTGAAGCATTTAGTTGCTGTGCTTGGTAAGGTCCCTCCTAGGTATGAAATCCCAGGATTCCCTGATGGCCCCCAAACTGCAATCCTAAGCCCACATGTACCCCCTCCCCCAATTCCTCTGTAAATCCAGGCAGGCTGGCTGTCTTCTTCTCGAATGTAGGCCCTGCTTTAGTTTTCCAGAAGCATTTACCTTTTTCACCAATAGAAAATGAGAAAGCCAACTTAACTCTGGCACCCTTATGCATCTTATCAGGTTGTTCCTGTTGAAAAGGAAAAAAACAAACTGAAACGGAAAAAACTGGAAAATAAACACAAGAAGGATGAGGAGAAAAACAAAATCCGGGAAGAGTGGAACAATTTTTCTTACTTCCCTGAAATCACCCACATTGTAATAAAGGAGTCTGTGGTCAGCATCAATAAGCAGGACAACAAAAAAATGGTGAGTTTGCTCTGGAAGCAATTCTGTCTGGATCCGGTGACGAGAGGGAGACTTCGTGGAGGACAGTGATGCGGCACTTGCTTTGCAGAGTTCCTGTCCCAAAGAGAAAATTTGATGACTGTCTTTCCTCCTTAAGCCAGAAATCCCTCTTGCTGACGCTGACATTATCAGTGCTGGTTTTTGAGTCACACTGGGATGTTTCAGTGCCTCTCTTTGGTCTTGCCAATGTGTCTCTACTTCAGGGTTTGCTGCCCTCCCAAAGATGTTTCAGCATAAATACTTAATTCACAAAAGGGAGTGGATTTGAAGGAAAGGGAGATTGGTGAGTGTTAGCTTTTTCCCCCAAGGTCTCCTTCGGTCTCTCTGCCAAGTTGAGTGTTTCCTCTGGGATGAGGTTGGTGGGAAGCCCCGCTTTGCACTTCGGCAGACTGGTCAGGCTGGTGGCTGTGGCCACAGTGGCTGTCCTCGTTGTGGTGTCGGGCACACCCAAGTGACTCTCGGACAGAGGAAGGGGTGTTGAATCTCACTTCCTCTTTTTTGGTCTCACTTAAGGACATAATCTAGACAGGCCCGCAAGTTTTGGCAGGGGACGTAGCAACGCTGCCAGAATAAACATGTTTGTGTTGGGGAAGTCATGGCAGACGGCACGTGGAGAGGGTGGGCGGCCGAGGCGGGGCACTCACAGACTGAAGGTAGTCAGCACCGGGGAATGACCGTGTTTTGGCCCGGATTTGGCAAAGACTTTGTCAAAGGGATAACACTCAGTGGTGGGAACGAATCTGGTGATCTGGTTTAGAACAGATGACCACCCTGTTCATCTAGAGTAACTTGCCTTTTTATACCTTTTAGAAAGCAGTTTGGCAGCACGTACTAAAAGCCTTGAAAATATTTATGTATCCCTCCATTTGGGAACTTAGGGCTGTTTTCCGGAAACAATGAGAGATGAAGCCAGTGGCCTGTGAATGAGTATGTTTGTCCCAGTGGAATTTACAGTGTAAAAATACTGAAAATTACCTAAGTATACAATAATAGGAGAATGGTAGAATATCCGAGTAATAGAATATTATATAAACAATTTGCTAAATTTTTTTAATAATCTGGAAGAATGCTTAATATATGGAAAAAAGCAGAATATAAAACTCTCTTGAACAGTACCAATTTTGTTTAGAACATTTTTAAAAGGTATGCATATACATATACACTCTCTTAGAAAAATCAAATATTAACAGCTGTTCTTTACGGTGGGATTATTAGTGATCTAAATTTCTTTTATTCTCCTAACCTTTTAACAATAAACAAGTTAATTTCATCAGGAAACTGTAGTGAAAAATAAAGTGAAGAGAGAAGTAGAAGAGTCCAGATAGATGTTAGTGGGAAGATGGAGAACAGAGGGAGGGATATTCAGCATATTACAGAGATAAGGCCGGATTATATGCTATGTCTGCAGGATCTTCTTTAGTCCTTACAAGAATCTTAGAGGCAGGCATTTTGGCTCTATTTCCAGTGGGGAAATGGGAGGCCGTGGACAGGTGTAGACACTCGTACAGGATGACAGAGTGAGAAAGTGGCAGCTCCAGCTGCAGGGCATTCTCTTCCCCAGAGACTGCAGGAAGGAGGAGCTTGGCACCTCCGTGATCTGGCTCTTCACCATGGTCAGACCCCGAAGATGCGTAGCCAAGGAGGAGAAGCAGCAGTCAGCTGGTACAGTGTGTGTGAGCCTGCCCCTATGCTGTCCTGGCTGGTGGAGCCCGGCTTGGCCCCCCGGGTGGCGCCCCTGTCACCTCAGTCAGAGCCCAGCTGCAGTGCAGTGTAGGGAGCAGGAGGAAGGTGGGGAGAAATAGCGCTGTGATCTCCCCGTGACTTCATTTTTCTTGACAAACACTGGCTCCTACTACATGCCAGGTGCATCCCATTCCAAATGCTTTGCAAATGTAAACTCTTTCCATTTTCATTGGCCTTAGAGGTAGGTGTATTCTTATCTTCATTTTACAGAGGAGGAAACTGAGGCACAAAAAGCTTAGGTAACTTGCCCAGGGTCACGCAGTTCTTAAATTAAACCATTTGAAGTGGCCAATATTTGACACTTTGTGAGCTGTAAAAATGATGGTTACATATGCTTAACCGTAATAGCAAGTGGAGATCCTGCGATTTGAGCCCACAGAAATGGATTCCAGAACCTGTGGTTAACACTGTGATGCTGTCTCTTTATCTCAGTCCCCTGTCCCTTCCCGGCCATGGAATTTCCAAGCCCTTTGATCAGGCAGTACTTTGGCCACGGGTCTTTCAGGAAGGCATGATGGTAGCATGTTACCAAATTAATTCTTGATTTATTTTTCCTCTCTGCCTCTTCTTGACATCTTCCATTTCCATTTAGACTTCTGTTCTAGGGAACTTAAGTGTTTACATGGTCTTACTTTTTTTATGTGACTGGGTGAAGGGCTGCCCAGGCCAGACTACCCTGCGTTTGCTCTTTGGGGAGCTGCAAGTGGATGAAAGGAGGCATACTTAGCCCAGAGTGTCCTGACTGAATAACTGTCCCTGTGGTGACCAGGCCTCCTTGGCTCACAAGTCCACAGTGGACCCTTCCTTTGGCAAGATAGCTAGCTGTCATTAGCTCCACTTACTTCCATCCTTTCTAGTGGCTTCTATCCACCCCTTTCCCTTTGACTGTTTTTCTCGTCTCTGTTTTTCTTTGCCACCAGTCTGTCCTTTCTCCAGTGCTATGGACAGAGTCTTAGTCTCACATGTCATTTTGCCCTCAGAAGGCTCCGGTGCTTTTTAATGTTCTTGTGAGTTAAAGCTCTAAATGGCTTTCCATACCCTCCTTCTCCAGGAGATGTTCCTGGTTGAGCCCATGGCTTCTCTCACATGGGCAGTTTTTGTTTAGGGCTATATGACCAAGACCAAAAAAAACCCCCCAAAACAAAAACAAACAAACAAAAAAATCACCTGTCTTCACCTCCAGGTGTTTTTTTGAAAACCTTCCTTCTGTGGAAGTTCCCTCTCTCATCTTCTCCATTTTTGCCTTTGCTCTCCCACTTTGAGTAAGACTGTCTGCCTCCTCCAGACCCTCTGAGGTCTCTGGACTTAATCTAGCAGCCTCATCATTGTCTGGGACCATTTCTGGATTAAAATCTGGGCGTTTCACTTTCTAGACCAACTCTGTATGAGAGGAAGCCCCTGTGCCTCTGTTTCCTTTTCTGTAAAATGGGAGCGAGCGATGCTACTGAGTCAGTCATTGCTCTGTGCCAAGACCAGGGTGCCATTGCACACGCTCTGCTCCTGCTCCCTCCACTTTTCTTTCTTTCTTTTTTTTTCTTTATTTCACTTTTATACCACTGTGCCCCTGATGCAAGCTTGCTCCTCCCTCCGGACCCGGGCAGTAGCGTCTCCATAGGTCTCCTGCCTGCCACAGCTGCCCGTTCCGCCCTTCCTCCCACACAGACATGCCATACCTCATCTGATAGTTTGGAGATAATAGACAAGAACGTATGAGGAACAGTCAAAATCCTGTATAAATGCAAGGGGTACAGTTAGTTTTGAGGTCATGCGTTCTGCATTGTGTTTTAAATACCTTCTCGCTGTGTGCCTCCTCATAAAGTCAGCTGCCCGAGGTGGTAGGCACGTGATGTAACCATGGGCATGTCTTCTCTCTCACCAGGAATTGAAGCTCTCGTCCCACGAAGAGGCCTTATCCTTTGTGTCGCTGGTCGACGGCTACTTCCGGCTCACGGCAGATGCCCATCATTACCTCTGCACCGATGTGGCTCCCCCACTGATTGTCCACAACATACAGAATGGTTGTCACGGTCCAATCTGGTTGGTTCTGGCACTTTTTCAGTTGCCCTTGGTGTGAAAAGAACCACATTTTAGTGGTGGGGCGTGTGGCCTCCTGAGACACAGGTGTCATCGGTTGTTTAGGTGGGGGCTGGTTGAGTATGTTTGGGACTTACTTGGTGCCTTCTTTTCCATCCCTGCTGTCCCCTGGTCAGGCCTTCCTGTCATCTCTTACCTTGGTTCATGCCACAGACCCTTCCTTCTTCCCCCCTTGGGTTTCCTCATAGTTAAACCCCCTCACTTCTCCACGCTGACCAAGAGATGCGACACTTCCTAACCCCTTGCTGGGCCAGACACACACATAGGACACGGGTCCCAGTTTCACTGTAGTAAGCAATGGCATCCTGAGTCAGCTTGTCCTAAAGTGCCAGATAAATGGTGGGAACAGTGGGGTGACAAAGCCTTAGAGCCAGAAGGGGCTTTGGTGGACATCTTGTCCCACCTGCATCTCAGACCTAGAAGCCCTTACTCAGATACCTCTGGTGATGGGGTACTCAGTACTGCAGGAGGCAGCCAGTAGATTATAGCTCTGACAGTTACAGACAAACGTACCTTTCTGCTAGGGAGTTGAAGTTCGCCTCTCTTTAACTTCTTCCTACTCATTTGACTTCTGTCATTTGAAGCAACGGGGATTCAGTGTACTTCCTTTTACATAGGACTGTTCTTCAGATGAAAACAGCTGCTGTATTTCTTCTGAGTCTCTCTTCCCAAACCAAAATATATCTGGGGAAGCATCTCTTCAGCTGCCTTCCTCATGATAGGTTCCCACCGTCTTCCCTCTGCCAGTTACTTGTGGATAGCGAGTTCATTAGTGAGTGATCCCCGGCTTCCAGAGGCTCACAGACTCATGGGGAGATAGACACACAAACAAATGCAGAGCAGGCTGCCGAGCATTATAATAAAGCATCTCCCTCAAATATCCCAGCCACAGTTAGGCTTCAGGGCCCTGGCCCTTGCTCTTCCCTTGGCCTAGAATGCTCTTCCTCTGGAATGTATACAGCCACCACTTCCTTCAGATGTCACTCAGATAGCACCTTATCGGTGAAGTCTTCCCTGACCACCTTCTATGAAGTAACAACACCTCTTCCTCCCCCACACCCCACACTTCCTGGCTCCTTCACTCTGCTTTAGTTTTCTTCAGTGGCTTTTATTACCTCCTGACTCGCTTTGTTTATTTCCATGTCCCTTTGTTTCTTGTCTGTCTGGCCTTGCTGCCCAGCGTATGAGCTGCATAGAGGCAGAGGGCACTGTGTGCTTTGCTCACTGCTTTTCCTCAGCACCCGTGGCAGGGCCTGGCACATACCAGAGGCACTCCATAAGTATTTGCTGAATCGGTGAACGTTTTGTGTTCTGTGGGAGTTTGAAACTCACTGCCTCCTCTGGGGAGGCAGCATTCAGATCAGATTAAACTTTGAAGAATCAATGCAGGTTGACAGGTCTTAAAGAGGGAAAGGGGCCTCCCAGGTGAAGGATCATCATGTGCAAAGGCATGAAGTTGTTCCAGATCATGGAGCAGTTGGTGTCTGCCTTTCTTAAACACGTTGACCATGTTGGACCTCTTTTGCAGACTTCGTGAGCACCACTCATGAGATATGTGGTGACTTCACTTGTAGATTTATTTAGCGACTGTTCACTGCCCTCTGTGTGCAGTACTGATTGATCCTGGGGGTACAAAGGAATATAAGATGGGCATATTATATTCCCTATTAATATCTTTCTAACTCTTTTTTTCTTTTTTTATTTGGTGTTAATTATTCAGTTACTTATTTACTGAGTAGCTACTATGAGCCAAGTGTGCTCTGGTTATTGGGGATACAGCAGTGAACAGAATAACCCCAAATTTGTGCTCTCTTGAGGCTCATGTTCTAGTTGGACTGCCTAGGGATGGTGGGGAGGGACCCCACTCTATGGCGGGCACTCTGTGATGGGCAGCTCTGCATCACCTCTGCGGGGACATCTCCAGCCGCGAGCTGGAGACCACACATGTGGGGAAGTCAGGGACAAGCAGGGCTCAGTGCCTTGGGCAGCAGGCGAGTCCTCTTCTAGACCTTGGAGACTTGATGTGTCTTGAGGCTCCTTGGCATCTCGGCTTGCCCCATGTGTCCTCTCAGACGTCAGGACCCAGGATGTGTAATGCGATGGGGCTGTAGGACTTGAGCCAGCTCAGAGACGTGGATATCCCGTGGGCTTTAGAGTGTTCTCATTGGTATGAGCTCTTTCTCCCTTTCCCTTTCTCTCCCTCTAGCACAGAATATGCCATCAATAAGTTGCGGCAAGAAGGAAGCGAGGAGGGGATGTATGTGCTGAGGTGGAGCTGTACCGACTTTGACAATATCCTCATGACTGTCACCTGCTTTGAAAAATCTGAGGTCAGTCAGGAAAGATCTTAGTCATTCAGGCCAAGTCATATCGCCACAGGGTGTTCGGTGCAGCCATCCCAGGAGCTGCTCCAGAGAGGACCACCCTGGGGCATGGGGGTAGAAAAGCCTGGGTTTCTGAGAAAATCCCTGGCAGTTCTGACCAGGACAACCCTGCTCTTCAAAAGGAGACTTCCCTAGCAGCCAGACCCCGAACGTTTCCCCTCATGGCCTTTTCTTCCCTCAAGGGACCCATGGCAGGGGTCCATGGTCACTCTGGAACGTAGTGTGTGGCCAGAAAACCAGTTCACACCAAACATTTGTCAAGTTTAATGCACTTGTTGGGAGTGGTTGATTTTACACTCAGGGACAAAATCACAGACCCAGAGCCGTGTCTGATCTGTGGCACTCACTGGTACATACCAGTGCCAAGATGGCCGGCTCGGCAACCTGGCCTACCACAGATTTCCCCAGATGGGAGCTTCAGACATTTTAACAGACGACTTGCTGTTCCGTGTTTGACAGGTGGAGATGGCTCTATTTAGTGACTCTAGTGTAGCTGGACACCAGGAATGGTGTGAGAGACACCTGAAAACAAAGGTAGAAGCCAGAATTGTTGACCTTACCTCACTAGACTGCAATACTGCCTTCGTCATTCATTTGTGATTTTTTTAAATACAGGAAATGGAATATTTTAAAAGACAATGAGTTTTACAGAATTAGTCCAGATAAATACACTAGTGTTGACTGGGTTAGTGTGAACTGGGAGAACTGGGGTGGCAGGGGGAGGTGGGGGAGCTTCAAGGTGGAAGTCTGCACATGAGCTTGCCATAAACCTCAGATGGTAGAAGGAAAAGTACTGGGGAGCCCCTGGGGACTAGACTCCGTCAGGAGTGGGAAGAGGAAATGGCAGAAGGAACCCGGCGCTGCCAAGTGTCCTGGGCAAAGTGTCTAGGTGCCACTGGCTGCCTGGGGGTGTTCCTGCACAGCAAGGCCTCACGGCTGGTAGGGACGCAGCAGGTCATGTCAGGTTTGTTCCTGGGCAGCATGCCTATCTTCTGCTTTCATCAGTCTTGAAGGAAGTTTAATGCTTTGAACATGGACGGGCACACGAGAGAGCCCAACTGCCTTCTGAGGTGGAATGGGCTTATGCTGTACCAGGAATGTCAGTGACTCAGCATGGTCCACCTGGGGTCAGATTACCTGGGGAAACAGGATCGTAGCTATGATTACTCCTGCTGCTCATTGTAGCTCACCAGACGCTATGCTGAGCCCTTTATCTGCATGTCCTCATTTAAACCTTAGGCTGACCTTGTGAGATAGGTGGTATTATCCTCAGTGTACAGATGAATAAACCAAGGCATCGAGATCTTAAATATCTTGTCCTGGTCTACACCATAAGTAGATCTTTCTGATCCTCATCCTTAATCACTAAAAGATTTGTCTCTGTACAAAAAGTGCCCGTGAAGGAAAACCTCTGCTTATACTTCCTCTCTGTGGTGCCATAGAACCCTGAAAATAGATCAGACTGCTGACCATCACCTCCCAGGGTGGTTCTCCTCAAATGGATGCACGGCCCAGAAGGGCTCAGTTTGAGAGGCTTCTTGGATAAATACTATTATAGTAATTATTATTTCATGCATAATAATATTTGCAAATCTTTATGAAGTGCTTACTAAGTTTTTTACTATGTCATGTAATCATAGCAGTCCTGTGAGGTTGGTTTTTCAATGAACTTCATCTCACACATTTAAAACGAGGTGATGCTGTTGTAGAAGTCACTGTTCGGTTATGCTTAACGTTAACTCCGTGATGTTAACTCCCTTTGATCAGTGTCTTCTTCTGGATTTATTTATTTCTTTGTTTGTTTACTTGTTTATAATACATTATTACTTTTGAATAATTATAGATTTACATGAATGGTTCAGAGATCATACAGAGTTCTAGATATCTTTTATCCAGCTTCTCGTGTTGTTAACAAATTACATACCCATGGTACATTTGCTTGACCCGTTTAAAACAATTGGTTTCTGGTCATTTTCCTGAATGGCAGGTGCTGGGTGGCCAGAAACAGTTCAAGAACTTTCAGATCGAGGTGCAGAAGGGCCGCTATAGCCTGCACGGCTCAGACCGCAGCTTCCCCAGCCTGGGGGACCTGATGAGCCACCTCAAGAAGCAGATCCTGCGCACGGACAACATCAGCTTCGTGCTGAAGCGCTGCTGCCAGCCCAAGCCCCGAGGTCGGTTTCCCTGGGCCGGAGCCAGGCCCTGTCCCCTCAGGGTCCCCCTGTGCCCCGTGGCGATGCTCCAAGACACCGGGTAACCAAAAGAGGCTGGTTGTTCGGAAGAAAGTGGCCCCTCCCCACAGTTTCTAGGTGGCTTTCATTTTGTCTAGTTACAAGTCTGTCCCCACCTCCAATCCCGGTCCTCAAGTGTCAGCATTTTCTGTAGAATAAAACATACACCTTTCCTTAGCAGCTCAGGCTTCAGGAAGAGCCACGTTTAGGATTAGTAAACAGAAGCTTATTACTTTCCTCTTTAAGATAAAATGTCTTAAGAGTTCCCCCGTGAGTGGTTTATTATCTGGGAAATGTTCCCTGGCACATCTTCTGTGGGCCAAGAACTATGGTGAATGCAGAGCATCAGAAATGCCTGGCACCCAGTCCCTGCTCTCCAAGGGTTTCCAGTCTCATGCAGAAAATGTCCTAGGGAAACGAGGCCACTGCATGTGTGATGCTGTTTCATCAGCACGCATACGTCACACCTCAGGCTCACAGAGACGGGGATGGTCAAACGTCCCTGGGCCGTGGCATGAAAGACTGCCCGGAGGAGGGAGGCGGATCTTGGATAGTGGGGCGGGGGGGGGGGGGGCTTGCCTGTTAGTTGAGGGCATTTCCTGCTGAGTGTGTGCAGGGGCAACATGGCAGGCCACAGCAGGGGCTGCAGAGAAGCAGGGGCTGAAGGGCTAATGTGTCTGATGAAGCTGGTGAAGTTAGAAAGAAGGGGCAGGTGAGGTTGGGAGAGGAAGATTTGGGTCAGAGGAGGCCTTGGGTGCCATACCGGGGAGCTGCAGTGCCAAACCATGGGAGGGTCAGGTTGTAAAATGGATGGGAGGGGTGAGGAACCTGGCTTTTGTTTTTGAAGCCCCGTGGATAGTGTCACTGATGTCCTGGAGGTGGATTCATCACCTCTTAGAATGTGAGAACTGGAAGGACAGTTAGGCATCACCTGGTCAAATGCCGCCTCTTACAGATGAGAAGATTGAGTCCTGGGGAAGTGAAGTGGGTCTCACTGAGGGTCAAGGTCAAAGGGGTTGGAGTGCCACTCTACCCCAAATGACATTTTGACATTCCCCTACTGCACGGTGCGGGTCAGATCCTTCCCTGAGAAGAGGTCAGGCCTCAGAGAAAGGGTAGGCAGCACAGTCGTTCTGAGGCCCTAGTAAGTATGGTGGAAGATGCTCTGAGGAGTGTCTTCATCTGAGACGGCTCTGGTTCTTTTAAGGGAATTTATGAGCCTTTATGTCAGGGATGGGCAGAGGAAGCAACACCAGGACAAAAAGGGGCCTGGGTTCTTGATGTTTGAATCACTTTTTGGCCTCCTAGCAAGGGGCTGCCACCACACTCGGTGAAAGAGGAAGGACTTATGTTCTTGTTGATCAGATAGGGTTTCCTGCCAGCTCTGGGGTAACTGCAGCCTTTGTTTTCATGCTTGAAGATGTTCCGCAAGGCTAAAAACACATCTGGCACTTGGCCCTGAGACCTCAGAGTGAGGTAAAACCTTAAAGCCCAACAACCCTATTTACTCACATAATCTCTCCTAATAGATATTAGGAGCAAGGTTTTTACTTTTCCTTGGGATTTGTGGTCTCTGGGTAAGGTTGAGGAGATAGAGAGCAGTGGCCACAGGTAGCGAGGACTGGTGGCAGGTGGGAGACCGGGACACGATTTCTTCACTGGAATTAGCTGGAGCGGTCTCTGGTGTCGATGCCACCGTACTGGTCCAGATCTGGGGGCCAGTCGTGGTAGCAGGAGACGCACAGGAGCAAATTGAAGCCCTCTCTCATGGCTTCTCATGAGGCTCCTGGACTCCTGAACGTGCTTAGTGTCTGTCTCTCCTCTCTCCCACTTGAGTATGAACTCTTAAGACAGGATCTGGATCTGTCTTAGTACCCCGTGACTCATGGGCTGCACCACACCCAGCACAGAGTCCACGCTCACTGATGTCTGTCAGGGGAATAGTTAGAGCAGTAGCTACCATATTGGCGGGTACCTACTAATGCCAAGCACTTTTCATGCATATTTGCATTTGCTCCATCTGACAGTAGCTCTTTGTAGCTATTACAGAGATGCGGAAATGGAGGCTCAGAGATGTTCGGTGCCTTGCCGCTGGGGGCAGCAGTAGTTACAGTAATAGGAGCAACAAGTAGTGATGATGATGATGATGGCTACTAGGCTTACAGGCCCTGTGTGAGGGTCTTCCGTCTTCCGAGTCATTTAATCTTCAGAACAAGCCAGAGTGTGTTGTAATCCCCGTTATATTTGCCTAGGTAGGTAGAGGACGACTGGGGACGTGAACTCAAGTCTTCTGACTCCAGCTCTGGTGATCTTTCCTGTACATCCCGTCATACTCTGCAAAGGTGCAGGGGCAGCCATCAGCCCAGAGCTCTGGGGCGAGGGCAGTTCTCCTGGCCTGGAGGAGGGAAGGGCCTGGCGGTGGAGAGAGGAGGAATGAGCCCTGTGTATGAGGCTTGCTTCTCTGGGCCGTCAGAAGCCCTCTGTCTTCCCTCCACCACCTGCAAATTAGAGAAGTGGTAAAATCATGAAAATTAAGGAGAAGGTCATTTTGGGTTCCTCAGTGCTTCTGCCCTCCTAACTGCAAGGCTCTGATGGCCCCACTTCGACCTGGGTTTCCCACTTGAAAATGCAACTGAGAAACTCCTCATGGAATAAAGGAAAAGCAGGTGGCTACTCAGAGTGGATGTGACAGTAAAGCAAGTCCACATCTCTGTGTTGTCCAGCCCCACTGTCCCTCTCCAAGTCTCAGGGTGACTGTGGCAAGAAGGGGATAGCGACCCAGCAGGACCCACTGGCCCAGTCATCACTGACCCTCCCATGTCTTCATCTGTGGAGTGGAGCCAGGGGCTTGATTTCTGCACTCTTTGGCTCTGACACTGAGAACTTCTGACTGTTGCCAGCCAGCTGGTACAAGGATGATGGCGCTGACCAAGATGTAATACTGGTCTTAACCACAATGGCTACCAGTTTTGGAGCACTCCCTGTACACCAGGCACTGAAGTAAACCCTTCATATGCATTATCTCGTTTATCCCTTACAGCAGCCTGATGAGGGGCATGACTGTGTCTCCCATTTTTCTAGTGAGAAAACGGGTTTAACAGGTCCCCCCACTCACACAGTTGACTTCAGT
The DNA here is from genome assembly GCF_004348235.1 of Phoca vitulina. Lineage (NCBI taxonomy): Eukaryota > Metazoa > Chordata > Mammalia > Carnivora > Phocidae > Phoca > Phoca vitulina. Next base: position 49,002,650 of record NW_022589705.1, read on the forward strand.
GCCATGCTCCCCGAAGCAGCCATGCAAATCATCGCCCATAAATGGCGCCTGTTTTCATCCTCCTCTCTCATTTTCAAAACACCTCCAACCCTTTGCTGGGGACACCATTCAGGTGGCTCTTTCTTGGTCTTTTCTGCATCAGGGCAGTCCTGAGTTGCCTGTTTTGAATCTGATTGTATCCAGGTTACAGAGTGGAGTCAGGATAACAGAATGGAGGAGAACAGACTGGAGAAAGGGTACCCAGGATATGGTAATAAGGGAGCCTGTGCCTGAACCCAGTGTCTGGCTCCCAGATTTGTGCCTCCCACTAGGGCCAGGTTTGCTATAAGAAGGTACGAGGCTGGAGCCATCCATGACTGAAGTGTGAGCGTCCAGGGCTTACTAGCTGCCTGACCTTGGGATAGTCACCCTGAATCTCTGTTTTCTGACCTATAGAATAAAAAGGATAAAAATACTGTGTACCTCATAGAATTGTCATAAGGACAAAGGAATTACTGTGAGGAAAGCTCTTAGGGGCAGTGGCTGGCAAAGAGGAAGCAATCAGAAAATGTGAGCTGAAAAAAAACAACAAAAAGGAAAATAAGCCCTGCCCTGCAGGGAAGTGAGGATTTGAGAGACCACGTCCAAATTACTTGGCCTACTGCAGGCACCTGATCCTCAGCAGCTAGATGGGGTTCTTCTGGGGTTCCAGAATCCTCTCACTGCAGTCCAAATCTGGAAGGGGCGCTCCCCCCCCCCCCCCCCAGTGACATAGCTTGAAGTAGCTCCATGGTGGGAAGGCACCTTCTGTGGATTGTAAATTCCATGAGCCACTTGTGCTCATCGTGGCCCGGCAGATTTTGTAAAGTGTTCGGTTTGCCGTTTGAATCTGTAGAATCTGGGGGCTGGTCTGCTCATAACCTATACATTGAGTTAGCACCTCCTTGGAGTCAGGCACTTCTGGGAGCCCAGAGAGGTTCAGGCACGACCTTCTCTCTGGGTTACCTGTCCTGTTCTTTTGCATAAGACCAGTGTTGTTTTACTCTCCTGCCTTGGTTCCCATCACCCCCTACACCCAAGGGACTGCTTCTTCCTCTCTTTCTGCTCAGCTCTTGTCCTTCAGCTCACGTCCTGATTATTCATTCACACAGTGAACAGATACTTCCTGAGTACCTACTACGTACCAGGCTGTGGAGGTAGAGCAGGAAATAAGATAGACACCGTCCCTGCCGGTGGGGACTTTCTCTTCTCAGATTTTAAAATTTCATTTCCGTAGGCAGACCTTCCCTAACTTCTGCTACCAGAACAGATCCTGCTGTGTCAACCCTCGAACACCTGGGCCTGGCTTGGAGAGTAGCTGCACAAATTGGAGCTTTCCTTTTGATGGGTTGATTATTTGATTAGTTTAGGCTCTGTTATTAGCCTGCAAGCTCCTGGAGGGCCTAAATCAAGTACTTAATAAACACTTACTGAATGACTGAACCAGCACATGTACAAATATGTGTTCAGCAAGCCCCATGATTTGGCAAGAATTGCCTGACTGGGATCTTGAACCTTCACTACCCTGCTCAGACTTCTTCATTCTCTTCCACAGAGATCTCCAATCTGCTGGTGGCTACTAAGAAAGCCCAGGAGTGGCAGCCTGTCTACCCCATGAGCCAGCTGAGTTTTGACCGGATCCTCAAGAAAGATATTGTGCAAGTGAGTCTTTGCTAAGGTTCCTGAGCCCACCTTGGTCCTGCCTCTCCACAGCGAGTAGACTGAGGATTTGGGGGGAGTGAAGTCTGGGTTTGGGGAAATCCTATCAGAAAAAAAATAAGGAGCTTTCCTTTCATAGTTAAAGCTGTTCAGCCACTGCCCTGCCATTGTATCCAGCCTTGCCAATGTTCCCCAGAGATACTTTCTCTTTGAAGGGAAATGGATTTGTCAAGCTTTGTGGGGTTATCTAGGGTTATAGGACCTTCTGTTATGGGTCTTCTTCGGATAGAAGGAGTTGGAGAACTTGGTGGGAATGCTGACAGGGCCGCACAAATCGGGTGTCCATGGGGGAGTCTGAGCTGATGACCCGCATTAACCCACCACATGCTGTGTGACAAAGCACTACTAAAGTTCAGTTCCTTTTGCTTCCAGAGGGAGCAAAGCTATGGGGTACAGAATGCAGTAAGGGAGCAGGAGATGTACAATGTCGGCCTGCAGGAGAACTGTCTTGAGAAAGAGATCCCTTGGACCAGTGTTCCAGCTTGGGAGGCCTTTTGCCCAGAGTCTGCAGCCGTAGGCAGGCCCAGCTTCCCTTGTAGCTGCCCTAGGGCCTTGGCTAGGGGTGTGAGGCCCGGGGCAAATCCCACTTCTATTCCATGCCCCCACCCCAGTCCTTGTACACAGCCACACACCAGGGAGGCGAGGAGACAGCATGCCAGCAGCCTTGGAGGGAAGGCACCGTTGACTGCCTGGGAGAGATTGCAACACTTGGAAGGTGTTGCAGAGCGAATTGTGCGCTCACATCTGTTGGGGAGCCTGGTGGGAGGTAGTAGGCATGGGGTTGGGTACCTGGTTTACTTTTTTAAGTTAATCCCTAAAATTGTTGGGTAGGGTGTTCAGGGAGTAGGAGCCCGCCACTGCAACCGCCTCTCGCTTTCCTTTGGAGACATTCTTCACTGAAGGCCAGTGTTTATTGTTTTCTGTCCCTCTGATGGAGTCAGAGCTGTGGCCAGAGATTAAAATCACCAGAGCAGCGGTACCCTGGCCTTTTTTCTGTCTAAACTTGGCACCGTCCTTGGGCCCTTCCTTCTCTCCTTGCCCTCAAGCCTCTCGGAGGGTCCCAGGCATCCTCCATGCCCCCTGCTCTCACCTAGGGCCCCCCCCCCCCCCCCCCCCCCCCCCCCCCGCCCCCCCCGGCGGCCCCCGGGCACCCCCCATGCCCCCTGCCCCCCCCTCGGGCCCCCCCCCCCCGCTCCGGTGCTCACCTAGCCCCCAGCAACAGCCCTTGCGTGTGCAGCAGTGATTGCCACCCTCGGCAGGCCCACGCCTGGTGGAGCCAGCTCTCGTCTCTTAAGTAGATAAGCACATTACGGAGATGTAAGTGCTAGGTAGGGAGCTGCAGCGGGATGTGGCTCTGGCAGAGTTGCAGAGGGCGCACACCCCACACCCGGCAAAGGCAGAGGGAGTGGCCTGGAAGGAGGCCGGTGGGGAACATGCGGGGCTTCTGTGGGTTGCTGTGGAATCCTGCTGCTGTGACTTGGCCACTGGAATAAGCAGCCCTTCTGGGGAAGAGTAATTATTCTGAAAGCATATGGCTTTTACGGGATGTTCTGGGAACACAACTTCCCTAACTTTGATGAATTGCTTTGTGACAGATGCGGCTTTAATGAATAGTCACAGGACCTTGCCAGGATATGGGAGACAGGGCAGATGCATCGCCACTGTGCTATGCCAGATGACAAATGGTGGCATTTGTGCACATTAATATACCCAATTAACAATTGTATATGTTCTTGTAGGGGGCAGGGCCGATTCCAAGGGAATCCATTTTTTGCATTTACAGAGAAGGTCCTGGGATAATAGAATAATAGCACCTCAACTTAAAGATTTTGTGAGATTAACGTCAGTAGCTTGAGAATGCCTGAGTTTTATGAATCACATTTTGATTTCCCAATATTAAGAATGTTTAAATCAGAATTATTAAAGCTTGAACTGGAAGGGTCCTTAGAGACAGATGATTATGTGTGATAATTTCATTTAGTGCTCATACCACTTATTTGGTGGTGTTATCCCCTTTCGTATGTGAGGAAACTGAGGGCCCACCTTCCAGTCTCTGCCTCTGTTTTCACACCCCTATCCCGCTTTGGGATTGCTCCAGCAAATCCACATGTAAATGCGTCACAGATTTTAAAGCTTAGCATGCATGCACGTATATACACACACGCCGGGTAGATGGTTGGAAGATGAACGAGTACCTGGTCTAGAGGGCAATCAGACAGAACACATCAGCCCAGCAGATGATTTCTACCCACGATGTGCCGGGGTCTGGACTGAGGAGCCTTTATTCCTTCCTCTTCACTTGGTTCTAGAACAGCCCTGGGAGGTGGGTGCCATGGTTACCCTGTTTACAGAAAGAGCATCTCTGAGTTAGATGTCCAGCGAGCAGTCGAGCCAGCACTAACAAGCCCTTCTCTTTGTACCCCAGCCTCTAGTAGAGCCCCGCTGGGGTCCTCTCTGAGTCCTCTTTGGAGGCCAAGGGTGGGCCGCTGTCGCTGGAGGCTGCTGGTGGTGCTGCTGGAAGTTTTATGATTGGCCAGGATTATGTTTTAGCCACAGGTTGTTTCTGAAGGTAGAAGGCAAGGAATGGTTTGGGAATTAAATGTCTCCTGGGGCCCAGGAAGTATCACATTTCTGTTTGGCTAAGTAGCTTTATGTTTCTTCTGGAGGCCTGACCAGGACAAGGCCCAAGAGGCTGTGAGCTGTGGAGGCTCTTTTGTTCTTGCCCCACCCCTTCTGGTGTGTTCCCATTAAGGCCTCAGTGCCAGATTCGGGTGTCACTGCAGCCCCAGAGAGAAGTAGCCCCAACCTCCTGCTTCCTCCTTTAGGGCGAGCACCTTGGGAGAGGCACACGGACGCACATCTACTCCGGTACCCTGGTGGATTACAAGGATGACGAAGGAACTTCCGAAGAGAAGAGAATAAAAGTGATCCTCAAAGTCTTAGACCCCAGCCACAGGGACATTTCTCTGGCAAGTGTCTTCCTCATAACCCCATCCCCTCCCTTCCCCCACTTCTAGAGCCAGTGGAGCACAATGAGCTAGGAAGAACCTTTGCCTTTGTTTTGGTCTGGTGTTTTTCAAACTTGTCATTCAGTCTGAATTCCTTTCTTCAAATACAATCTTAGATGAAGCAGGTATGTAAAGTAAGTGAGGGAAGATTGAAGATGAAGTGCATTGAGCAGCCTGTCCCCCCCCGCCCCTCTCACTCTCCTCCCATAGAGGTCCTTGTGGTGGTTCTGTGGAGCCCCAGGACTCTAGCTGAATCTTCTCGAAGTCCCTGATGTAGTCCAGGACTATCACTTTGCAGTCTAGAAAATTAAAGCCCACGGGAGTAAAAGGACTTACCTAAGATCCCACACACTGTTAGAGAGTGATAAAGCCAAGTCTCGACAGAGATCTGGTTTTTCACTTATTCTACTACAGTACCAAATGTTGTTATTTCCCAAAGTTTAAAGGAAGAGAAAGTGGTGGATATGAGTACCCAATGGGGAAATTGTCACCTAGCCTCTGCCGCCAGCCTGGCTCTGTATCCTGTTAGGTTTTCTAAACAGATTCCATATCCCAGCCAGATTGGCTCCTAGGTAAAGGCTTGGCAATGCCCCTGGGCAGTCAAGGCCAGGGGAACCATTTCAGGGCCTGGGATCATGACAGTGGTGAGTGTTCCTGGGGCCCATTGACTTTCCTCTCAGTAGAGCTCCTTCGGCATCAGAGCCGTGGCGTCTGGCCCTTGACATTCCCTTGTGCTATCCCCCCACAGGCCTTCTTTGAAGCAGCCAGCATGATGAGGCAGGTCTCCCACAAACACATTGTGTACCTCTATGGCGTCTGTGTCCGAGACGTGGAGAGTAAGTGTATTCGCTTTGGAAGGGGAGGTTGGCCTGGCTGGGGAACGTGGGTGCTGTGATGACGATTTGGGGCCGAAGCCACCTTCACATTGCTTGGGCTTTTTGCCTCTTCTTGCAGTCGAGGAACTTGAGGTAGCTAGCAGGTCTCGTGCTTAATAGTGGGCGTGGAATGAAGTGCCGTTTATTTTTCACTCATTTCTTGAACGTTACTTGTTGCCAGCTCTGGCCGCACACTGGTCTGGACCCAGGAGGGTGGGGTGGGCAAGCTGAAAGTCAGAATGGAAGGTGCTCTGGGCAGGGGAGGAGGCACTCTGATGTTTGCACCTCACAAGGATGTTGCCATCCTCCCAAGCTGAGTACCAGCCACTAAAGTGGGTTCTCCTCAGAGGATGAGGGAAGATACTGTCTCAGATGTACAGAAGGTTCCAGATGTGGCTACTTTTGTGCTTGTAGATATCATGGTGGAGGAGTTTGTGGAAGGCGGGCCCCTGGATCTCTTCATGCACCGGAAAAGCGATGTCCTCACCACACCATGGAAGTTCAAAGTTGCCAAACAGCTGGCCAGCGCCCTGAGTTACTTGGTAAGTGTGTTCTGATGTCCGTGGTGGTCTCCACCAGGAACCAGAATGCCCTGTAGGGGGTGGCAGGAAGGAGTCTAGCCAGGCAGGCTGCAGGGGCCTGGGCTCTATGGTTAAACACAGGTGTGCCTGGTGCTTGCTGGAAACGGTCATTTGGGGCCATTCGTGTGCTTGGGTATGAATCCTGTTTCGAGGGAGGTTTTATCACATCAGAGGACTGACTTCTGGAATGCACCATAGGTTAGAGTGAAAATAGCGCGATACTTGTCGAATGAATGAATGAAATTGCTTGCATCAGCAGCGCTTCCCACAGCTCAGCTGTTGGTGCATTACACAGGTTCTCATGAGTGTCATTCTCACAAGCCCTAGGAGGCCTGCTCCACCATTATCCCCGTTTCACTGGTGAGGGAACTGGGGGGCAGAAGGCCACGATTTAATGTGCCTGAGTGACACAGATAACTGGGGGAGAGCTGGGCTGCCTGGGCATTGCTGTCGCTGGGGAATATGGAGAGATGACTTGAGGGGCCGGGCTTGGAAACAGGGAGGGAGGGAAGGAGGGAAGACAGGCAGCCCCACGGGCAGCTTGACTGATTTCACCCTTTTCACTCTGCAGGAGGATAAAGACCTGGTCCATGGAAACGTGTGCACAAAAAACCTTCTCCTGGCCCGCGAGGGTATTGACAGCGAGTGCGGCCCGTTCATCAAGCTCAGTGACCCTGGCATCCCCATCACCGTGCTGTCCAGGCAGGGTGTGTCTCCCCTATCCTCCCACCCCAGTTCCCATCCCCACCCTCACCCTTCCACCCTCCCTGCCCCCGCCCTAATTAGGGTCAGGCCAGCGGGGAGAAGGGGGCTAGGGCTCAGGTGTGCTTCCTTTTAAAAAGGACACTTTGGCAGACAGGCTTGGTGCTCCTGTGCCCTGGGGGCCGGGGGAGATGGGGAGCTGAGGGAGGGCCAGTCCCTGCCCTCAGGGAGCTGAGTGGTCGGAAAAACACAGCTCACCCAAGGCACATCTTTGTTCTCAGTGCTGGGGTAGCACAGAGGGAGGCTGCTGGGCCTGGGGATGGTCAGAGGGGTGTCAGGAGGAGCTGGGTCTCCTTGGTCTTCAACTGTAGTTGGCGAGCAGTTTGGGGAGGCACCCGAGCGATTGCTGCTGTCCTGTGTGCTTTGAATGAGGCTATCGTGACCTCAGGGGCTCCACAGGAAGGGACAGGCCTGGGAGCTGAGACACCGAAACCAGCGCTGCACAAGTTGGGCCAGTAGGCCATATCTGGGATAGCAGCATGCCCCTGGGCCTGGGGCCCTGGCCTCTGCTGGCCGGCAGTTTCCAGCACCAGGCACAGTGCCTGGCACTTGGAGGTTTGCTCTGTAATTCAAAGCATGGGCTACGTTTGGAAGGGAACCAAGATGAAAACAAGCCTTACAAATAAGACCTAAAATATCCATTCCTTAAAAGGGGAATGGGAAGCATCCTTTAGTGCCTGTGTCGTGCTTCTCACCTGCCCAACTTCCCACAGTCTGTGCAGATTCAGCCCAGAATCTCTCAAGGGTCCTGTCCTCAACAACCATCTGAGACACAGACCCAGGAGAGCTGAGAGCAAGTAGAGAAGCCTGGGTACCCCACAAGAGAGGCCAGTAAAGCGCTGTGCGCATTCAGAGAGAAAGGGACATCATTTAGCTGGGGACAGAGCGTGGCTCAGGGAGGCGCTGGGGTTTCATGCAGGCCTTGTAGGTCAGTGAGGTGGGCTTGACGGGGAATGCCCCGTTCAGGAGTGGCCCGCCTGCCTCTCTCTCCCGCAGGGGCCGGGAGGCCACAAGCTGTTGTTAAGGGGCATTTCCCTGGATACAGCAGGGGTGTCTGTTCCAATCACTGGTCTTGGCAGGAAGCCCAAACAGGGCTGCAGAAGTAGCCAGGGGCAAGCGATGTAGGACAGCTTCACCTCAGTCTTCTTCCCTTGTCCTTTCCCACATAAAGCAAGCACGGCGTTGCAGGGGGATTGTGCGGAGTACATGAGATTAGCCCAGGCCTACTCTGTGTGGGTGGGCCTCTCTTCCTGTCTTTCCTTTCTTAAGCATTGGTTCTCCTTCCCCAGGGTGTTGGCCTCCACCCCTGGGGTGCTTTGCTCTTTCTGAGGCCAGAGCTTCAGAAGACTGGCCCTGCATGACCCTCCTGGGGGGCATGTGCTAAACAGACACATCTGCTGGCCCCGACAAAGACTGATGCATCTGAAGTGCCAGGGGTGCAGGGCCTGGAAGGCAGCACCTTTCACAAGCTCCCCACGGGACCAAGGCAGCCATGGTCCGTGTTTGGAAACATTGCTTAAAATAGTTTCTTCGTTAGTTCACAGTTCCTGCTGCAATGACAGTGATTACGCCCCAGGTGATTCCAGAAACTGATCTGTAAACATCTCCCGTCTTTTTCCAGAGTGCATAGAACGAATCCCATGGATTGCTCCCGAGTGTGTTGAAGACTCCAAGAACCTGAGTGTGGCTGCTGACAAATGGAGCTTTGGAACCACACTCTGGGAGATCTGCTACAATGGCGAGATCCCTCTGAAAGACAAGACCCTGATTGAGGTGAGCGAGCCGAGTGAGGAGGACTCCTTGAGCACTCAGGGATGTCTCGGGAGCTGTCAGGAAGCCTCATGTTGTGGGAAGAGGTGGATGTCTGTTTGAATCTCCTCCACAGGCTTACTGGCTGTGTGACCTCGAAAGTGTCACTAAACTTCCCTGAGCCTCAGTTCATCATCTGTAAAATGGGGATAAATAACACATTGCGGGGCTGTTGTGAAGATTAATAATGCATGTAGAGTGCCAGGCAAATATGTGCTGGTAGAACATTATAATGCTATTTAGCTCAGATTTTAAGTGCCCATTAGTCAGCAAAATTAACACAGATATTTGTTGAGTTTCTTTATCCCAGATATAGATATATAGGCTGTATTTAATATCACGGGTTCTTTCTTAGGCAGTTAAATATGTCTGACAATTTTACAAATTTAATGTAGGAGTTGTCTCATTAAGCTTAAATTTACTTAACTAATTTTATATTTGGCATTTAGGTTGTTTTTAAATTTGTAATGTTCTATCTAATTCTGCAGGGAATATCTTTGAACATAAATCTTTATGTCTGATTTATTTTTGAGTCATTCAATAGTTGGAATTAATGAGTCAAAGGATTTGAAGAATCTGAAGGTTGTTACACATATTGCCAAGTTGTGTTCCAGGAAGGCTGCGTGACTTCCCTGGAACGCAGCTTGTTTGGGACTGGGGTATACTGCCCATCTTCCTTGAATGTGGGTTTTTGTGTGGGGACTAAGATTTACCTAAACCACAATGAGGCAACAGTAACACACATGTTTATGAAGCACAGCTGTTGGGAATTAAATTAGGGATGGTAACTGAGGCTGAAAGGTTAGTGACTGGTTCCTTTGGTTTCTTCCATGTGGTTTTCTTCTTTACAGAAAGAGAGATTCTACGAAAGCCGGTGCCGGCCAGTGACACCATCTTGTAAGGAGCTGGCTGACCTTATGACCCGCTGCATGAACTATGACCCCAACCAGAGACCCTTCTTCCGAGCCATCATGAGAGACATCAATAAACTGGAAGAGCAGAGTAAGACAGTCTTGCTCTGCAGCTGAGAACAGCCAGGGGCCCAGGGGAGCGGGTGAATAACGAGGAGCCCGTGAATGGCAGTCACTCCTTTTTAACGTGGTTTCTTTTCTCCTCTCTTAGATCCAGACATTGTTTCCGAAAGAAAGCCGGCAACCGAAGTAGATCCCACACATTTTGAAAAGCGGTTCTTGAAGAGGATCCGTGACTTGGGAGAGGCAAGTTAGGCTGGAGTTCCCCGCTGACCATGTCACCTCTGTCTGCGTCCAAAGCTGCTCTCCATTCTCTGTCATTTCGGGCCAAGGTTTATGAGAGAAAGCATCTCACTGCGTTTGCTCTGGGCCAGTTGAATCACGTGGGATTCTCCATTTGACACAGGGTGACAGTGCGCACATACATCCAGAGGGCTGGATATGCACACAGGATGTTGGTCTGCTCCCTCCAGACTTGACTCTTCTCTGAGGGATGGAAGAGAATGGGAAGGGAGAGATCTGGGGGAAGAGGTATAGATGGGGTAGAAACAGAAAAATCCCTGTCTCAGACTTTCCTGGGTATCTGTATCCTGCGAGGCTGCTTAAATGAGGGATTATTTACTACACAGGCCAGATAGAGTATCAGCTTTTCCCTTGGATCTTGAATGGGAATTTCCGAACAGCTAATGTGACCAGAAAAGCTACTGCGATTTGCGTCTTTGTCCAGATTTCCTGTAGTTTGGTTAAGTGAACATAGACTGTGTCCTGCACTGAGTACCTCCTGTGAGCCAAGGCTGTGTGCTGGCACCTGACAGGCGCGGGGTCCTTCGTTCCTCACACCATCCCCGAGAGGCTGCCACTGCTGTGGGCATGGAGCCCCTCCGGAGCCAGCTCGGAAGATGGGGTGACTGGGCCCACATCACTGCCTGGTGGCCTGGCTGGGAGCTGATCCCACGGCTGGTAAACACGCTTCATGCAGTGCTCTTTTCAGCTGCATGGTGGTGCCCGTCCTTCAGCCTGGGCCCATGGCTCTCAGAGAACACCACGGTTGTCCTGCAGGGCCAGAAACCGCTTTCATTTCCTTTTGGGTTACATTTTCATGGAAACTGGGATTGATGTGTCGGTTCACCAGGCCCCTGATACCTCTTTATCTTAGCCCCGTCACAGAGGGGATGGCACGTGAGACCAAGAGAGGAAGGGCCCAGGTAGGAGCTTGCTGCCCCTGAGGTCAGGCTGTGCCTCCCGCCCCTGGCCTTCATGGGAGCGGCACAAGGAGCAAGGCTCGTGTAAGTGTCCCTGCTGGCCCCGCGTGGGGCTCCGCTCATCAAGCGCACGGGTCTTTCCTTCTAGGGCCACTTTGGGAAGGTTGAGCTCTGCAGGTATGACCCTGAGGGGGACAATACTGGGGAGCAGGTGGCGGTCAAATCCCTGAAGCCCGAGAGTGGAGGCAACCACATAGCTGACCTGAAGAAGGAAATTGAAATCCTAAGGAACCTCTATCATGAGAACATTGTGAAGTACAAAGGCATCTGTACAGAAGACGGTATGTTGGGCACGGTGGGGTTGGTTTGAAAACGAAGGGACTGTCTGGGGTTAAAAGGCCAGTGTGAGCAGGCAGTGCCCTCGGCTGTATCTGGGCCACCTGGACACGCTCGCTGGTGGTTCCCGGGAGCTCTGCAGCTTCACCATCATACGCACAGTCACGTCCCTCAGCGCAGAGCTGCCAGGGAAGCCACCCAGCTTCCCCTGCCGCCAGGGATGATCCCAGCGTTCTCTCTCCAGTACTGGAGACTGGGCTTCACTCATCTGATATTCACACTTAGGCCCTATGAAACTGACACCCATTGTCTGCTTTTCCTATTCTGGTCCAGCCCTAGCCAGGATCTTTCATTTTCTAGTTGTCTATATCAAGGTGGCAAGCAGTATTTACTAATAAGTACATCTTTTTTTTTTACAAGCCAATACAATACATAACTGTATTCCAAAATTGGTAATGAAATGATGTGGCTCGTAATTTTTAAAAATCAGTCATCCACAGTGGTTTGCAGAACACTGTTAGCTCACTGGGTGCTGATGACTGGGCTTTGTTATGTACATGAGTGTAACTGTCTCCGTTCTTTGAGGATCCCGAGGTTCTGGAGCTTAAGAGGTTCCGTAGTGATTCAGGGGTGACACTGAAATCAGCTCAGGGCCTGCATCTCCAGATCCTGCACCCTCTACTCTCCCACAGTTCCTTCATCTGGCGACCTTGTCCTGATGGGTGTTTTTTTCTAAACAGGAGGAAATGGTATTAAGCTCATCATGGAATTTCTGCCTTCAGGAAGCCTTAAGGAATATCTTCCAAAGAATAAGAACAAAATTAACCTCAAACAGCAATTAAAATACGCCGTTCAGATTTGTAAGGTAAAAAGAAAAAAACCACGTCAAAGATCAAAAAATCAGGCACTCTGTCCTGGGTAATTGGGTTGTAATTAGACTGCAAGTGGGAAGCTTTCCAGTAATTGTACCTGTACCATTTTGCTCTGCATGATTTGGATGAAAATTAGCCAGTACTAAGAAAACTGATTTGTTAATATGGCTGATTTAATGTGTATTTCTTTGAATTGGGTTAGTCTTAACTAATCTTGCATTAAAAACAAACAAACAAAACGAGTGATAGGTAAATGAAATGACATTGGTGCTTTTTCATGAAGCAGTGATGGATACAAAACAGGACCTGAACTAACCTTTAGCAAATGCACTCTCCCTTCACCTCTCTCCCTCAGGGGATGGACTATTTGGGTTCTCGGCAGTACGTTCACCGGGACTTGGCAGCAAGAAATGTCCTCGTTGAGAGTGAGCACCAAGTGAAAATTGGAGACTTTGGTTTGACCAAAGCAATTGAAACTGACAAGGAGTACTACACAGTCAAGGATGATCGGGACAGCCCTGTGTTTTGGTAACTGAATCTAATGTTATGTTAATGTTTTTTATTCTTCCTGCCCAAGTCAAGGCTAGAAAGAACTTAGCGCATTTGGAATTGATTGATTTCTGCCCTCAAGAAACACCTTTTAGGCTGTGTCACTAGAAAGCAGCCCACACAGAAATGCCTAAGGTTCATACGACACCATCTTCCAAGGAGTGGAGGACGCTAACCACCCCGGTGGCTGACATTTCCAGCTTCCCAGGAGAGGGCATTCATCTGACACAGTCCTTAAAACTGTTAGTAGTGGTAGGGGTCACATGCATGCACGGGAGGCCTAGAGGGCAGGTAGGAAGAAGGGGTGGGAACGAGGTAAGGAAGTAGGCACTGACAGATTCGGGGAGATCCCAGACAGAGCAGAGCGGAGCACAGTCCACAGGGAACTTGGCCGTCTGCTCATGGATCACCGCAGTGTCTTGGTCAGCAGGCTGCACCCTGACTGTGACCCCTTGCAGCCTGGAACACCATCCAAGGGAGAAGCTGTTTAAGCCTCTACTCTACTGCTCCTATAGAACAAATCAACACCTCCGAGGTGCGTCCCGCATAGACACAAACCTAGATCTCTCCCACTCATGGAGCCTAAGGCTTCATTCAGTCATTAATATATGTATCAGGGCCCTACTTTGTGCTGGGTACTAGTACTAGAGATCTGTGGTGAACAAGCAGATTGAGTGTAGAATTTAATGGATTGGGCAGCCAATTTCATGGTGGTATAAGCATGGAAAGGTTTAGGTTTGGTTTTCTGGAAGTCCTGTTAAGACTTTAAAAGATCCATGGGGTTTGTAAGGATGGTAGAAGAAGGCATGTGTGACTAGCAAGAATGAGATGAGAGCAGTGAATATCCTAGGACCTGAATCTGAATCAGCTCGGTGTGGGACTGGATCACGACAAAGTGGGAGGTCTCAAGGACTTGCTAAGGCGGAGCACCGGAGGCCGAGTCACAGAGCTGGCACTCTACCTTCGAGCTTTGGGACATACCACTGGAGGGTTTAAGAATGGTGGATTTTGCTTTAAAAAGATCACTGTGGATGGGAGGGGAGCAAGATTGGAGCTAAGGGAGTGTGATTCAACCAGAGCCAGTGAGGGTGTGAACTAGGGCAGTGGTTAGGACAGTGACGGTGGGGCTTAAGAGAAGTGAGTAGGTTTGAGAAGTATAGGAACCTGGATATGGGGGTGCCTCCATTTCTGGCTTGGGCAGTTGGGTGTCATCCAACGAAACAGTTGACCTTGGAAGAAGGCTGCACAGTGAGGTCACTGCTGACTAACTTTGAACTTGCAAAGAACACTTGGGGTGTGTCATCCTATGCCTCCTCCACATGGACAGTCCGTGGAATGAAGAGCACAAACTAATACTTTAAAGCAAATACATGCTACAGAGAGCCTGTGACAGTATTGTTGTTCATGTCAGATATGTGCTTCAGCAGACGTGTGATTAGTACATCAAACACTGAGAAAAGCCGAAGAAGTGATTTTTTTGGAGATACTCTGTAATGTGTTGGAATATCCTTCCCAGGAAATGAAGTTTCATGGTCTGCTTTCTTTCAGGTATGCTCCTGAATGTTTAATTCAGTGTAAATTTTATATCGCCTCTGACGTCTGGTCGTTTGGAGTGACTCTGCATGAGCTGCTTACTTACTGTGACTCAGATTACAGCCCCATGGCAGTAAGTCTTCCTTGTATCTTCATCCAAATCCAGCACCCATTGAAAATGTGTAAATTTTGTTCTTAAAGGGAATCCAGTTAGTGTGTTACAGTGGGAAGCGTCACTTTTCCATTTAACATGGTTTGTCACTTGACACTTATTTGTGGCTCTCTCAAGTCCTCATTTCACAAGGAGCCCAAGTTCTAGAAAATGATGCTGACTTTCAAGGATCTTACCTGTGTGAGGATTCCAGGGACAGTTTCCTGGGAGAATGAGGGAGCAGTGGGGAGGGCCTTGTTTGAGCTTCAGGAATTCATAAATGAGATCATTTTCACTGAGACAGTCTCTTCAGCCAGGGGAAGGGATGGTTGGTAAAGTCTGAGAGAGTGTAATCACAGACTAATCATTGAGAGCTAATCAAGATTTTGGGCTTTCATTTAAAATTACTAAGGAGAGGGGCGCCTGGGTGGCTTAGTCGGTTAAGTATCTGCCTTTGGCTCAGGTCATGATCCCAGGGTCCTGGGATCCAGCCCTGCGTTGGGCTCCCTGCTCAATGGGGAGTCTGCTTCTCCCTCTCCTGCTCCCCCCTCTCTCTCTGTCAAATAAATAAAATCTTTAAGAAAAATAAAGTTACTGAGGAAAAAAGCCTTTTTATTATCTTAATTTACAGTTAAACCTAGAAATTTTACCTTAATCTACTGTTGATATAAATATGTGCTAAAATACTTGATTTGGTTTGATTTTACATAGTTGTTCCTGAAAATGATAGGCCCAACTCATGGCCAGATGACAGTCACAAGACTTGTGAATACATTAAAAGAAGGAAAACGTTTGCCTTGTCCACGTCACTGTCCAGATGAGGTATTTGTGGGCTATTTTACAGTAATAAACTCAGTTTATGTTATGTTTTCAGGGCTTGAGTTACTTGGCAAGGGTTTGGGTGGGAAGAAGTAGAAAAGTCATTTTTAAAATAATTTCCTGAAGCTGAATTTCAGATCAGACATCTGTAAAACCTTCTTTGGGGCAGATGACAGCCACAAGTTAGGTTTAAAGTAAGGATTCCCTCCAAAAGTAGGCTCACCTCAGTGAGCACTCTAAAGCAACACACTCTAGTGTAGCCTGATTGTGACAAGTACATACAGAGTTGACCCTTGACCCACATGGGATTAGGGGTGCTGACCTCCTACACAGTTGAAAATCTGAATGTGGCTTTTGATTACCCAAAACTTAAGTCTCCTGTTGACCAGGAGCCTTACTGATAATAATTACAAGAGAAAAAATGGTAAAATACATTTATAGCACTAGATCATATTTAATGAAAAAACTGTGTATATAACTGGACCTGCACAGTTCAAATCCGTGTTGTTTGCAGCTCAGCTGTAATTGCATGTTAGTAGCATTTATGACATTCATTCAGTTTTCTGTATTCTAAGGTGATTTGAGCCTTTAAGGCCAACTCTAAAGACTATCTGAGATGTACTGAAGAGTTTGTATGAATCAAAGAACCACCAGTGAGGGAATTTAGAGTCAAGTCTGCACTGAGGTGTAATGACGTGGATTTTTTGGAAGGTCGATTCATGAGCTTCTCAAGAGAGATTGTTCGTCAGTAATACTTTGAGTAATAAGTCCATTTATAAGTAGTAATAAGTCCATTTCCAAGAATTTTTTTAACTCGATTCCCCTCTTCTTACAGGTTTATCAACTTATGAGAAAATGCTGGGAATTCCAACCATCCAATCGGACAACTTTTCAGAACCTTATTGAAGGATTTGAAGCACTTTTAAAATAAGAAGCATGGATAACATTTAAACTCCTGTGTATCAGGTCCTCCTTCCCCAGCCAAGCCATTTAAAATATTTAATGGAAAAATTTGTATGTGGGTATGTAAGGCACACTGTGGTGCTTATTATGTGTAAGTACTTCCCTCTTGAAATTTGGCACCTGTAACAGATAATGACCACCGAAACAATAGAAAGCACTTAAGCACTCCTCCTTTTGAAGAGAATGGAAAGCACCCTTCTGTTTGGCTAGCGTACTGTCCCAGTTGCATACCAGAAAGGGAGAGGAGCCGACAGAAGCCCTTGTTCCCAGCCGCCTGTTGATCTGAAATGCTTTCCTGGCAGATAGAGATTGATGGACTTAGGCACTACTCTAACATGCCCTCAGATTTCAATATCTCTACAGTGATAGACCAAGCATTCTTGAAATATTAGATACCCGTTAGTAGACTATTGTTTCTATACCAAGATGAGTGTATTCCTGTCACCAGTAGGACTTAAACTTTGAGTTGTCTCTTCAGTGGCTTTGCTCCTGTCCCCATGGGTGACCAGCAATACTGAGTTTTGAGAAAACTGGTCAGAGCCAGGGGGACAGCTGTGGAATAGATACTCTGTTGCCTGTTAATTCTTGAGAACCAAGCCTGTGCTTTCCTAAAAAGTATACCTTTAATCAGAACGGACTCCAAGACCCCGGGTACTATCAATCATACATGCTGTTCAGAAATGTTAATGTATATCCTTTTCTAACTAACTCTACCACTTTGGGGGCAAGCTGTTGCAGCATCGGTTTTGGATGCTGTGTGCAAGCAATCAATCAATCAGTGTTTTCGTACTTAACCATCCATCTACAAGAGTTCAGGAGCTACTAGACAGTTTTTAGACAGTTTTCAGTTGCTTGGAGGTAGCTGGGTAATCAATCAAAAATGTCTAATCTCTGATTCAATGTGAACCGTAAGAACTTGATGACCAAGAGTCTGAAAAACTTTTTGTTAATGCTGTCTAGCATTTGTTTGATATCCTTACTTTTCACCTTTTGAGCCTAAAGAGTTCTGGATTGATTCAATGGCAACAATAAACTTGCCATTTAAATTTATTCAATAACCCCACATCACCAAGGTCTCTGTCTGTGTCAAACCTGTGGCCACTCTATATGCACTTTGTTTACTCTTTATACAAATAAATATACTAGAGACTTCACATGCAAATGCCTTTTAATATTAAGATTTCATTTTCAAAGCATTCAAACAATTTGTTTACATAGAAAAATAACAGTATAGACTTTGTGGGGGGGCGGAGTTTGGTAATGGTCCTTATTACAAACACCACTTGATTGGTACTTATCTGTTCTATCCAATGATACACAGAGGGCAGATCCATATGTGCTATCATCCAAAATAGCTTAGTTCTTTTCAACCTCTTCCTGCTTTCATTTTGCAGCTCTGACTTAAAATTCACCATCTTCTGTTTATATTATCAGAGAGGTGTGACTAAGCATTGAAGATGCTTAATGCAATAGGAAATGGGAAGGAGAAGCGCAGAACATGGAGAAACCATTATTCATCTGCTGAGTCATAACTGATGCCAATCCTTAACTTTCTAGCTGTCATTTTCGAATAGAAGTTAATATGAAATAAATTAGACCAATTTCTTTACAAATCGTATGTACCACTTTTAAACTTGATAATTAGAATAGGGTACCTTATTACAAGACATTTAATGATCTGATTTCAAAAAGACTAGGATCATTGAGACTCATAACAAGGAACAAACTTGGAAATTTCTAGATGGCAAAGGGTTTCTTGTCTGATACCAAAGTCTTCAGGAAATGATGTCAGAAGTTATATGCAATAATCACAATTCTTGCTGAAGTAAATTGAGTTAAATAGCTGATAATTTTTCAGCCTAACACTACAAAAGAATAAGAGACAAAGCAGAAAGTGAGGTATAACTTACTAGCTCAAGATTGTTACACTGTTACTCCACAGTGCTCCTTCAGTAGTGACGGTTGAACTATACTGTGGAAATAGGGCATTGGAGGATCCAAACAGGCCTTGTTCTAGCAATTAGATCATCACTAGTTTATGCCATGAAATCAGACACAGAAACCTACATTGCTTGCCACTTAGAAGTGTGTTGCAGAAGTTAGAGGATTAGGGAATTAGTGCCATTAGACCAGGAGTCAGCACACTTTCCCCCATAAAGGCCCAGACAAAAGTATTTCAGGCTTTGCAGACCCTATGGTCTCTGTCACAGCCACTAGAGCACACAAGTAGCCCTAGACAGTATGTAAATGAATGAGCATGTTTGTGTTCCAATAAAATTTTATATATGGACACTGAAATCTGAATTTCATAGAACTTAAATCTGTTCTACTTCATTTAAAAATGTAAACCTCATTCTTAGCTTGCAGACAAGTGGAGGACTAAACTTGGGTATAGGCTGCCAACCCCTGAAATTATTTCACCAAAGCTACTTTTTTTTTTTTCAAAAATAGCTTGTTTTTCACAAAAGGTATAAATGGTAAATAACATTAAAAGTTAAGCATCTATAGTTGTGTAGAACTTGGACCTTACTATCACTCTGGGATTTATGTTGTGGGGCTGATGTGGGGGTAATTATTTAGTTTGCATGTAGAGCATCTTTATAACATTACCACCACTGCATTTTGTAGTTGCAGTCTTGTAGTTCTAGGAAAAGTTCTAAAAATCTATAAATGAGATTACTTCTAGGGAAAGTAGATTGAAATGCACAGTGGCATATAAGAAACTCATTCTTCTAAGGCTCAGGAAACAAGACCGTTTCCCATTTATTGCTTCATACTTTTATATATGGTGTCAAAATTATTCCCAGTCCTAAACAAGGAATATTGGAACATTGTTAATTTCTCCAGTGGACTATAAGTTAATACCAATTAAGATGCATCTACTTGTAATGGAAAATGTCCTGTATTATCTTATTGCTACTTATTTTTTATTTGGCAATTCTCCTTGCTGCACAATACAGTTCCTTCTGGGAAATTAGAAACCCGTATTTAAAGGATATGGCTAGTCTGAATGTAGTTAAGGCAGCAATGAACAGCAGAGATACTGCAAAAAACCTTATGAGGTTATAAGGAGAGAACTTAACTCAATATACGCGCTTCTTTTTAAAGTAGGTTTCCATGTAATAAGCTCCTGTGCCCTGAGAATGCTGGTCAACAAATTCCACAGAACCACCTTCTGGGGCAGAGATGAGATATGATGAGCCTCGCTTTTCATTTCTTAAAGAGGATACCTATGAGAAAAAGCACAATGCTAATATCTAAATTAAAAATTGGTTTATTCATTAAAGATGTTTATAAGAAATGCAATTCTTCTGATTTGGTCTAAAAACAAAATAGGATAAATAGCAAATCTATCAAATTAAAACATTAAGATTTCTATATCAAAATCACTTGTAGAACTTTTAAAAAATACAAACCAGCCTCTGAGTGCCCTCTCTCCTCCACCCCCAATATTTGAGGGAAAGAAAAAAACAGCAATTGCATTGCTTCTGCTGTCCCCACCTAGTTAAACCCCACTGCGTCAGAATACCTATACGAGATGTCAGTATTCCTCTGAGAAAGGTGAGTGGCTAAGAAGTTGAACTGCATATCAAATTAGATGGTGGGTCTGTCTAGTAACAAAAGAAGTGGCAACGTACTAGTAGGTGTAGAAACACAAATGGTTCCAGACCCAAGTGGAACACAGGTGTGCATGGGGAATTCAAGACTGTTTCCAGAGCTCAGAGGAAGATGGCAGAATAGGAAGATCCTGAGCTTACCTCATCCCATAGGGGCAACAACGACATCTATGCAACTAATTCTGAAGATGACCTGAAGACTCACAGATCTTCCACAGCCAATAGAAGGCTACACGGAAAAGGGTAGGAGGAGCAGAAATGCAATATGGAACCAAACCCCAGCACAACTACCCACAAACAGGGGGGGACATCATAAACACAGAGGAGCAACGGGATCAGAGCCCACACCGAACAGCCTGCACTGGGAAGGTGAGTATCCACACCTCTGGCTTTCAAAATCAGCAAGGCTTACCTCCAGGAGAGCTGGAGGGCTGTAAGAAACTGAGTCTCCACCCTTAAAGAGCCAACAAGCCAAATAACAGCCCAAGACACAGCACGAAAGAGTTTGAAAAGTACCTGGGCTATACATGGAGATTTATTGACTAATTTTAGGACATGTGCCAGTAGGGCAGGCATCTGCAGGAGTTTTCTCTGGAAATAAAAGTGCTAGCAGGTGCCATTTTTCTTGCTTTTCCCCAGCCTAGATAGCCAGAGGCTTCCAGGAGTCAGTTCTAGCACTCTTCATCTGCCTTGTTAGCACTACATGCCCCATCATGTCATTCCTTCGTGGACCTGCCTGGGGCAGGGGAGGGATGCAAACCCTCTCCACCAGCACACATACAGCAGTCAGAGTGGCTCATTACTATACAGATAGCTGGGCTGAGTGCCAACCCTGCCCACCAGTGAGCCTACGGTGGCTGCAGTCAGGCCTCTAAGCCAGCAGCACAGAAAGCAAACCCTACCCACCAGTGCACCCACAGTAGCTGCAACCAGGCCTCACAGGGAGCAAGCCCTGCATGCCTGGCCACTTGCAGTCATAGCTCAGCCACAACAGTAGGGCACATGTAGCCCACACAGGGAACACCCTTGGAGTACTTGGTTCTAGTGACTAGCAACAGTTTACAACAGGGCCCCTTCTACACAAAGCCACTACTTTCAAGATCAGGAGACATAGCTGACCTGCTTAATACGTAGACAAACAAGGAGTTAGACAAAATGTCACAAAGGAATATGTCCCAAATGAAAGATGACAAAAATCACAGAAAAAGAACTAAATAAAACAGAGATAAAAGTTCAAAGTCATGGTCATAAAGATGATACTCACCAGACGAGAGAAGAGTGGATGAACTCAGAACTTCAATAGAGAGATAGAAAATATAAAAACCAATCAGAGGTGAAGAATATGATAGCTGATATGAGCAATACACTAGTGGAAATCAACAGATTAGAGGATGCCGAAGAATGGATCAGGGATCTGGAAGACAGGGTAATGGGAAGCAACCAGGCTGAACAGCAAAAAGAATAAATAATGACAGGTTAAGAGACCTCTGCAACATCATCAGCATAATAACATTCACATTATAAGAACCCAGAAGGAGAAGAGAGAGAGAAGGCAACAGAACTTACTTGAAGAAATAACATCTGAAAACTTTCCTAATCAGGGGAAAACAGACATTCAGGTCCAGGAAACACAGAGAGCCCCAAACAAGATGAGCCCAAGGATGTCCACACCAAGAGTCATAATAATTAAAACGGCGAAAATTAAAGATGAAGAGGGAATCTTAAAAATAAGAGATAAGTAAACAGTTACATACAAGGGAAACCCCATAAGGGTATCATCTGATTTTTCAGCGGAAACTTTACAGTCCAGAGGAGTGGCATGCTATATGCAAGGTGCTGAAAGGATAAAACTGACAACCAAGAACACTATATTCAGCCTTACAAGAAATGTTAAAGAGAGTTCTTTAAGTGGAAAAAAGGCCATAACTAGAAGAAAATTATGAAAGGAAGAACTTTTGCTGGTAAAAGTAAACATAGTAAAGGTAGTAGATCAATCACAAAGCTAGTAAGGAGATTAAAACACAAAAGTAGTAAAATTATATATTCAAAAATTAGTCAAGGGGTACACAAGATATAGAATAAGACATCATATACATAAAACGTGGAAGGAGTAAAAATTTCATGCTTTTAAAATGTGTTTGAGCTTAAGTGACCATCAAACTCAATGTAGACTGCTGTATACACATAGGATGTTATATACGAACCCAGTGGTAACCAAAACCCTCTAATAGGTAAAGAGAAAGGAATCTAAGCATAACACTCAAGAAAGCCATCAAACCACAAGGGAGGAGAGCAAAAGAAGGAACAAAACAAAAAAGTTAACAAAATGACAAAGAACACATCAATACTTACTTAAAATGTAAATGGACTAAATGGTCCAATCAAAAGACACAGAGTGGATAAAAAGAGTAAGACCCAAAGACTCATCTATATGCTACCTACAAAAGACTCACTTTAGACCTAAAGACATATACAGACTAAAATGAAGATACAGAAAAAAGTTATTCCATGTATATGGAACCAAAAAAACCCCAAAATCAAAAAACAAACCCCACAGCTGGGGTACCAATACTCAGATAAAATAGACTTTAAAAAAAGACTGTCACAAAAGAAAAAAAGGTCATTACATATTGATAAAGGGATCAATCCAAGAAGATATAACAATTGTAAATATTTGTGCACCCAATTTAGGAACACCTAACTATATAAAAAAAAATATTAACAGACATAAGGGAGAAACTGGCAGTAATACAATAAAAGTAGGGGATGTTAACACACTACTTACATCAATGTATAGGTCATCCAGACAGAAAAATGAATAAGTAAACAATGGCTTTGAATAAAACTTTAGACCAGAGGGACCTAACTATATACAGAACATTCCACTCCAAAAGGACAGAATACATATTCAAGGGCATGTGGGACATTCTCTAGGATAGATAGGCCACAAAACAAATCTCAATATGTTTAAGAAAATATATCATATCAAGTATCTTTTCTGATCAGAGCAGTTAGAAATCAATTAGAAGGAAAAAAACTGGAAGAAACACAAAACACATGTAGGCTAAATAACATGTTACTAAACAACCAATAAGTCAATGAAGAAATCAAAGAGCATATCAGAAAAATATCTGGACATAATGAAAATGGAGATGCTACAGTTCAAAATCTTTAGGATGCAGCTAAAGCAGTTCCAAGAGGGAAGTTCACAGCAATACATGCCTACCTCAAGAAACAAGAAAAACTTCAACAATCTAACCTTATGCTTAAAGGAACTAGGATAAGAACAAAAGCCAAAGTTAGCAGAAAGAAGGAAATACTAAAGATCAGAATGGAAATAAATGAAATAAATCCTTAAAAAACAATAGGAATGATCAATGAGACTAAGAACTTGTTCTCTGAAAATTGATACACCATTAGCCAACTAATCAATAAAAAAAAAAGAAAACCCCAAATTGGAAATGAAAGTTACAATGGATACCTCAGAAATACAAAAAAATATAATTACTACAGAAAATTATATGCCAACAAATTGGACAAACTAGAAGAAATAAATTCCTAGAAACATACAATCTTCCAAGACTGAATCAGAAAGAAACAGAAAACCTGAATAGACCAATTACTATTAAGAAAATTGAATCAGTAAGCAAAAAAATTCCCAACAAGCCTAAGACCAGATGGCCTTACAGGTGAATTTTACCAAATATTTAAAGAAGTGTTAACTCCTATTCTCAAACTATTCAAAAAAATAGAAGAGGAAGGAATGCTTCCAAATTCATTCTATATGGCCAGCATTACCCTGATACCAAAACCAGACAAAGATACAACCAAAAAAAATTACAAGCCAATATCCTTCATGAACATAGTTGCAAAAATCTTCAAAAAATATTAGCAAACTAAATTCAAAAATACTTAAAAAGACCATACACCACCGTCAAGTGGGATTTATTCCAGGGATGCAAGGATGGCACAATATACACCAATCAATGTGATACACCACATTTACAAAGGGAAGGATCAAAGTCGTATGATCACCTCAATAGATGCAGAAAAAGCATTTGACAAAATTCAACATGAATTCGTGATAAAAACTCAACAGAGTGGGTAAGGAGGGATCATAACATAATAAAGGCCATCTATGACAACCCATTGCTAACATACTCAATGATGAAAAATGGAGCTTTTCCTCTAAGATCAGGAACAAGACAAGGATGTCCACTCTTGCCACTTTTATTCAATGTACTATTGGAAGTCCTAGCAGTTGCAATCAGACGAGAAGAAAAGGCATCCAAATTGATAATAAGTTAAACTGTCAATATTTGCAGAGAACAGGATACTATATGTAGAGAATCCTAAAGACTCCACCAAAACCTGTTAGAATTTATAAATGAATTCATGGGTACCTGGGTGGTTCAGTCAGTTAAGCATCTGACTCTTGATTTTGGCTCAGATCATGATCTCAGGGTCATGAGATCGAGCCCCACATGAGGCCTGCGATGGGTGTGAAGACTACTTAAGATTCTCTCTTGCCCTCTCCTTCTGCCCTTCCCCTCTGCACACTCTCTCTCTAAAATAAAGAAATCTTTAAAAAAAAAATAAATGAATTCAGGAAAGTTGTGTAACACAAAATCAATATACAGAAATATGTTGCATTTCTATACACTAATAATGAAATAACAGAAAGGGAAATGAAGAAAAAAATACCCATTTACAACTGCATCAAAAGAATCAAATATTTAGGAATAAATTTAACCAAGGAGGTGAAAGACCTATCTTCTGAAAACCATAAGACACTGATGACAGAACTCAAAGATGACAAAATACATGGGAAAATATACCATGTTCATGGACTGGAAGAATATATTCTTAAAATGTCCATAATACCCAAAGCAATCTACCAATTTAATGCAATCTCTATCAAAATATCACAGTACTTTTTCAGAACTATAGCCAAAAAAAAAAAAAAAAAATCCAAAAATTTGTCTGGAACTACAAGTAAGCCCCTAAATAGCCAAAGCAATCTTGAAAAAGAACAAAGCTGAAGGTATCACAATCCCAGATTTCAAATTATATTACAAAGCTGTAGTAATTAAAACAGCATGGTGTTAGCACAAAAAGAGATACATAGATCAACGGAACAGAATTGAGAGCCCATGTTTATGTGGTCAATTAGTAACAACAAAGAAGGCAAAATAAACAATTGAGCAAAGACTGTCTCTTCAATAAATGGTACTGAGAAAACTGGACAACTATATGCAAAAGAATGAAACTGAATCACCTTACACAGTACACAAAATAAATTCAAAATAGATTAAAGACCTAAATGTGAGACCTAAAACCATAAAACTCATATAAGAAAACATAGACAGTAATCTCTTGGACATCAAACTTTTCTGGATATGTCTCCTCTAAGGAAAGCAAAAGCAAAAAAACCCCAAACCAACAAACAAAAATCAAAATTGGGCTTACATCAAACTAAAAAAGATTTCGCACAGTGAAGGAAACCATCAACAAAACAAAAACCAAACCCATCTGCTCCTTCCAGCCCACTCCAAGTCATCAGTGGCTCTCTAGAAGGAGTTGTTACACATGCCTGTGCCCCAGCTTTTTTGGCCGCCACCCAAGGGATGGTCTCTAGATGCCTGACTCTGATAGCCAACAGAACTTATATTCATGCATCCTACAGTACTGCAGGACACAAAAAACAAATTCTTAATGGATGCAGGAACATCCTCTCTACCCCCAACCTATGACTATATACCTGGGGACAGCACAGAGGGAACAGGCAAAACCTTCCATTTCTATCTATCCCTGGAAGAGGTTTAACTACATACTTCCCCAGCTGCTGCCTGAGTGTCCAGGTTCTAATCAGCCTGCATCTAGGTGCTAACTGCAACCCATCCTTTTAGGACACTGACAAGTCTTAGTGCACCCTCAACTACTAAGAGTCACTAAGAACAAAGGAGGAGGCTTGGATAATCACAAAAGTTTGAGGGACACTAAGAGCTCAGGCCAGGTTCATCCCCTACACAACACCATTCTGTGAAGACTGGGAGAGGTGGCTATTTTATCTAATGTGCAGAAACCAACAGAGAGAGTCAAAGACAATGAAGAAACGGAAATGTGTTGCAAACAAAAGGACAAGATAAATATCCAGAAGCAGATTGCAATTAAACAGAGATAAGTGATTTACCTGAGAGGAGTTTGAAATAACAGTCAAAAAGTTTAAGAAAATAATGCATGAACAAAGTGAGAATTTCAACAGAGACAGAAAATATCTTAAAAGTACCAAACAGGGGCACCTGGGTGGCTCAGTCATTAAGTGTCTGCCTTCGGCTCAGGTCATGATCTCAGGGTCCTGGGATCCAGCCCCGCATCAGGCTCCCTGCTCAGTGGGAAGCCTGCTTCTCCCTCTCCCACTCCCCCTGCTTGTGTTCCCTCTCTCGCTGTCTCTGTCATATAAATAAAATCTTTAAAAAAAAAAAAAAAAGTACCAAACAGAAAACTCAGAGCTGAAGAATACAACTCAACTGAAAAAAAATTCAACAGAAAGGTTCAGCAGCAGACTAGATCAACCAGAAGAAAGAGTTAATGAACTTGAAGACAGGTCAGTGGAATTCACCCAATCAGGGTTGTAAAAAAAAGAATAAAGATAGCTTAAGGGACTTATGGATCACCATCAGACAAATCAATATATACATTATAGAGGTCCCAGAAGGAAAGGAGAGAGAAAAGGGGGCAGAAAGCTTTTTCAAAGAATGGATGAAAATTTCCCTACCCTGAGGGAAGAAACAGACATCCAGATCCATAAAGCCCAACAAGTACCAAACAAGATGAATTCAAAGAGACCTATACGGAGACACATTATAATTAAATTATTAGATATTAAAGATAAGGAGAGACTCTTAAAAGCAGCAAGAGAAAAGCAAGTTGTTATGCAAGGGAACCCCCTTAAGACTATAAGCAGATTTTTTAGCAAACCTAAAACTATAAAACTCTTAGAAGAAAACATAGGTGGTAAACTCCTTGGCATCAGTCTTGGTGATGATTTTTTGGGTTTAACACCAAAAGTTAAAGGAAACAAAAGCAAAAAACAAAGCAGAGGGGAGCACAAGAAACTGAAAAGCTTCTGCACAGCACAGGATACCATCAACAAAATGAAAAAGCAACCTACTAAAGGAGAAAATACTGGCAAATCATGTATCTGATAAGGGGTTAATGTCCAAAATAGATAAAGCACTCACACAACTCAATAGCAAAAAACCAAACTGCTATTATAAAATGGACAGAGGATCTGAATAGACAACTGTCCAAAATGTAGAGATAGCCAATAGGTACATCAGAAGATGTTCAATAGCACTAATAATCAGGGAAATGCAGATCAAAACCACAGACAGCAGGAATGCATAAGCCTGTGATGGTACATGGAAGAGAGTAGTGTCAAATGAAGTTGGAAAGACATGCTGGCCTCAGTCACGGAGGGGGTGAGAATGAGATATCACCTCATACCTAGTAGAATGGCTATTATCAAAAACAAGAGATGTTAACTATATTGGAATTAAAAACTTAATTAAAAAAAGATGAGATAAGTGTTGGTGAAGATGTGCAGAAAGGGGAACCTTTATGCACTACTGGTGGGAATGTAAATTGGTGCAACCACTATGAACAAAAGTAGAGCAGTTCCTCCAAAAATTAAAAAATAGAACTACCATTCGATCTAGCAATTCCAGTTTTGGGTATTTATCTGAAGGAAACAAAAACACTAACTTATTAGTGATATCTGGGCTCCCATGTTCACTGCAGCATTATGAAAGCAACCTAAGCATTCATCAATGGATGAATGGATACAGAGAATCTCTCTCTCTCTCACGCACACACAGTGAGAGAGAGAGAGAGAGGGAGAGATTATTCAGCCATAAAAGGAGAAAATTTGTGACAACATAGATGGAGCTTGAGGGCATTATGGTCAATAAGTCAGCTAGAGAAAGACAAACACCTTATGATTTCATAGGTGGAATCTAAAAAATCTAAAAAACAAAGAAGAGAAAGCAAATGAAACTATAGATACAGAACACAGATTGGTGGTTGCCAGAGATGGTGGGGAGTAGGGTGGGTGAAATGGGTGAAGGTGGTTAAAAGATACAAACTTTCATTAACAGGTAAGTAAGTCTTAGGGATGTAATGCACAGCATGGTAACTATAATAATACTGTGTTGTATATTTAAAAGTTGCTACAAGAGGGGCGCCTGGGTGGCTCAGTTGGTTAAGCGTCTGCCTTCAGCTCAGGTTGGTCCTGGGGTCGAGCCCCGCATCGGGTTCCCTGTTTGGCAGGGAGTCTGCTTTTCCCTCTGCCTCTGCCCTGCTCATGCTCTCTCTCTCACGCTAATAAATAAAATCTTTTTTAAAAAGTTGCTACAAGAGTAGATCTTAAAAGTTCTCATCAAAAGAAAAGAATCTGTAACCCTGTGTAGTGATGAATGTTAAACTAGACTTCCTGTAACGATCATTTCACAATATATGCAAATACTGATGTTGTAGACTTGAAACTAATATGTTATATACCAACTATATCTCCATTAAAAAAAAGAAATTCCACCCTAGATTAAGATTGCCTGCAACAAAATTGCATACGAAGACCCTAATTCCTCCACTATCAAGCCTCTAATTATTCTCTTCAGCTGCCTTTTTCATTTGACCCCCTTTGTTGGTCTGGTGGTCTTACTGCGTGTTAGACCGTGGCCACTAACACCATCAGACTCTTAGCTTCAGGTATAAAGAACTTTTTCTTTTCTTTCTTCTTCTTATTTTTTAAATTTTATTATGTCAGTCACCATACATTACATCATTAGTTTTTGATGTAGTGTTCCATGATTCATTGTTTGCATATAACACCCAGTGCTCCATTCAGTATGTGCCCTCCTTAATACCCATTACCGGGCTAACCCATGAACTCTTTTTCTTCTTAGCGTTCTTCCTCTAATAAATAATCAGTCCATTAAATTAAATTTTGAAAAGCTACTTGTTTGATAACCCAATCCATTTTTCAAAGATAACAGGGAACAGGGAAAGAAATAATACCTAACTCTAGGACCTGGAAATTGCACACTTTCAATTCCTTTCCCTTGATTCTTCCTGCTGTGTGGTAATCCATATTTCCTGTCTTAGTATAAAGCAAATCAATAATCTGAATTTTCCTTTCTTTCTATATTATCTTTATTCTCAGAAGCCAGGGAGGAAATTTATTAGGTGCTTTCACTGAAAGGACTTCCCAGTTGTGCTACATCATCCACAGGAAGAATCAAGTGAGGTGCAGGAGATCAGCAAAACACTTCACTGAGCAGCACGGGGAAGATCAGTAAGAAGAGGAAAGGAAAATGGATGTCATTATCACCCATACGATATTGGGAGAAAGATGATTTTTCTGATATGCCCTATCTAACATATCTAATCATTAGTGTAAGGACTCCTGGGGACAATGGGAAGTGATGATAGTTGATTACGATTTTTGAAACAAAGCTCAGTGTTCTCAGAGAAATAAATCTGGATCAAACATCAGGAAAAGGGAAAACCACAAAAGATGAGAAGAGTATAAAGCAGGCAAACA
Source organism: Phoca vitulina (assembly GCF_004348235.1). Classification (NCBI taxonomy): domain Eukaryota; kingdom Metazoa; phylum Chordata; class Mammalia; order Carnivora; family Phocidae; genus Phoca; species Phoca vitulina. Next base: position 49,032,039 of record NW_022589705.1, read on the forward strand.
CTCTTCCTTCTAGTTCATATTAGCAGGATACAGACATCCATTTCTTCATAGACTAACTATTGAGGGCACGGGCTGTGTGCTATGGGGTTACCTAGATAAACGAAGCCTGTAGTGTGCCCTCCCAATGCTCATATCCTAGGAGGGAAAGTAAGCACAAAACTAATTTCTAAAAGGAGAACGCCACCATGCCAAATGAGACATAGAGGTGAAGTGCTCAAGCTTTTCATAGAAGGGAAAGTGGGAGAGGAGAGTTTGAGAAATATGGACAAAATTTTCATGGATGAGAAGGCATCTGGATGGCCTGGGAGAGGATGTCAGTTGTGGACACGAAGAGAGTGGGAATGGCCCTTCTGGCCGAGAGGCGATGCCTGAGCAAAGGCAAGTGGCAGGAAGGCATGGGCCTGGGAGGACATGCAGAGGCCGATCCATGGAAAAGAGTGCAGCAAATGAGGTTGGGAAGGCGAGCTGGCCTCAGTCATGGAGGGGCTGGAATGCCAGGCTAAGGATTATCAGTGGAATCATAAATCTGATCATGGAATCTGGAAAATGTAATAAGCAGCTCTATAAAATGGAAGAGATAGGCATCAGATACACACATGTGGGCAAACACAGATTATATGTGATTTAAAACTTTGGTTAAAATTTTACATGGAATAAATGAGAAAGTGGTACACTTTGAAAATCTGAAAAAAAAAAAATTTCAATGGGCATTTATGCTTGGAGAGACTAAAGAAAGACACTGAGAAGAAGAGAATGTCTACTATTCAGGTGTAAACCAAATTAGCAAGATATCTAAACCATAATACATTTGAGAGAGAAACTGACAAAATTGAATGATGATGCTATTCTACACCATATCGCTGACATCAGCCCTGTGCAGTAGCAGAAAAGGAACTATCTCCATTGAATAGATGTGAAAACAAAAGCTCAGATACCTTAGGTGACCTGGCTGAAATCACAAGGTTATTAAATGTTAGAGCCATGAATCCAACCCATTTTTTTCTCACTCTGGTATCCTTTTCATTAATCCAATCTGCCTTATTTCTAAAAATACATTTTGTGTTCACAGTTAGGATGAAGCCCATTCTGTAACTATGCAGTTGCTATTTTATTTTTGGATTTAAAGAAAGAAATCTTATTTTCTTCTTTTAATTAAAGCAAATATTTTTATCTTCATGTAAATGTAGACTCATTTCCTTTTGTTCCCATGTGAATTTAGAAAAGAGAACGTTGTGGTTTCATTTTTGGACTGGCAAAGTTTAATACTTAGTGTGTCTTAAGCTCGATATTTAAGCTCACTTCCATAATTGAACTGAAGGCTAATTTTAAAAGGCTTATAAGAATTCACAAAAACGGGATTGTGACTATCCCCAGGGAGATTCTTTTGGGATAGGTCCATGCCAATAGTGAACTGGGTTTAGCTCCTTACTACTGGTTGGAAGTCACACTAGTATTTGGTCCTGCTCTTCTGACAGGACTGGAACCGTGGGGTGGGTAGTCCTCGAAATACAAAATCAAATTGGTTTTTTGAAAATTCTGCCTCTACTTAGGACTCCTCAGCCTCACTTTTTTTTTTTTTTTTTAAGATTTTATTTATTTATTTTAGAGAGAGGGAGCACACGAGTGGTGAGGAGAGGCAGAGGGAGAGGGAGAATCCTGAGCAGACACCGTGCTAAGCACGGAGCCTGACGTGGGGGCTCAGTCTCACGACCCTGAGATCATGACCTGAGCGGAAATCAAGAGCTGGACACTTAACTGACTGAGCCACCCAGGCGCCCCTCCTCAGCCTCACTTTTACCTTTAGCCCCACTTTACCTTCTCTGCGTCTTTTGTCTCATTAGTGGAGTTAGATTAGATGGAGAACCTAAAACGAACAACTGCACTAGTTCTTCTAGAATCTGTATCAACCCCTTAATATTCTTTTCTTATGGTTTCAAGTCCAGCTTTTGGACTTTATACCTAGAGAAACATGAATTTATCTTCTCTGCATTAAGCATAGTTCACTTCTAAAATTTTATTTAAATACAATTTTTCTCTTGGGGCTTCTGGGTGGCTCAGTCGGTTAAGCGTCTGCCTTCGGCTCAGGTCATGATCCCGGGGTCCTGGGATCGAGCCCTGCATCAGGCTTCCCGCCTGGTGGGGAGCCTGCTTCTCCCTCTCCCTCTGCTGCTCTCCTTGTGTTCCCTCTCTGTCAAATAAATAAAATCTTTTTAAAAAGTACAATTTCTCTCTCTTCCCCAGTTAAAAATATCTTAAAACCAAATTTGCTTTATTTTGTGACATTAATGACATAACAATGTCTCTTCCTCATATATATGCATAGATATTTTCAATTTTCACATTAATTTTTGCTTCTCAGCTACTTGCCTTTCCTCATAAATAATGTTAAGTTTTAACTTTGAATTTAAGGACTGATCCTCCAAAAGTATTGGAGCACATTCCAAAAAATAAAATTTGAGTGCCTCACAAGTTTCAGTCTGCCAGGTTATACAAATTCTGTATCTTAGGTTTAAGTATGTTTAATAAGGACTCTTAGAGTGCCTGAGTGGCAAAGTCAGTTAAGTGACCAACTCTTGGTTTCAGCTCAGGTCATGATCTCAGAGTCGTGAGATCGAGCCCCACATCGGGCTCCGTGCTCAGCATAGAGTCTGCTTAAGACTCTCTTTCCCTCTGCCCCTCCCCCTGCCCTCTCTCAAATAAATAAATCTTTTTTTTTTTTTTAAGGACTCTTACACATTAAAATCCTTTGAAAAATTAGACTAACATGTGAGAGTAGCAATTCAAAACTATCTTTAGATTTACGTATACTGTACACTATTCTTTTATTAATTTTTTTAACATTTAAAAAACTGATTTCGCTTATAAACAAAGATTTTAAAGTCATGAGGGTAACTAAATTCCAAGTGGTTGTTTTCCTTAATTCCAATTTTTAGCAAACATCATTTTTTAAAGTATTTTCCAAATTATTGGCTAGGGTTAATATAATCTGTGGTTCCATAATTACTGTTTAAAGTAGCTTTAGGTTGTTAAAAATATTTCATACAGTTGGTGTTTTGTCACAAGGTTCTGATCTACCACAGTCCACACAAAAATCTTTTTGGCCGGTCTCTGCACCTTTTTCCCACTAGGTGGCAGCATTAGGCTCTATATGAACGGACTGAACACCAACCAGGCCTTTTTGTTCATTTTTCAGTTTCCTATTTCCTCATCACAGAGTCTTATTACACATTCTGTGGTTGATTCCCTGAACAGGCAATCAGCTTCCTTGCAGGAAAGACTCCTGTAACCAAGGGCAACACAAGAGTACAACAGGCAGGTATATAGTATTCCCCTAAAATACCACATACCAGACAGCTAACCAGTTTGGCAAGTGTCAAACAAAAACCCTAAACCACAATTTAAACAGTCCTACAAAACAGCTGAAAAAATTCCTACATTATTCTTTACATTATTACACTCATGACTATGTCAAACTGAAAAGTTGCCTAAGGGAAATCGTGACCTATTTTACCATATTTTACTAAAAAGGGGAGAGGAAGGAAATGTCTTGTTTTTGACAGATCTATAATTAGATGTTAGGTGTAGGCATTTAATAAAAACTTAATGGGCTCAAAGCCTTTTCCCTTAAGGCGGGCTTCTCCCAACCATCTGACGTAGATGTACCTATTTATCGCTACCTAGAACCTGACATTTCAAACTCCATTTATACAACCTGACAGGATTATGGGGTGCCTGGTTGGCTCAGTGGGTGGAGCATGGGACTCGATCTCAGGGATCTCAGGGTTGTGAGTTCGAGCCCCACATTGGGTATAGAGATTAAAAATAAAATTAAAAACAAAACCACACGCACAAATTAATGGGATTATACCCCTGACCCTAATGCTATCATCGCTCGAGGGTTACTATAAATTTTTAACTACATCTATTTTTAAGTTTTCTCAATAAGAGAATATTTAAGAAATGCACTTTTTGAGAAAATTAATAACTATGGCTCAATGGCAATACCCCATTATTATAATCAACTAGAGAAACAGGATGGGTAGCCCATTTTAAATTGTTTTCTGACTAGAACAAGATCTGTAATTAATTTAACTTGTTTTCTTATCATTATATACTTTCAGGATCTCTAAAACACTGAGGGGAAAATGCTACCCTCTATTTAGTACAGGTAGGCTTTTGTTTTTTTAGAGTCCAACATTTGTTGGTACTCACAAGGTTGCACAACCATCACCACAATCTAATTCCAGAGTATTTTCATCACTCCAAAAGATGCCCTGTACCTGTTAACAGTTACTCCACAACTCCTACTTCCCTGACCCCCAGTAACTGTTCACGTTCTCTTTGAATTTGTCTATTCTGGACATTTCATATAAATGGGATCATATAATATGTGACCTTTCATGTCTGGCTTATTTCACTTAGCATAATGATTTCAAGTTTCATCCATGCTGTGACAAAGATCAGTATTCCATTCCTTTTATAGACCATAACATTGCATTGTATGGATATGCCACAGTTTGTTTATGCATTCATCAACTGATTGACATGTGGGTCATTTCCCTTTTGGCTATGATGAATAATGCTGCTATGAAAATTAATGCCCAACTTTGTGTATAGACCTAGATTTTCAGTTCTCTTGGGTCTATATGTAGGAGTGAAATTCCTAGGTCCTATGGTAACTGTGTGTTTAACATTTTGAGGAACTGCCAAATTTTTCCAAAGCAGCTGCACCATTTTAATTCCCTCCCAGCAATGTATGAGGGTACCAATTTCTCCACATTGTTGCCAACATTTGTTATGGTTCATTTTTCTTCATTCTCTATTCTTTCTATTCTTCAGCCTGGATAATCTCAATTGACCTATCTTCCAAACATGTTGATTCTTTCTTCTGCCTGTTCAAATCTGCTATGCTCTAGTAAATCATATCGGCTATTGTACTTATTCAAATCCAGAACTTCCACTTGGTCCTTTTCTAATAATTATTGCCAGTTTTATTGATGCTTTTCTTGAGGAGAGAACATTTGGAGCTTCTTCTTGTGTCCGTTTTTGCTGATGTCCTCTATGGCCTGCATTTTCCATTTAGGCCTATGATACACTGCAAATTAATTTTAGAGCATGGTTTGAGGCAAAAGTCAGGCTTCATGTTTTCCAATACAGATAATCAGTTGTTCTAACAACATTTCTGTTCTTTGCCTATTTAATTGTTTAGGCATTTGGGTCAAAAATCAGATTACCATTTAAGTATGGGCCTATATTTGGACTCTATTCTGTTCTAGCGATCTATATGCCTATCATCATGCCCACACAGTACTTAGCCTGATGGTTATGACTTTATAGCACATCTTGAAGCTATAGAGGAAGTCCTCGAGCTGTGTTCTTTCATAAGATTTTAGCTTCCTTTGCATTTTAATACGAACTTTAAAAATCAGCTTGTCAATTTCTATTTGAGAAAATGGCTACTGAGAAACTGGTTGGGATAACACAATCTATAGATCAGTTTGGAGAGAACCAATATATTACCAATATTAAGTCTTCCAATTCACTGACATGGGATAGCTCTCCATTCATAGGCATCTTTCATTTCTCACAGCAATGTCTTGTAGTTTTCATTGTTCCTATAAATCTTCTACTTTATTGCTACATATTTCATGTTTGACACTGTTGTAAATGTAAATTAAAAAATTTTTTTTTCCAATTGTTTGCTGCTTGACACAGAAACTATAGATTTTTGCATATTGCCCTCTATCTTGTGACTTTGCAAAGTTTATTAGTTTTATTGATTGCTTTTTAGGGGGATTTTTCATGTAAACACTCATACAAAGAGAGACATTTTTACTTTTCCTTCCCATTTTATGCCCTTTTTTAATTTAATTTTTTTGAGAGAGAGAGAGAGAGAGAGCGTGCAAACAGGAGTTGGAGAAGAGAGGCAGAGGGAGAGGGAGAATCTTAAGCAGGCTCCACACCCAGCACAGAGTCTGACAGGAGCCTGATGCGGGGACTCCATCTCATGACCCTGAGATCATGACCCAAGCCAAAAATCAAGAGTCAGATGCTTAACTGACTGTGCCACCTAGGCGCCCCATTATACTTTTTTTTTTTTTAAAGATTTTATTTATTTATTTGACAGAGAGAGACACAGCGAGAGAGGGAACACAAGCAGGAGGAGCGGGAGAGGGAGAAGCAGGCTCCCCGCTGAGCAGGGAGCCTGATGCGGGGCTCGATCCCAGGACCCTGGGATCATGACCTGAGCCGAAGGCAGACGCTTAACAACTGAGCCACCCAGGCGCCCCCCGCCATTATACCCTTTTTAAAAAACCTAGCTGCACTAAATCCTCCCATAAAATGTTGAATAGAAGAGGTATATATTCCAGCCTTATCCTGACAATCTCTTTGTTTTAATAGGGGCATGCACTCCATTTTTATTTAACTATTATCGTCATTCAATTTAGATTTCCTGCCTAGCTATTTGTTTTCTATTCACCCTGTGTCTTTTTTTTCCTTTCCTGACATTTTTTGGCTTAATCAAATGTTCTTAGAATTCCATCGTAACTAACCTATTGACATTTTAGGTGTACTGTTTTGTATTTTTTTTAAATGGTAGCTCTATGGAGGACAATGCTTTCTATAACTTATCACAGACAGCTCAGGGTTACTGTTCTACTTCATGTAAAATGTAATGTAAAATTTTACATAAAATGTACATTTGAATAACCCCACAACTGTGCTTTCATTCACCTCATACTATTATCAAATATGTTGTATCTATGAACATTATAAACCCCACACTACAATGTTATAATTTTGCTTTTAAATAAATTAAGAGAAAATATATAGTATTTTATTTACCCACATATTTACCAGTTGTTTTAACACCATAGTTCTCATTGAGGATCAATCTATTGGGTAGAGGACAAAGATACTGCTAAATATGTTAAAATGCACAGGATAGCTTCTCCTACAGACAGATAATTACCCAGCCCACAAGGCCAACAGAGCCAAGGCTGAGAAACTCTACCTTAAGAATAATGAACATTATTTTTATCTGGTTGCTTTCAAGATACCCTCTTTAGAATTACATTAACTGATGTGTCTAGGTAAAATGTTCTTTTTATTTATCCTGCTTTGTAGGGGAAGTGTCTGAGCCTGTTAGATCTGGAGGTTTTTTAAACCAAATTTAGGAAATTTTTTACCATTATTTTTTCAAATATTTCATGTCACATTATCTTTTCCCTCTCCTCCTGGGACTGCAATTACCCACATTTTAGACTGCTTGGTATCATCCCTCAGGTCTTTGGGATCTGTTCACTGATTTTCTGTCATTTCTGTTCTCCATATTGAATTTTTTTTGTCTTCACATTAATTGAAACTTTTTTTCCTGTTTTCTCCAATCTCGCTAAGCCCATCCATTGTTTTTATTTTTTCCCCCCAGATACTACACTTTTCATTTGGAGAGTTTCTATACTTCTTTTTTAGTTTATATTTCTTGCTGAAAATCCCTACCTGTTCATTATGACTTTATTTTCCTTAGGTTCTTGAACAAATAACAGCTGCTTTAAATAAATCCTTGTCTACTAAGACCAACATCTGGGTTATCTTGGGGTCAGTTTCTATATATGACTTTTCTTCTTAATTGTGGGTCCCATTTCTTGTTTCTTCAACTATCTAGGAGTTTCATTTACTGATTATAGATGATATATCATAAAGACCATAGATGTATAACTTTCCTCTAAAGATTGTTGATTTTTGTTGTAAGAAGGAGATAACTTTGCTGAATTCAAACTCAAACTTCTGTGCAGGGGAGGAACTGAATCCTTTCCCAGTTCGTTCAGGATTGAAATCTCCCTCACAAACATGGTTCAGAGGTCAGACAAGTGTATTTCAGCTGAGTTTACACACGGATTTTGAGGCTCCTTCCTAAGCCACCCCGTTTTTCAGGGAGTTCATGCTTGCTTTTCAGCCTTGTTAAGGGTTCTCAACTCTGCTCAGAGTCCAGCAGCCAGCAAGAACACTGACTACAGGTGGTGTTAGGCAAAAAGACAAATCTCATCCAGGGCAGCTTCCCTCTTTCAAGGACTAACTCCCTCCTTCAGGTTCTGCCTGCTTTTGATCACGCCCCAGGGTCTTCAAATAGTTGTTTCTCTTTCATATTTAGTCCAGTTTTAATAATAGTTATCTGCAGGGGGAATAATCTGATATAAGCAACTTCGCCAATATTGGAATACCAGTTAGGATTTTTAAATGTAATAGTTTTATTGGAAATAAGGATTATATCCATCTATACCTTGATACATTCATCTCTTCTAATCCTTATACACAGGGCTGACACAAAAGAAAGAAACGGTTTCTATGAAGCACTACTTCCATGCCTGAAGAAGCTTCTCCATGGCATAATGAAAATCATGCAGACTTCGTTATCATAGAAATTGTTTGCTGACTGCATGAACTTACAAAGATGATTAAATTCTCTATGCTTTTCTACTTGTATTATGGAGGTAGTCTCACAGGGTTGTTAGAAAGGTTAAATGTTTATATTGCAAAGCATACAGCACACGTTAAAACCAAAACAAAAAATGTTGGTTTCTTTTCCTTAGACCTCTTCCTCCATTCCAGCATAGAATAGAAGGAATAGAAGGAATTCCTAAAACATGACCACTTTTTTTTCTAGTTACTTTATTCCATTAGTAACATCTAGTTAAGTTCACTTCCCAAGGAGGAAAGAACACAAGACTGAAAACAAATCTCACTTGATGAACACACACAAGGTAGAAGCAGGGACTGTCCCAGGGGATGATAAATCCAGGGAAGATTCACACCTCCACAGTGTCTCTGGGTCAGCAAGGATAGAGGCAGAAGGAAGACTGGCAAGTAAAAGGCATCTTTATCACAGAACTTCTCCATGTGTAAATAGAAAAGGGTCTTTCTGTGGATAAGTATACAATAAACAACAGTAATCTAATAAGCAAAACTGCTGATGAGAAAAGCAGAACAAATTTCAAAAGTGAAATAAATGAGATGGTAAAGAAAATATTAACTTTAAAAAATTAAATCATACAGGTCGGCTGGGTAGATGGCAGAGTAGAAGGACCCTAAGTTCACCCTGTCCCATGGATACAAATAGATAACACCCTTATCAGTGTAAATAACCTAGGAAATGACCTGAAGACTGGCAGAACTCCACAACTAAAGGCAGGAAGAGCCACAATGAAGAAGGAAGAAGGCTGAAGACATGGCTCTGGAGTGAAAGGGACTGTGGCCATTCACAGTGGGGAGGGAGCCAGGGGTGCAGAGAAAGGCAGAACACAGACTTTCACAGTGGGGAGCTCACAAAGGGAGAGGATGAATCTCCATAATATTTGCTTTTGAAATTGAGAGGGCCAAATTTCATGAGTTCTTAAAACCAGCAGGACTTAAAGCCTGGAATTTTAAAAGTCAGCAGGCTCTTGGAGAGCCTGGATGGTGTTAGGAAGCCAAGCCCTCCCCTTAAAAAGACAGGATGACAAACAGCCCATGCAGATATAGTGTAGAACCAGCAGTTTGAAAACGTTGGGGGCAGACAGGAAGGACAGTGATTTCTCAACTCAGAGCATGGCCTGGAGAGACAGGGAGCATGGGGAGACCCCTCCAGGAACAAAGGAGCTGGCAGGCATCATTCCCTCCCCTGGCCCCCAGCATAAACAACAGCTATCTGCAGGAACCAGTGCAGTATGGACACTCCTTACCTAACTTGCTTACACCAAACCCTTCCCTCCACCACCACTCCTCACCCCACCCTTCAGTGGATCCAGCCTTCCCAGTCATACATGCCTCAATCCTGGCACTGTGGGCCTCTTCCCCAGAAGACCAGGGAAAACCCTGCCAACACCACATCTCCAGACCTGTGTGTTTTGTGGGACCTAGTTCCGGCAGTGGCACGTCTCACTTAGCGAGCAAACCACTGCACACCTTGCTGCCCACAATAGGCAAAGAGAGCCTCTGCAGAGAACTGAACTGAAGGAAAAAGAGGCCAAGACTCAACAGCATAGCACACGCAACACACGTAGGAGATACTCCCTAAAGGGCCAGGTCAAGGGGAACAGGGAACACAGCATTGAGGGCACTACAGGATCTATTCTTCATAAAGCTATTATTGTTTTTTGTTTTGTTTTGTTTTGTTTTTAAAGATTTTATTTATTTATTTGACATAGAGAGAGAACAAGTAGGCAGAGAGGCAGGCAGAGGGAGAGGGAGAAGCAGGCTCCCCACTGAGCAGGGAGCCCAATGCGGGGCTTGATCCCAGAACCCTGGGATCATGATCTGAGCCGAAGGCAGCCACTTAACTGGCTGAGCCACCCAGGCGCCCCCATAAAGCTATTATTGTTAAGAGCAAAAGAAGTAGCTGACTTTCCTAACACAGAGAAACAGACAAAGTCAAACAAAATGAGGAGACAGCAAAAAATCTCCCATATGAAAGGACAGGACCAAACCACAGTAAGAGATCAAAGTGAAACATATATAAATAATGTGCCCGATAGAGAATATAAAGTAATAATCACAAAGATACTCCCTGGACTGGAGAAAAGAGGACATCAGTAAGACCCTTAACACAGAGATTGAAAAAGAACCAATCAGAGATCAAGAACACAATAAATGAAATTAAAAATACGCTTCATGGACTAAATAGGCTAGATGAAGCAGAGGAATGAATTAATGACATGCAACACAGAGTAATGGAAAGTAACCAAATTGAGCAAAGGAAAGGAAAAAAATTACGCAAATTGAGAACTGTTGTAGGGAACTCAGTGATTCCATCAAGCATAATAACATTTGTATTACAGGGATCTCAGAAGGAGAGAGAGATAAGGTGGCAGAAAACTTATTTGAAGAAATACTAGCTGAAAACTTCCCTAATCTGGGGGAGGGAACAGATACCCAGATTCAGGAGGCACAAAGAGCCTCCCCCCAAAATTCAACCCAAGGAGGGCCACACCAAGACACAAAGTAATTAAAATGGCAAAAAGTAGCAATAAAGAAAAAGTTTTAAAAGCAACAATAGAAAAGACAGTTACATACAAGGGAAACTCCATAACATTATCAGGATTTTTCAATAGAAACTTTGCAGGACAGAAGAGAGTGGTATGATATATTTAAAGTGCTGAAAGAAAAAAAAAGTGCAACCAAGAATACTCTATCCAGCAAGGCTATCATTCTGAATAGAAGGAGAGTAAAGAGTTTCTCATACAAACAAAACTAAAGGAGTTCATGACCATTAAATGAGTCCTACAAGAATATTAAAGAGGACTCTTTGAATGGAAAGGAAAACCATAGAGAGAGTATGAAGAGTAAAAAACACAAAAGCAGTAAAAATAAATATATCTGTAAAAATTGGTCAAGGGATTCCTAAAAAAAGGATGTAAAATATGACACCATATACCTAAAATGTGGGGGGTTGGGGGTAGGGAGAGGAGTAAAGAATGGGTTTAAACTTAAGTGACCATCAACTTAATATAGACTGCTATATGCAGAAGATGTTATATACAAACCTAATGGTAACCACAAATCAAAACCCAGTAATAGATATGCAAAAATAAAGAGAAAGAAATCCAAATATATCACTAAAGAAAGCCAATAAACCATGAGAGGGTGCAAGAGAAGGATTAGAGAAAATCTATTGAAAAAACAACCACAAGGGGCACCTGGGTGGCTCAGTTGTTAAGCATCTGCCTTCGGCTCAGGTCATGGTCCCAGGGTCCTGGGATCGGGCCCCGCAGCAGGCTCCCTGCTTGGCAGGAAGCCTGCTTCTCCCTCTCCCACTCCCCCTGCTTGTGTTCCCTCTCTTGCTGTGTCTCTCTCTGTCAAATAAATAAATAAATCTTAAAAAAAAAATAAAAAACAACCACAAAACAAGTAATAAAATGGCAATAAATACATGTCTGTCAATAATTACTTTGAATGTAAATGGACTAAATGCTCCAATCAAAAGACATAGGGTGTCAGAATGGACTAAAAAACAAGATCCATCTCTCTGCTGCCTACAAGTGAGTCATTTCAAACCAAAAGACATCTGCAGATTTAAAGTGAGGGGATAGAGAAACATTTATCATTTAAAACAAAGTCAGGGTAGCAATGCTTGTATCAGAAAAATAGACTTTAAAACAAAGACTGTAACAAGAGACAAAAAAGGACACTGTATAAGAATAAAGGAGACGATCCAATAAGAGGATATAACAATTGTAAATATACATGCACCCAACATGGGAGAACCCAAATACATAAAACTGTTAATAACAAACATAAAGGGAACAATTACTAGTAATACAATAATGGTAGGGGACCTTAACACCCTATTTACATTGATGGACAGATCATCCAAACAGAAAATCAATAAGGAAACAATCATTTTGAATGACTCATTGGACCAGATAGATTTAACAGACATATTTAGGACACTCCAGCCTAAAACAGCAGGATACACATTCTTTTCAAGCACACATGGAACATTCTCCAGAATAGATCACATATTAGGCCACAAAACAAGCCTCAACAAATTCAAAAGATCAAAGTCATACCATGCATCTTTTCTGACCATAATGCTATGAAACTAGAAATCAATCACAAGAAAAAATCTGGGAAGAGCACAAATACATGCAGCTTAAATAACATGCTACTAAACAATGAATGGGTCAACCAGAAATCAAAGAAAAAAATCAGTAATTACATGAAAATAAATGAAAATGAAAACACAATGGTCCAAAATCTTTGGGATGCAGCAAAAGCTGTTCTAAGAGGAAGTTTATAGCAACACAGCCCTACCTCAAGAAGCAAGAAAAATCACAAACAACCTTACCTTACACCTAAAGAAGATAGAAAAAGAAGAACAAACCCCAAACCCACCAAAAGGAAGGAAATAATAAAGATTAGAGCAGAAATAAATGATACAGAAACTAAAAAAAAAAAAAAAAAAAAAAAAAATCAATGAAATCAGGAGCTGTTTCTTTCAGAAGATCAACAAAATTGATAAACTCTTAGCAAGACCCATTAGAGAGAAAGACCAAATAAACAAAATTACTAATGAAAGAGGAGAAATAACAACCAATACCACAAAAATACAAACAATTCTAACAGAATATTATGAAAGCCTATATGCCAAACAGATTGGGCAACTTAGAAGAAATGGATAAATTCTGAACAGACCAGGTACTGGTAGGGAGATTGAACCAGTAATCAAAAAACTCCCAAAAAACAAAAGTCCAGGACCAGACAGCTTCACAGGTGAATTCTACCAAACATTTAAAAAAGAGTTAATACCGATTCTTACCAAATGATTCCAAAAAATAGAAGAGGAAGGAAAACTTCTAAATTCTTTTTATGAGGCCAGTATCACCCTGATACCAAAATCAGATAAAGACACCACAAAAAATAAAAATTACAAGAGAGCAAGAACACAATAGGCCAATATCTCTCATGAATATAGATGCAAAAATCCTCAACAAAATATAAGAAAACTGAATCCAAAAATATATTTAAAAAATCATGTACCACGATCAAGTGGAATTTATTCCCAGATGAAAGGGTGGTTTAATATTCACAAAACAATCACTGTGATATGTCACATCTAGAAAGGATAAAAACCATATGATCATTTCAATAGATGCAGAAAAAGCATTTGATAAAGTACAACATCCATTCATAATAAAAATACTCTCTGCAAAGTAGGTCTAGATGGAACATATGTCAACATAATAAAGGCCTTATTTGAAAAACCCACAGCAAACATCATACTTAATGGGGAAAAACTGAGAGCTTTTCCCCTAAGATCAGGAACAAGACAAGCACGTCCACTCTCATCATTTTTATTCAACACAGTACTGCAAATCCTAGCTACAGCATTAAGACAACATAAAGAAATAAAAGGTATCTAAATTGGTAAGGAAGAAGTAAAACCTTCACTATTTGCAGATGACATGATATTACATATAGGAAACCTTAAAGACTCCACCAAAAAACTACTAGAACTGATAAATGAATTCAGTAAAGTTGCAAGGTATAAAATCAATGTACAGAAATCTGTTGCATTCCTATACACTAATAATGAAGCAGCAGAAATTGAAAATAAAAAAACAATCCTATTTACAATTGCACCAAATACATTAAATATCTAGGAATAAACTTAACCAAAGACCTGAATTCTGAAAACTATAAAATACCAATGAAAGAAATTCAAGACAAGGCAAAGAAATGGAAAGACATTCCATGCTCATGGATTGGAAGAACCAATACTGTTAAAATGTCCATACTACCCAAAGCAATCTACAGATTTAACGCAATCCCTATTAAATACCAAGAGCATTTTTCACAGAACTGGAACAATCCTAAAATTTTTATGGAACCACAAAGGACCTCAAATAGTCAAAGCAGTCTTGAAAAGGAAAACAAAACTGGAGGTATCACAATTCCAGATTTCAAGTTATATTACAAAGTGGTAGTGATTGAAACAGTATGGTACTGGCATAAAAACACACACACAGATCAATAGAAGAGAAGAGAAAGCCCAGAAATAAACCCACAATTATGCCAGACAATTATATGGTCAATTAATCTTCAACAGAGGAAGAATAAACATACAATGGGAAAAGACAGTTTCTTCAACAAATAGTGTTGGGGGAAAACCACAGCAACAGGCAAAAGAATGAAACTGGACCACTTTATTTCACCATACACAAAAATAAACTCAAAATGGATTAAAGACCGAAATGTGAGGCCTGAAACCATAAAAATCCTTGAAGAGAACACAGGCAGTAATCTCTCTGACATCGGCCACATCAACACTGTTCTAAATGTCTCTTGAGGCAAGAGAAATAAAAGCAAAACTAAACTACTTGGACTACATCAAAATAAAAAGCTTCTGCACAGCAAAGGAAGCAATCAACAAAACTAAAAGGCAGCCTACTGAATGGGAGAAGATATTTGCAAATGACATATCTGATAAAGGGTTAGTACCCAAAATATACAAAGAACTGATACAACTCAACACACACAAAAAACCCAAATAATCCATTTAAGAAATGGGCAAAAGACATGAACAGACATTTCTCCAAAGAAGACATACAGATGGCTAACAGACACGTGAAAAGATGTTCAACATCACTTATCACACGGAAATGCAAATCAAAACTACAATGAGATATCACCTCACACCTGTCACAATGGCTAAAATAAAAAAACACAAGAAAAACAAGTATTAGCAAGGATATGAAGAAAAAGGAACCCCCATGCACTGTTGGTGGGAATGCAAACTGGTGCAGTCAATCTGGAAAACAGTATGGAGATTCCTCAAAATATTAAAAATAGAACCCGTATAATCCAGGAATTGTACCGTTAGGTATTTACCCCCCAAATACAAAAGCACTAATTAAAGGGATACATGCAACCCTATGTTTATTGCAGCATTATTTACAGTAGCCAAACTATGGAAGCAGCACAAGTGTCCACTGATAGATGAACAGATAAAGAAGATGTGGTATATATATGCAATGGAATATTACTCAGCCATAAAAAGAATGAAATCTTGCCATTTGCAACAACATGGGTAGAGCTAGCGTGTATAAAGCTAAGCAACAGAAGTCAAAGAAAGACAAATACCATATGATCTCACTCATTCCATATGTGGAATTTAAGAAACAAATGAGCAAAGGGAAAAAAAGAGAGAGACAAACCAAGAAACAGACTCTTAACTAGAGAGAACAAACTGGTTACCAGAGGGGAGGTGGGTGGGGGAAATGGGGGATGGGGATTAAAGAGTATGCTTATCATGATAAAATAAAGTGATAAAAAATTAAAAAGTTATATAAAAGTTAAATCATACATGTTTAAAAAATTTTTTTAAGTTTATTGTGCTTCCTCCTGTTTATAAAAGTAAATTTTGCTCCTTGTAAAGGAACAAAAAATTAGAATTGTACAGGACTATAATTTATAAATTTTTTTAAATTAACAACAAATTATGAAACATTTACCATGTGTTTACATAGTGTTTTACTTGATCTTTAATATTTGCATTGTATTTCTGGAATAAATATGACATAATTTGTTTACTTAGTCTTATAAATTGTTGGAAATTTAGGCTGTTTCTAATTTACAGAACTATAAATTATTTATAAATGATTTTACACATCTCTGATAATTTCTTTGGATTTTGTCACCTGTAAAAATAAGTAGCAGACAATGTCCTTACCTCGATTACTTAAATTGTTAACTAATAAAAGAATAAAAATGGAGTCTTATGAAAAGTCTATATGAGGGAATGTTTTCCAGGTTGTATTTGTATTAATTCATGATTACCATTCCTTGGATATAGGTCTGTTGGCACCTAATTACATCATCTTCCAACCTATATTTCTCCATCTTTTCCACAGGTATGTAAGAGACTTCATTACATATAATTCTAATATCCAGCTGTACCATTTTTACAGAATCTATTTCACCTGTGTTTCTAGTATCCTATCATAAAAGCATAAGGAGGCATCAATTGTTCCAAGCGAATTCACACAGGTTTTCTTTTCTAAAGGTTATTAGAGACAGATGAGGCAAACACAGGTGCTCCAAGGAAATCAGAGTGGAAGCATTGCTCCCACAGATAGGGCAGAGCTGAGAAGCTGATGTGCTGAGAAATAAGAAAGAATCTGAATCAGAATAGTAATTATAAGACTCCCACAATTATATCATCATATACTGCTACCATAATATATACTCTCAGCTTAAGCCACTGAGAATAACCTGAAGGAGAAAAGGCCAAAGTAAAATTGACATATTTAAGTAATGGCACAATATATCTTTGGAATATAATACTTTTTATGTTAGTGATTGATTGGTTTAAATGTTAGCCTAATAGTGCCTATAATTATGGTCGTGTGTCTGTAATCAATAAACAGCGGTGAAGAACAGAGGCATTTCCTTGAGTTCCTTAGTCGGGTGTACATTGGTATGACCACAAGTCAGCAGTTTTTCTGTAGAGAGCCAGATGGCAAATACTTAATCTTGTGGGTCATATAGTCTCCACTGTAGCTATTCAATTCTACCATTGTGGTACAATAGCACCACAGACAATATGTAAATGAATGGACGTGGCTGTATTCCAGTAAAACTTTTTTTACAAAACAGGCAGTGGGCTGGATTTGGTCTATAGTTTGTTGACCACTAGTGTAAACACCGAGAGGTAAATATCTAGCGCAAAATGATACTTAAGGTCTTGAACATGTCCTAAAATCCCAAATGAGCGAGGAATATTGTGCAGATGAGTGCAATTTTACTTTCCTATGATATTACAGGAATCACAATTTCATATTCAGTGAACTCAATATATAGTTGAACTAATTTCTCTAGATATCATCAAAACCTGAGAATCATTTATTTACCTGTGCATAATCACCAAAAGGTTGAGAATAAGAAATGCACTTTTCCAATGTGTGTTGTGATTCATTTCCCTGAGAGATTGCATCCAGAATATTGCTTGCAATTCCAGTCTTCTGTAGAGTGGTTTTATTTGCAGGGGCTAAAGGCAAACATCAATAATATTTTTAGCTAAAAGTTGTTTTGTTATAAATTATAAACAAAATACAAAACTCATTAATTCAACATATTCCCAAACAGAACACAGATTTTCATTTGCCAGTATATATCTATATTTCTTATCCCCAGGAGAAGAATATATAGTATATGATGTTGTCTTGTTCATTTAAAGCAACTGAAAATGGAAGTTTGCCTTATGGATAAATAATTTTGATGGAAACATTTTAAAGATATGTGTCTAATCTCTAAAAGAGGCAAACAAAATGTAAACTAATCATTCTTGTTAATGCAATAGTTGTAACCATCAATTTTTTTTTTTTTTTTTTAAAGATTTTATTTATTTATTTGACAGAGAGACACAGCGAGAAGGAACACAAGCAGGGGGAGTGGGAGAGGGAGAAGCAGCTTCTCACTGAGCAGGGAGCCCAATGTGGGGATCGATCCCAGGACCCTGGGATCATGACCTGAGCCGAAGGCAGACGCTTAATGACTGAGCCACCCAGGTGCCCCGTAACCATCAATTTTTAGACCAGATAAAAATGTAGTAGGTATAGGAGAAGCACATTAAATTTTTTTCTGGCTCTTTTAAAAAATTACAAATTAATGTCTAGGTTCAAGAGGATACTTTATAAAACAGAGAATATATATTAAAATCTTTCATTTCTTTTCTTTCAATTCTATTTTCCCAGAGGTAACAGTTTAGATTTTCCCAGATTTGCTGCGTGCATTTACACATTAAATATATACACATAAGGATATATAGCTTTAAACAAACGTAAATGGAATCATTTTATGCACACATTTGCTTTTTCCACTTAATTTGCTTTAGAGATTTCATATTAGTACATGTAGCTCTCCCTCAACTATAACAAAAAGTTGTATTGTATTCCATTTTATGATGATTTATTTTTTATTTAACCATTCCCCTATTGATGAACTTTAAGGCACTTTTCAGTTACACTATTGACAACCAACATTGTAGTGAATATCCTAGGGCCTAGAGCATACCACATTTGCAATTTTCCCTTAAAATTATATTTGATAATTAATTTACCTTAATTAAAGGCCTGAAAAGGTCTTCCAAAAAAGTAAATAAGAGTTCAACTTCTGCCAATTATCATTAGCACACATATTTTGGGGGTACTTTGCAAATATTCTGGATATATGAGATACACGGAGGTTTAAACCTCTATTTTAGAAATAGATTTAGAATAGAAATGATTCTATATATAGTAAAACATTATAGTATTGCCAATAATTCCCTTGCCCGATGATTTTCTATTATTATTCAAAAATAAATTGATTATATTCTTAAAAAAATGTTACAAAAGATTTTTTCCTTAAATAATTAGAATGCATTTTAAGTGTCTTAACTTTAGTTATTCTTTAATTCAAAGACTGGGGTCATAATTTAGGCATTCATGGCCAATAAGCATTATTTACTTCCATTCAATTAAAAATTAAAGTAAAACTGATTATGGAAAGTATTTAATAAAACGCCAAAATATTAATACTGAGCTCTCACTTACATGATAAGCACACACTGGGCAGCACACTTGCCAAGTTCAAGTATGGATTTTTACTGAGCCGTATTTCTTTTGGTGGTTCTCCCAACAGTGAAGTCTGATTCTTAGAGGCAGCCTATTTATCAAAAACAAAACAGTGGGTGTTTAATCAGAGGTACAGGAAAATAAAAATGTGGAAAGAGATTTATTTATTTATGCTTCAATAAATCTAGTCTAGTGTAATAAAAATTTGTGGAACCTCATATTTGAACATATGAAGTTATGGAATATTTCTGGATATTGATTAAAATGATCACATTCCACTTGCTATTACTTTTTCAATTAGTTTTTTTTTTTAAACTATTCCAGAACCATAAAACTTTAGAAATGAAAGAATTAAAGGGCTTCTTGTAAATCCTTCTTATTTGAACTAGGAGATAATTCAACTTCACAAGAAAAAATGAATCCCATATCTTATTTCCAGAAATACTGTTATCTACATTTTCTTATTAAGATTTTTATTTTATAGTATATGGCTACAGCCAAATGATAAAGGAAAGCTTACTTATCTCTGGTTCTAAATACCAAACAAAATAAGTGGATTTAATAAAATCCAAATCCACAGTTTAGAAGATAACCCTAGAAATTCACATTTCTTGAAAATATATCAGTAAATTTTATATAACTAGGTGTAAGAGTTCTAGTATTTCTTTTACAGAAGAAAAGGCTGATTCTTCAGATCATTTTTTTTTTTTAAGATTTTATTTATTCATTTGAGACAGAGAGATACAGAGAGAGAGAGCACGAGCAGGGGGTAGGGGCAGAGGGAGAGGGAAAAGCAGACTCCCTGCTGAGGTGGGAGCCCGATGTGGGGTTCAATCCCAGGACCCCAGGATCATGACCTGAGCCGAAGGCAGATGCTTAACCATCTGAGTCACCCAGGCACCCCTCATTTCATTTTGTTCTGAGACAATTTTTTACTTTTCACTTTCTGTGGGTAAAAACTTTTTAAATAAGACAATTCAGATTACTATAATTAAAGCTAGCAGCTAAGTTTTCATTTCAAATTAATTTTTATTTTGTTCCCTGAACAGAATGAAGGAAGTATAATCTCAAGTGCTTATTTCTATATTTGAGAGCAACAACTCCTTTTTTTCTTCCTTATCTGGCCAATATTATTGTATTTGGATTGAGAAATCTGTCTTGTACAACTTCATAAGCCCCAAAGAAGTCCAGATTTGCTTGTGATATGGATATAGATGTATTTATCTATTCAAATATGCTTACTCAATGTTTTCCATGCTCCAGGCACTGTGGCAAGCATTGATAATACTAAAATAAGTAAGACAGGGCGCCTGGGTGGCTCAGTAGGTTAAGCATCTGCCTTCAGCTCAAGTCATGATCTCAGGGTCCTGGGATTGAGCCTTGCGTCAGGCTCTCTGCTCAGCGGGGAGCCTGCCTCTCCCTCTCCCTTTGCTGCTCCCCCTGCTTTTGCTCTCTCTCTCACTCAAATAAATAAATAAAATCTTTAAAAAAATAAAATTCAACACTCAGCAAAGTTGGAATAGAAGGAAGCTATCTTAATATAACAGAAGTTATATATGAAAAGTCAACAACATACTCAATGGTGAAAGACTGAAATCTTTCCCTCTAACATCAAGAACAAGACAAAGCTGTCTGCTTTCACCACTTCTGTTCAACATAATATAGGAATTTTAGCTAGAGCAATTAAGTAGGAAAAAGAAATAAAAGACATCCAAACCAGAGTGGAAGAAGTAAAGTGATTTCTGCTTTTGGATGCATGAAAACCCTAAATGTTACACATACACAGACACAAACTATTAGAATAAATGAATTCAGCAAAGTTGCAGTATATAAAATCAACATACAGAAATCAGTTGCATTTCTACACACTAACAATGAACAATCGAAAAAGAAAATTAATAATTCCATTTACAACAGAATCAAAAAGAACTTAAGAATTAACTGAACCCCCCCAAAAGGAATAACTGAACCAAGGAAGAAAAATACTTACTTAAAACTACAAAACATGGCTGAAAGTGATATTTAAGCAGAAATCTCAATAAAGTGAGGGATTAAGCCATGAAAATATCTAAGACTGCACTGTCCAATATGATAGCTACTAGCTACACATGACTACTGAGCATAAGAAATGTGGATAGTTTAAACTGAGATGTATGTGGAATGTAAAATATATACTATATCTCAAATAGTACCAAAGAATGTAAAATATCTTAATAGCTCAGTACATATTACATTTTGAATATTTTGAATATACTGTATTAAATATTAAAAATGTTAAAAACAGGGGCACCTGGGTGGCTCAGTTGAGTGTCCAACTCTTGGTTTCAGCTCAGGTCATGATCTTGGGGTCCTGGAACCAAGCCCTATGTGTAGTTCTGTACTCAGTGTGGAGTCTGCTTGAGATTCTCTCTCTCACTCTCCCTCTGCCCTTTCCCCTGCGCATGCTCTCTCTCTCTCTCTAAAATAAAGAAATCTTAAAAAAAATTTAAAAACATTGCTGGGTTAAAAGACATAAATAAAAACTTTCTCTGTTGGGTGCCTGGGTGGCTCAGTCGTTAAGCGTCTGCCTTCGGCTCAGGTCATGATCCCAGGGTCCTGAGATCGAGTCCCACATTGGGCTCCCTGCTCGGCAGGAAGCCTACTTCTCCCTCTCCCAGTCCCCCTGCTTGTGTTCCTGCTCTCGCTATCTCTCTCTCTGTCAAATAAATAAAATCTTAAATTAAATAAAAAATAAAAATTTTCTCTGTCAAATAAATAAAATCTTTTTAAAAAAAACCTGTCAAATAAAATCTTAAAAAAAAAAAGATAAATAAAAGGAAAGGCATCCCATGTTCATGGATTAGAAGATGCATTGTTAAAAATGTCAGTATTAACCAGAGTGACCTACAGATTCAATATAGTCCCTATCAAAATTCCAACTTTTTTTTTTTTTTGCAGAAAAAGAAAAATCCACCCTAAAATTCATATGGAATTTCAAGAGACCCCAAATAGTCAAAACAATGTTGAAAAAGGTGAAAAATAGGAACAAGAATGGAAGGCTCATACTCTGTGATTTCAAACTTCCTACAAAGCTACAGTAATCTCAACAGTGTAGTACTGGCATAAAGACAGAAATACAGACAAATGGAATAGAATAGAAAACCCAGAAGTAAGTCCCTGCATATATGGTTAAATGATTTTTGTCAAGAGTGTCAAGATTATTCAATGGGGAAAGGACAGTCTTTTCAACAAAAGTGCTGGGAAATCTGGAAATCGCATGTGAAAGGGTAAGTAGATTCTCACCTTACACCATATACAAAAATTAACTCAAAGATCAAAGACCTAAATGCAAGAGCTAAAATTATAAAACTCTTAAAGGCTTAGGTAGAATGCTTCATGATATTGAATTTGCCAATGGTTTTTTTTTGGAGGGGGTCTGACAACAAAAGCAGAAGCAGAAAGTGAGAAAGAGAGAAAGAAAAAGAAAAAATAGATCATATGTTGGGCCACAAAATAAGGCTGAACAAATTTAAGAATACTGAAATCATATCAAGTATTGTTCTGACCACAATGGTATGAAACTAGAAATCAATAACAGGAGGGAAACTGGAGAATTCACAGATATACAAAATTAAACAACACATTCCCGAACAACCAACAGGTCAAAGAAGAAATCAAAAGAGAAGTAAAAAAATATCTTGAGACCAATGAGAATGGAAATATAGCATACCAAAACTTATCGAATACAGCAAAAGCAGTTCTAAGAGGGAAGTTTATAGCAATGCCTACAAGAAGAAAAAAGAAAGATTTCAAACAACCTAACATTACACATCAAGGAACTAGAAAAAGAAGAACAAACTAAGCCCACAATTAGCAGAAAGGAGAAAATAAAAAGGTTAGAACAGAAATAAAAGAGACTAGAAAGACAGATCCATGAAACTAAGTGTTGGAGTTGTGGAGAGATAAACAAATAGAGAAACCTTTAACTAGACTAACCAAGAGAAAAAGAGAGGACTCAAATAGTTAAAAATGAAAGAGGAGATATTCAAACTGATACCACAGAAATATAAAGGATCGTAAGAGACTATTACCAAGAAATACATGCTGACAAACTGGATAACCCAGAAAAAAAATGGATAAATTCCTAGAAACTTACAACCTACCAAGACCAAATCATAAAGAAATAGAAAATCTTATCAGACCAATAGTGAAATAAGAAGTAATCAAAAACCTCCCAACAATGAAAATATCAGGGCCAGATGGCTTCACTGGTGAATTCTACCAAACATTTAAAGAAAAATTAAAGCCATTTCTTCTAAAACTCTTCTAAAAAATTGAAGCGGAGGGAATACTTCCTAATTTAATGAGGTCAGCATCACCTTCAGACCAAAGCCAGACAAGAACACTACAAGAAAATAAAATTGCGGACCAATATCCCTGATGAACATAGATTGCAACAATCCTCAACAAAATACTAGCAGTCCAAATTCAACAATACATTGAAAGACTGTACACCATGATCAAATGAGATAGTGCAGACATAAACACACACATATGTAGTCAATGAATCTTTGACAAGGTAGTCAAGAATTCACAATAGGAAAGGACAGTTTCTCTAATAAGTGGTGTTGGGAAAATTGGATGTCTACACACTAAAGAATGAGATTGGACCAGGATCTTACACCGTACATAAGAATTCACTCAAATTGGATTAAAGACTTAAAGATAAGACCTGAAGCCGTAAAACTCCTAGAAGAAAATATCGGGGAAAAGTTCCTTGACATTAGTCTTGGCAATGATTTTTTGGACATGACACCAAAAGTATAGGCGACAACAGCAGAAGAAACAAGTGGGACTACATCAAACTAAAAAGCTTCTGTACAGCAAAGGAAACCGTCAACAAAATGAAAAGACAATCTACTGAATGGGAGAAAATGGATACAGCCATAATGGAAAACAGTATGGAAGTTCCTAAAATAATAAAAAATAGAACTACCATATGATTCAGTAATCCCATTTCTGGGTATATATTCACAGGAAATGAAATCACCGAGATAGAGTACTCCCATGTTCACTGCAGCACTATTCCCAACAGCCAAGATACAAAAACAACATCAGTGCTCTTTGATGGATGAATTCAGCCTTAAGTAAGGAGGAAATCTTGCTATTTGTGATAACATGGATGGACCTTGAGGGCATTATGCATGCTAAGTGAAAAAAGTCAAATAGAGAAAAACAAACACCATATGATCTCACTTATACGTAGAATAAAAAAACAACAACAAGCTCACAGATACAGAAGAGAGACTGGTGGTTGTCAGAGGCGGTGGGGGCAAAATAGTCAAAAGGTACAAACTGCCAGTTACGAAATAAATATATCAGGGGATGTAATGTACAGCATGGCAATGATATTTAATAACACCATGTTTTATATTTGAAAGTTGCTAAGAGAGTAGATCTTCAAAGTTCTCACCACAAGAAAAAAAATTATAACCATGTATGGTAATGGATGTTAACTAGACTGTTTGTGATGATCATTTTGTAATATATGCAAATGTCAAATTATTATGTTATATACCTCAAACTAATATAATGCTATATGCCAATTACACCTTATAAAAAATTTTCTTAAAAATGCAGGTCTAAAAACCTAAAGCCAAGTTAAGCCAATTATGTTTAGCAAAGTCAAAAATCTTGTTACATTATTGGAAAACCTACTTTGAGATTACCTGGTTCAAACCCCTGCTGTCAGAAAGAGGAGTCACTTCTACAACAATCTGCACCAATGCTCACCTGGCATCTGCTTAATTATTTTCAGTTTTTTGTTTGTTTGAAAGCTTCAACTGTTCTTTGTTATATTACGCCTAAATTTGCTTTATTGTATGTAATACTTATTGGACTAGGTCTGCCTACTGGTGAAACACAAAATACCAGGTGACTAGTCTGAGAGTAAATTTTTTTAATGTATATCCAGCTGGTCCTCCCTTTCCGAGTTACATGTATCCATTTCCCTCAATTCTTTCCCCAGAACCTGTTCTCCAGGCCCTGGGCCACTTTGGCTGTTTTCTTCCTCATAGACTCTGCCCATTATGTGAATCACCTCAAATCAAGCTTTTCTGAAGATCTGGTGCTTTCTGTCCAAAAAGATACAACATATTCATACATGAGTTCTATTTGTTTAGTTTCCCTCAATAACCCAGGAAATTAATATTGCAGATAAATTTTTTAAATTTATTCTAGAAGAATTGCCTTAGCTTTCTCAATGAACAATTGCAGAGCATTCTTTCCATACCTGCTGCTATGACTAGTTGACAATAAAACCTCCTCCAAATTCAATATTATTATTTTGACATTTGAAAAAAGCCAACTAAATGAATTTTTTTTCCTCAAATGCTGCTTATAGCCTGAGTTTTATACTACTTACAAACCAAAGGTTATTTCAGGGTATGAATAAAAATTAAATGTACTTTATTCTACTTATCAATTATAACATTTACAAATGTCACTGGCCTAAGAACCAATAAAATAACTGGGTAAAAACTTCCAGAATTAAAACAGAGGTTAGATTCTTTTGAGCAGACCAGAGTTTAATAAATGACTTTGACATTTTTCAGATAAAATAAAATTGGTTTTGCCTTCAAATATTAAAATACCCTAATTAGCTATAGAGTATACATTTAAAGTAGAAAACAAACATATTTTGAAAGCATTATTATTAACTTAAAAGCCTCATAAATAATATGTAATTGGATAAGCATCAATGACACTCTTAAACTTTCCCAAACTCTAAAATTTTGAACTCAGTTTATATTTCATTTCTAAAATATCAAGCATTTTTGAGTATCTCAAACTTTTTAGAAAAGCAAGTATCTATAATAAAGATTCTATACCTAAATTATTTTACAATAACAGACTTAAACTCATTTTGCTCAGATTATTTTATTTACAGACAAACTGGTAAGTAATGAAGCACAGTCCCCAAACATTAGCTGACATCACTTACCAAAAGATGGCTTTTTGTTTGCTTATAATAACAGGGTTTTTTTTTTTAAGAGCACAATATTTTCTTCTATTTTGAGACGTAAATTCACATTATGAAAAAATCATGTCATTGACATATCAATTATCTAGTTTGTAATCCATATTTATATACTTTAAGTCTATTATTTTTTTTGAAATTTAAAAATGGTTAAGATGCTTTATGATACTTCCTAAATTATACTACCTGTAACATAACCCCAATTTAGAATCTTCTAAAATTAGAATTTAAGATATAATTTTAAAAGAATATACATATATATATTCCTGCATAGTATCTACATACATGTAGTATAGACGTGTACACGTGTGTGTGTGTGTGTGTGTGTGTGTGTGTGTATGCACAAACACAGTTTTCTTACCCCTGAACTTATCTCCGTGCCTCTTGGCTGACTTTGCTGTTGCTTATGGTGTCCCGTCAGCAAGCCTCCAGCAGTAAGGTTTGGAAAGCTCTGAAGATAAGCCTGTGACCCTGAGAAATTTCCTTCCGCCTTCCCCACCAAGGCTGGTTGTTTCTCTTGAGCATTCCCGTGCCCTGGCCCAGCTTGTCCAGCAATGTGCTGATTTGGAAAGAATGGTAATATGCCCATTCCAGCTGTTAGAGTTGTTTGAGTTGGAATCAGATTAGATGCTGTAGTGAACCACAAATGCGAGAAGCTTTTGGTTAGATGAGAATTACTCACAACAGTCCTTTGATTTTGTTAACTTACAGGGGAAATATATCTATTAGAGAACAGTTACACTCAGAAGGTGAAGTTAGTGCTTGTAAAGTAGCAGGTTCCTAT
The DNA here is from genome assembly GCF_004348235.1 of Phoca vitulina. Lineage (NCBI taxonomy): Eukaryota > Metazoa > Chordata > Mammalia > Carnivora > Phocidae > Phoca > Phoca vitulina. The sequence goes on from NW_022589705.1 coordinate 49,058,932, forward strand.
ATGGAAAAACAAAAACCTCTAACAGTAATCATGCTTTTCTTATATTCAACAACTTCCAGGATAATATCAAGGATATTTTTTTTAATTCCAAGTTTTAACTGTATATTTTAGAATTTGAGAGCAAAATGTATGTATTTTTTGGCACTTAAGTTATATCAGGTACCTTCTTTTTTATGCTCGATCACTGTAATTTGCCTGCTTCCATATTTGAAGGGAATAATTAAATAAGTCTTCATTTAAAAAAATTCTCTGACACTTAAAAATAAATTTAAATCCAATAATAAATTTGATCAGCTGACTTGCACCAGTTCATAAGAGCTGACTGTGCATATCTTTTCCCAGTTCCTGAATTCAAAGTCTTCCCACGGGTAGTGGGCAACTGGCAATGAGTTGTAGTGTTTACACAAGGAACTCCAAAAATGCTACAAAAAATCAAGACTAAGCCTAGACAGCTGGTTTTTAAACATCAGCACACCACTGGTTTAAAAAACACCAATATTTGTGAATAGATAGGCACCAAATATAACACAAAGTTTTACATTTTTTTTACAGGAAATAACAAGAAATTCTGGAAGAAATGAAAGTTTTAGTAGGAAAATTCTGAACCATTTCACTTTTTAAAAAATCTGTAGTTCAAAATCAAGAGAAAAGAGCTAATTTTGGTAACTACTTCAAGTCAAATTTATATTTTATAAATTCACGACACAAATTTCTTTAATTATTTCTAGTACTAAATATTTAGAGGTGGATACTTAAGTTCTTTCAGCAATGTATTTATTTGGACACTGAATTTTCAGGGTTCTTAAAGCAGTGCATGCTAAAGCAAATGGTCTATTATTTAATTCAATACAAATAATAAACATTTGCATAAGCTTTTAGTGATACAAAATTTAATTTTTAGAACAGGCCTCATCATGCCATAAAATTTCTACACCTGTCTGTATTCAACGTCTGCACAGTCAATGCCAACAGTCAGAACTGATTGACTCATTTAATCATTTGACTCACTGGTTTTATGTAGAGGCTAAATACGCTACCCAAATTTAACTTTTTTTTAATTTTTATTACTGGTGGCCCTTCTCTTTTCCCAGCATAATCACTTCAAACAAATTTCAATTACACTTCAAACTGAAAGTGCCTTTCAAAATCGCATCCAAATAAGAAATCTTGGTATAATCTACCACATGCTCTTGTTTTTCTAAAATAATAGTTTTGTTTAATTTGTCATCTTTTCAGAAGCCCAACGTACACATGTCATTATTTTTCTTCTACTACTAGTTTGGAGATCACATTTAAAAAAACATTATAATCAAGTAAATCATCAAAGTTTACATCAGAATGCCACATATTTCCTTAAAAGCTAAGGGTTTCTTATTCAGGCAAAAATTAAATGGATACCTATGTAATATGTTGTCAGCCCAGGAGGCAGCATGTCAGTCTCAAAGGGATCTATGTCTTTGCCTCAGGCTGCGTGAACCCTCATCAAATATTAAAGCATATCCAACAGGGAAAGTGTGATCTTGGCATGCCAGCAAGTCCATCAATAACTTATCAATAGTTCTCTAATATTAAAAATAGAAAAGCCAAGAGGGCTCTTAAAATTTTAAAGAACTGAATAAAACTCAACTTTGACCTTTCTGTAAATAAAAGCAAGATATAGGTAAACCATCTTTAAATCTCTAATGTGACTGTTTATGGACTTCTCAGTAAATGCATATCATTTACTTTTGTGTGCTTCTCCAGGATGACCCAACTCTGTTTTCAAAGGAAGTGCTGACCCTATCCCTACTGTGGTTTGAAGTACCATGGCTGGGGGATCGCCAAGTAAGCCTGGTTTCTGCAAGAGAAGAAAAGAAAGTTAGACTTCTGCCCGTGGCAGCAGGGTATCGTGTCATGAAGAGACTACCACATGGGAAAATTCATCAACAATCTGACCAGCAGCCTGAGTCTAGGAAGGGAATGAATTCAATTCAAAGGAAAAAAAATAAGTCCATACTTACATTATTAGTATGAATATTCTCAAACTTCAGTAACTGTTGCTGTACCAGTGGTACGTGAGAAAGATTCTGAAGGAATAAACTGGAAGTATTACCCGTAACTGTGCTCTGTGAAAACGATAGAGCATTCCGTTAGTTTAACTTTGGAAAGCTATTTGTCATAGAACCCAATTCATTTTAAAGGTCAATTCTCCAGATCTGAGCAAAAGCAACGGCTTCTTAATATGCCACTTTCCCACTTTAGGCAACGTAATTAATTCTTTTAATAACATACAAGATGTGACCACGTAGTCATGAAACTAACGCCACATCCTCTCCTTTTCTTTTCTTCCATCCTTCTTCCTTCCCTCACCCCTTTTCAGCTTTCATGTCATTCAATCATTTATTTCTTCACTTAATCATCCAACAAATATTTATTGAGCAGTTTCTATGTGCCAGGCACTGTGTTACATAGTGAGAAATGCAAAATACGACCTGCCCTCACGGATCTTAGAGGCTCCTGGGGAAGGGAGACATTCATTAATTATAAAAACATTAAATTACAAATGGTGATGAGCATCTGAAGGAAACACATAGGAGCTCTGAGAATAGCTGGGGATTTGATTTAGATTGGTAAATTCAAGGAAGGTTTCCCTGAGGAACTAACTCTTGCGCAGAGATCTGAAGGTTGTGCAGAAGTAACTAGGTGAAATCTGGGGGACTTAGGTGCTGTTGGGGTGGGGAGCATGCCAGGCAGAAGGAACAGCAGGGGAGCAAAGACCTAAGGAGAAGAGATCAAGGTCCTCTGAGGACCAAAAGCAGGCCACTGCTGCTGGGATAGGAGAGGCCTGCTTGGACAGGCCTTCTGGGCAAAATTAAACATTCTAGTCTTAATTCTAAAATAAAGAGAGTATCGTCAATACTCTGAACTCCCCTCCCATGTCACTCTTCACACCTTATTGTAATTCACATTTGTTTTCTGTATTTGTTGAAATTCTCTAAGAACAAGGACTGGGAATATTTTTGTTCCCTGCTGTAGCCTCAGTGACTGGCAGTGTCCAGTAGAGGTCAGATTCCCAATAAAATCTGCGGAGTAATTCAATGAATAAATACCCTATAATGTACAAGGTCCTATGTTAGAGCCTAAGAATGAAAACTAAATAAAAGATAAACCTTTCCCTTAAAAAGCTGCATTTAGGACTAGATGCTCATTCACTCAATCTCCATCAATCATCACTTACGCATTAGGTTGGATTTCTAACTAGGCTCCTATTCAGATAGAGCCTCCAGCAGGACCTGAGAGTAATGTGTACTACTCATCTCCAATATTTTATTTATATATACAAATACATTTTAAAATATTAATCTGAAAAAGGTATGAAAAATATTTTTTATTCTAATAAGAATTATTTTTATATAGATTACATTTTAAGAATTAAGAGCTCATGTTCATTTATTTTTTTCTTTCTGTAAATACTTTGAGTTAAGACCACCTAAGACTTGTTTTTAACCACTTATTTCTAGAAAAATAAACCACAAAATACATCTCCTTCCCTTCTTAATGCCCTATAAGCAGAATTCAATAGATAGAACTTTACTGCTTTGATCAGCTGAATTTGATCTCATGTACTCATTATGTTTTCAGGTAGCTATAGTTATTACTAAGGATTTGTTTAAAAAACAAAATACTTGTTTAACTTCATGGGAATTTTAAACTTTAAGAACAAACAAATGAGTCACTCCAAGTTTTCATACTGCAGTACTCAATGCTATTTATATACCTGATGGGCTTTATTCAAATGCAAAAACGCAGGGGAGATGGATGGGTTCATCAGATGGGGCAAGCTGTGAGGTGTTCCGAGAACTGCTTTAAGAAAATAAAAGTAAAAATTAAACTTTATGATATGATAAAAACAAACTCCAGAAAGGGCAAATAAATATTTTTTTAACTTAACAAATTCATCCAAAGTTCAATGATATACTGACCTTGTCATTGCACAAAAAGTGGCAAGCTCCCTTCCCTGTGACTCAACCTAGAATTTTATTTAAAATTCCAACACCTTCTATCATCATAATAAAACACCAAACCTGGCCCTTCTTTTCTCTAGTGCTTAGAGCAACAAAACTAATTCCATCTTTTAGTGAGTATAATACTAACTGAACCCATGTTACTTGCTCAGTACTTTTGTTAGGTGTTTGGAACATTTTGGCAGGGAATGGGGGATGGGGGAGGGAAGGACAAGATACAGACTTTTCCTTTGAAAAGCCTAAAATCCATTTAAGAAGATAATATATGTACAGAAAAATATTTACATAATAAAAACAAAAGAAACAGTACTGTACATATTTGATAAAAAGAATAAATGGCAACCACACTTTTTATCAAGTTTGCCTGAGTACAAATACCAGAGTATGTATCAAAAGAGATGTTTTCAGAACAGGGGCGCCTGGGTGGCTCAGTCAGTTAAGTGTCTGACTTTTGATTTCAGCTCAGTTTTGACTCTTGGTTTCAGCTCAGGTTGTGATCTCAGGGTCCTGAGATCGAGCCGCATCCAGCTCTGCTCAGTGTGGAATCTGCTTAGAGTTTCTTTCTCCCTCTGGCCTTCTCCATGTGTGCACACACTCTCTCTCTCAAATCAATCAATCAATCTTTTTAAAAAGGAGGGGGATGTTTTCAGAATAAATAGTATAGAGACAAAAAGGACCATGAGATAGAAAATATATGAAGTAATTTCATCTAATTATTATAAAGCAACTGGAAATTGTCAGGAATAGAAAGCACTTCAAAAAGCATTTAATTTCGGGATGCCTGGCTGGCTCAGTTGGTAGAACATGTGACTCATGCAGCAACTCTTGATCTCCCGGTTGTGAGTTCAAGCCCCACGGTGGGTATAGAGCTTACTTAAAGAGTTGTGTTATTTTAAGAAAAAAAAGGGGGGGGGGTAAAATATAAGTGTCTTTAAAAAGAGCATTTAATCCAATGATCAAAAATATTTGGATATTGGGGCACCCGGGTGGCTCAGTCGTTAAGCGTCTGCCTTCGGCTCAGGTAATGATCCCAGGGTCCTGGGATCAAGCCCCATATCAGGCTCTCCCTCTCCCACTCCCCCTGCTTATGTTCCCTCTCTCACTGTATCTCTCTCTGTCAAATAAATAAATAAAATCTTAAAAAAAATTGGATATTATATATATAATATATAACATGTCTACAAGTTTATCCCATGTTTTCAAAAGTACATTTCAAGTTTTATTACTTGCTAAACCAGTCCATTTCATCTTTGGAAAAATGCCCATTAGAAAGTGCTTTCTATAGAATGAGTCCATTTCACAACTGGTGGTAGGAAGATTAGGTCATTAGCCTGAGTTGTTTATAAAGACAGACTGTTTATTAGGAAAGAGGGATAAAGATGGGCATTTCATAACGATAAAGGGGTCAATTCATCAAGAGGATACAACAATCTTAAATGTGCCTCAAATAACAAAGCTTCAAAATATATAAGGCAAAAATTTCTAGAACTGAAAAAGTAGACAAATCCACAATTATAGTTAGACATTTCAACACCACCTCCTCCCTTTTTTCAGTTAGTCACTGTATTTTGTTACAAAACATTAATATTTTTTCCCTAGCTTCTAATGAATACAGTATTTCCCAGTTTAAAACAACAACCATTGGAATCAAAACACCCAGAAAATGCCTACAGTCTCACATCTAACTGCCCTTATTCTTAGCTCTTGGCTAGATCTCCCATTGTGCCCCATCCTCCCCTCCTCAAGAACGCTTGAACAACACTATCAATCAACAATATATACAAAGGACTATAATATGTCATGATGAAATGAGGTTTATCCTAGGAATGAAAGGTTGGTTTAACACTGAAAAATCAATGTAATTCATCATGCTAGCAGACCAAACAAAAACAAAAAACACATATGATCATCTCAGTTAATGGAGAAAATCACTGGATACATTCCAGCAATTACCATGACAAAATTTCTCTGCAATATAGAAATAGAAGGCAAAGTTCCCAGCCTGAAAAAGAGAATCTGTGAAAAAGCTATAGCTGACATAATAAAAGAATTAATGCTCTCTCCTTAAGGTCAGAAACAAAGCAAAGATGTCCACTCTCACAAATTATGCTGGAATTTCTGTCTATTGCAGTAAGGCAAGAAGAAGAAGTAAAAGGCATACATATTGGAAAGGAAGAAATAAAATTGTGTTTATTTGTGGATTATATGATTGTCTATATAGGAAATCCTAAGAACAAAAACCTACAAGAAATAAGCTAGGTTTGCAAGATACAATATATACAAAATCAATTGTACTTGTATATGCTAGCAACATGAAATTCAAAATTGAAATTTAAAAAGCAAAACTATTTAAAATCCTATCAAGAAATGTAGAATACTACGGATAAATCTGACAAAATATGTGTAAGATTTATACCCTGAAAACTAAAAACTACTGTTGCAACAAATTAAACAAGACCTAAATAGAGAAATATTCCATATGTATGGCTCAACCTCAAAACTGTCAATTCTGCCCAAATTAGTATATAGATTCAACACAATCCCAGCCAAATTACTGACATTTTTCGTAGAAATTGACAGGCTGGTTCTAAAATTTCTATACAAATATGAAGGACATAGAATAGGCAAAACAAATTGAAAAAAGAAGAAGAAAGTTGGAGGACTTACACTGACTGACTTCAGGACTTATTATAAAGCTACATTTATCAAGACAATGTAGTACTGGGATAAAGACAGACATTTAGATCAATGGAATAGAATAGAGAGTCCATAGATAGAGCCATGCACTGTGTATGCATAGATAGAGCATACACAGTGAACTTTAATGGAAGTTCAGTGGAAAAAGGGTAATCTTTTTTAACAAATGATGCTGGAACATCCGTAAAAAAAAATTAACCTAGAACTTTACTTCACATCATAAATAAAAATTAACTCAAAATGAACCATAGATTTAAATATAAAAGGTCAAATTATAAAACTTCTCAAATATGAGAGAACATCTTAATGACCTTAAATTTGGCAAAGATTTCTTAAATCTGACAAAAGTTGCACAAATTATAACAGACAAATAATAAATTGGACTTCACCAAAATAATAAGTTTTATTCTTCAAAAGACATTGTTAATAAAGGACACCTTATGGAGTGAAAAAATATTTGCAAACTCATATATACAACAGCAGACTTGCATCTAGAATAAAGAACACTTATAACCTAACAAGAAAAAGATAACTCAATTTTAAAATATGCAAAATATTTAAAAAGATATAACAAAAAGATATAAAGATGGCTAATTAGCATATTAAAAGATGTTCAAAATCATCAGTCAAAAAGAATACTCAAAATCACAGTGAGATAGCACCACATAAAACAGAAAACATAAAACAGAAAGGCTAAAATTAAAGCACTAACATGTCAAGTGTTGGTGAGAAGACTGAGCACACTGGTGTCCTAGACAGTGATGGGTGAGAATACAAAGTGGTTTAACCACACTGGAAAACAGTTGGCAGAGTTTCCTATAACTTAAACATGCATCTACCATATGCCCCAGCCATTCCATGACTAATTTACTGGCGAGAAATTAAAGCATAAGCCTACGTAAACACTAGTACACAAATGTTCACAGAAATTTTATTTGTAATAATCCCAAACTAGAAATAACCTAAATGTTCATCAGCGAGTCAATGAATATGCAAATTATGGAATGGAATACTACTCCTCATTAAAAAGAAAAAAAATTATTGATACATGCAGCAACATAAATGAATCTCAGTAAGCTGAGTGAAAAGAAGCCAAACAGTACATACTGTATGATTCCATTTATAGAAATTTCTAGAAATACAAGCTAGAGTGACAGAAATCAAATCAGTATTTTCCTGGGGCCGGAGGAGAGTGAGATTACAAAAGGCCAGAGGAAACTTTTGAGAGTAATAAATATGTTCATTATTTTGATTATGGCGATAAACATTTCAAAATTTATGTACACTTATAATTTTATACATGTCAAGACATCATTTTTTACACTCTATGTGCCAATTAATATGCAATTAGGCCTCAATAAAGCTGTTAAAAATATAATTTATAAGACTACAACAAGTCACACACTACGTAAAATTTAAAATGGACACACACACATATATAAAGAAAGAAGTCTAGAATATTTACACTGTATTGTATTTTTGAAGGTGGTTAAAAGGTCTGGATTGAAGAGAAAAGACTGGTATGGTCAGAGTAACATAACCAAATTGGGCCTGGGAGGAAAGTCAGTCTGACAGAAGCGTACAGATTAGACAGAAAAGGCAGACAAGAGTAGTCAGGAATTTACAGACCAGACCACATGTGAGTAAGCAGGTATGTGTGAGTTGTGGAACAGAGATGTAGAGGAAGGGGATTCATCTGTAAATAAATAATTAAGTCCCTTTCATTATAAAAAACAGTGCTGTTTTAGGTGCATGAGATGAACAAGACATAAATCTTTGCAATTATGGAACTTACATTCTAGTGGGAGAGCAAACTATAAACAAGTAAATATGTGTGAGTTATGTGAAAAATAAAACAAGGGTATAAATATAAGCATATTACATATACTACATTTAATATAAACATAAGGAATTATAATTCTTAGCTTGCTCTGAGCCCTCTGTGAGTAGCTCAAAGTATAGTAAGGGATAGAGTTAAGATAGAAAGGACATAGTGTTCGGGCGCCTGGGTGGCTCAGTCGTTAAGCGTCTGCCTTTGGCTCGGGTCATGATCCCAGGGTCCTGGGATCGAGCCCTGCATCAGGCTCCGTGCTCAGCGGGAAGCCTGCTTCTCCCTCTCCCACTCCCCCTGCTTGTGTTTCCTCTCTCCGGTGTCTCTCTCTGTCAAATAAATAAATAAAATCTTTAAAAAAAAAAAAAAAAAGGACACAGTGAAGGAAATACAGATGGAACTTATTGACTAACAAGACACTTTGTCTTTCCTGAACACGAAGAAACTTTCCATACATCCTCCAGAAGCTTTGCATGTGTTCAAGTGAGGTAGATTTCATCCTCCTCCCTTGCCACACCACACAAACAAAAAGCCATACTTGGTGAAATAATTTCTCCATCGGTGTAAGAGTAGAACATCTTATTTAAAATTGTGAAACCAGGGGCGCCTTGGTGGCTCAGTTGGTTAAGTGTCTGCCTTTGGCTCAGGTCATGATCCCAGAATCCCGGGATCCAGCCGCACGTTGCACATCTGGCTCCCTGCTCAGCGGGAAGTCTGCTTCTCCCTCTGCCCTTCACCCCACTCGTGCTCTCTCTCTCCCCCCGCCCAAATAATAAAATCTTTTTTAAAAATTGTGAAACTTGCACTAAAATAAGCATATCAAAAAAAATAAAATAAGCATAATATCTAACGCCATACATCAATCTGAGTAGAAAGGCAATCTAGAGAATATATATTCTCTACTATATGAAAAGAAAAAAACAAAACAAAAAAAACCCCCAATACTGGAGAGGAGTTACTTAAGAGAGCCTAGAGTCCAAAGCTGTGGCCAATACTTTCTAAAAGACCCAAGGAGCATGATATCCTGCCTGTAAACACTAACACAATCTTGGACTGTATTAACAGAAATATAATGATCATAGGAAAGAAATCTCACCACATTCTGTGTTCAAAACCCATTCACAGGATATGTTCATGTCTGTGTACACCATATTTCTGGACAGCCCAGAAAACCTAGGCTAATATCTACAAGAGGACAGCTAGTTGGGGAAACTAGAGAGTATTTCCTAGGACATGTTATAGAAAGTCAAATATAGACCTGTAATCTCCAAAGAAATTTATGAGGTGTAGAAAAAATTACTAGAACTCTTGTTCATATTTACTTTCATCTTTAAATAAAAATACTAAGCTTTACCATTTCTTAATATATGGGTTAACAAGGATACATTTATATAACTGACATATAATTGATACATACAGTGTATATATTGGAGCTCTGCTCAAAATTCATTGATAGCGCTGCATAGTCAAAAAATAATTTTTTTTTTAAAGATTTTGTTTATCTGACAGAGACACAGCGAGAGAGGGAACACAAGCAGGGGAAGTGGGAGAGGGAGAAGCAGGCTTCCCGCCGAGCAGGGAGCCCGATGCAGGGCTCGATCCCAGGACCCTGGGATCATGACCTGAGCCGAAGGCAGACACTTAACGACTGAGTCACCCAGGCACCACCAAAAAATAAATAAATTTCAAAAAGACCACTGACCTAGAGAATAAAAGGGAAAACAAAAAAATGACTAAGGTTTCATGATAGTGGTCTTCAAATATTATTAGAAGTCCTTTCTTAGGGAAGAAGCAATAGACTTATTCTGTGTTTCTTCAGAGGAAGAACTAGAATAAGTCACTAAAATTTTAGGGTTTACCATCTAATATAAAAAAAACCAAACCTCGTTATTAAATTTGTCCAACTAGGGAATAGGTTGCCTTGGGAAATAATGAGCCTCGTATGCTTTGAGTGGTCAAGGCATAAACACATATCTCTATACCATTAAAACCGTAGAAAAGATATCTGATTATGTAATAGGCTGAGCCAGAAAACCTTTAACGCTGCTTCTTACACACAAATAATTGATGATTATAGGATATACTTACTACGAATATTGTTGTATAATAAAAAATTTAACTGGTCTTTGTCTCTGGTTCCTGGAAGGAAAACTCTAAATACTTAGAATTTTCTGAGTGATAGGAGTGTCTTTGTTAGGCTAATGAGGTGACTCAAGGTGGACCCTGCCATGGGGCTGGTCAATGCCAGAAACACCAACCATGTGATTAGAGGGCTGGAGCGTTGGGTCCCGCGGTGTCAGCCAGACCTCCTGATCTCCAGACAGTGGAGGGAAACCGGAGGTTCAGTTCACTAACAGCCGATCAGGTCTACATAATGAAACTCCAGTAAACTCTGGACGCCAAATTTAATTCAGTGGAGATCCCTGGTTGATGAATACACAGATGTGCTGGGAGGGTAGTATGCCCTGATTCCAGGGGAAAAGAGCATAAAAGCTCTGCATTCGGGGCCCTCCTAGACCTAGCTGTAAGAGTATCTTCACTTGGCCATTCTGAGTTCTGTCCTTTATAATAAAACTATAATCATAAGTACAGTGCTTCCCTAAGTTCTATGAGTTGTTCTAGCAAATCATCAAACCAGAACCCCCCAAATCTGTGGCCAGTTGGTCAGAAACACAGGTGGCTTGGGGGACCCCCTGAGCTTGCAGCTGGTGCGTGAAGCAGGAGCGGACCTGTGGATGACTAAGCCCTTAACTTGTGGGGTCTGTGCTAACCCTGGGTAGTTTGTGCTAGAACCGAATTGCAGTCCACTAGTTGGTGTTAGACCAGTTGGGGTTGAAACAGTAAGTATATTTAAACATTTTTTATGCTAAACTTTAGTGTTGAATATAAAAATTCACTTCTTCATAATGCTAAAATATAAATTTTATGTATGTATAGTTGTGCATTTCAAGAGGTGGGCTCTTACCAGAGGAAGAATACTAAATAGATAGATATTCAGTATATACCAATATTATAAAGATTTCCATAATATTTTTGTCATTTTCCACAGAGTGAAACATCTTTTCAACAGAAAAGAGGAAAGAGGAAACATACCTTTAACACGTCTGAACAAAGTAATTCTGCTACTAAAAATATTACATGGAAAAGTAGCATATCCTTTGTTGATACAATCCTTAACAACACAATGTGTTAATTATCTGGTCTCTAAATTCCTGTCAACAAAGAGCTAAGCTGGTTTTAATATTTAACATTTACTAAAAAGAAATTAGGAAACACATAAGCAGACTGTATCTACCAAAAATAGTGAAAACATATTATCAGTTCAGAACATTAATTAAAATTCACTGACAAGTCCTAGAAAAATATTTTTGGACTAATTTAATGTGTTTTTCATGCAAAACAGCACAAATTGGCTTCATGCCAACATTCTATATTTAATCTGTATCCATGTGCTTACCTGGTTTAACAGCTCGCCCGCAGAGCTGGGGTTGTAGAAGAACTTGTAACATGGCAGGATTGTTTAAACTTTTCATAATTTGTACAGGATTTGGCTCTGGAAGTAAGCCTTTTTGATTACTGTGCATCTTCAATAAATATAGAAACAGGAAACATTAGAACAAGGATAAGTACAAAAGATGAAATTTTAAAGGTTTCTTCCAGAAATTCTCACTCCTCTGATCTTTATGATAAATGCAAATTGCTTTACATGATACATTTTTGTATATATTCTATCACAATTCTTAATTATAATGCTAAGATATTCTACTATACATCATATATTGAAATCCTCATAAAATGTCCCCATGAAATACAAATTGGCTTTAAGAGGACTAACAATTTAGTAAGATAAATCTCTTTATACAAGTAGAAAAATTTCAAGGGAATCTGAATGTATTAATGGGGAGATAATTTGTTGGCACAGTATGAATACCTCATACTACAGAAGAGCCGTACTATAATGTTTATCTAAAGCATGATAATGTGGGGTGCCTTACAAAATTTTTTTTTTTTTTTTTAAGATTTTATTTATTTATCTGACAGAGAGAGACATAGCAAGAGAGGGAACACAAGCAGGGGGAGTGGGAGAGGGAGAAGCAGGCTTCCCACCGAGCAGGGAGCCCGATGCGGGGCTCGATCCCAGGACCCTGGGATCATGACCTGAGCCAAAGGTAGATGCCTAATGGCTGAGCCACCCAGGCGCCCCCAAAATTTTTTTATAATAAAAGTCTTCATTAACTTCATCTTCTGAGACAAAGCTGAACTGTACTCACATACATGTGATTAGGTAGCTTCCTAAAAATATGAAATTGTTTTCTGTTTCAAAAACCAACCTGATAGATGAGAATATTAATATACAGTTATAAAATACTATAAACTTCTAGTCATAACAAAATGGAGAACTAATAATAGGAGTGGAATCCCTCTCTAAACCCAGATACTGTGAACATGAGAGGGAAAGGGTGACAGATCTGAGAACCAGACAAAATCTGTGAGAACTCCCTTAGAGAGATAGAAGGTGGCGGGTCTCGATGTGGAGGGAGAGACTTCCGCAGGGAGCATGAGAGAGCCTGGGTCTACAGCCAGTTTGGGGACGGGCTTTTGATTGTGCAACTATAATGAGGGCTCTCCTGGCCAGCACACAGAGGGAAACCAGCAGCATTAACCCAGTGACAGTCACAGGACCACTGAATTAAGAGTTTCTCCAAGGCGCAGCGTTATCTGGTTGGGGTGGGAAAAGGGCTATAGTCAAGGACAGACAGTAAAGGAGAGGTTCTCAGCCCTAGCTCCTCATCTGCATTCGCTAAACCCTAGCTAAAATGAACAGACTTTTGCTCTCACCTGTCCATCCTTCACTCCCTCGACCTCTAAACACTCACATATGAGGACACTGAAACCCTCCCAGAGAAATATGTATTCACAGAACACAGCTAGACATCCGGAGAATGTAGCCATTAAAAATTATAAGTAACAAACTGAACCACCTGTAATAGACAAACCAGAATTAATGGATACGAAATGATAAGAACACTACATAGTAACAGACATAATCGATACCCTTAAAAATTTTTTGTTAGTAACATGAATCAAGGACAAGCAGTTACAAAGAATAACTACTTAGAAATACTGGGTATGAAAAACATAAATGTTAAAAAAAAACAGCAGCCCCCACTGCATACTTGACATCATTCTATGCACTTTACATGGATTATATCACGTAGTCCTCCTAAACAACTCTACAGCATGTTACTATTATCACTATTCTATAGACAAGGAAACTGAAGAAACTCATACAGAGCATTATTCTTAACCTCCATCCTGTGCTTGAACAGATAAATAGTAGAATATGTGTGGTTGAAAAACAAGAGAGTGCCTTGAAAGATCAGTTCAAAAGAAAGCTCTAAGAAGACAGAGGCAAAGGATAAAGAAGTGGAAAACGCAAATAAACAAAACAAAACACGGAAATAAGAAACACAAGCAGAAGAGAAAAAGGAAGGCAATAAAGAGGCCGGAAGTGTCAACCTGTATAAGATAGGAGTCCCTGAAGGAGAAGAAAGAAGAAGGGGATCTTTGAAGAAATGATGGCTGAGAATTTCTTGTTATTAAAGAAAAATTAAAGAACATGGAATGAAAGGGGTTACGGCATTCCAAAGATGATGTATAAGGAAAAAACACACCTAGTCACATTTTTGGGTTTGAAACTTAAGAATATCAAAGCTGAAGAAAAAATGCTAGAAGCTTCTACTGAGAAAGAACGTATTTCCAAAGGAACAAGAAATGAATTAATACCATCTTCTTCCTCAAAGCATCAACAGTGGATTTAAGAAGTCAACAAATTAGTATTTCCAAAGTGCCAAAGGAACAATTTTGAATCTACATTTTTAATATTTTTATATTCAGCTATTATTTAAATATGTGAAAGAAATAAAAATATTCCCAACTACACAAATTCTCAAGAGTTTTTACATTAATAACTTCTCTGAAAATGAGACATGAGATGCAGTAAATGCAAGACAATATTACATGATATGTGCAAATGAAGGTATGTAATAGCATAGTTAATTTCACTCTTGCATATAAAACCCAGTACCACGGAAAAAAAATACTTTAGGAAATCCTAAAATTAAAATGTAGACACCAATATGGTGGTAGGTGGGATAAGGAAGGAGGAAGTAAGATGGAGGTAAGATTGACTTAAGTGGGAAGAAAGGGATACTGATAAATCTAGGGGTGTAAATAAGTTAGGGGCAATCACCAATAGGATAAAGACAGAACACATTATTCTCAAATGTGAAGAAGAAATTTTTTTTTCCTTTTTTTTTTAGTAGTTATTTTCTATGGCTTTTTTTTTCTCATCTACAAAACCTTAGCCCTCCAACTGCTTCTTGATCTTAGGGGCCTCAGATAATCTAAAAACCTCATTTAACAAACATTTGGTGTCTAGTGTAAAAGAGTATGATTGATGCCGAGGAGGAATACCAAGATACAGGACACAGGTCCCTGCCTTTCTAGAGAAGAATTTGTATGAAATGGACCAGCCAAGAATCCAACTGTCAGTCGATACAAGCTCTCCTTTGTTGACCACTGCTCCAACAGCGGTATGCACTCAACCAGTTTAATTCTCAAACTGCCATCCTCAGGTGGAAAATGCAGAATTCCATTTAATTTTCACTTTTAAAGGGGTGATGTTAAGGAAGGCACATTCGGGTTTGCTGGCTGAGGGGTTTCCTTCTTCCTGTCCCAGAGATGCTTACCTATTCCCACCTGCTCCCCAGGACAACCCACACTCGAAGAAAATTCTTATTTATCCAATAGTAGATGGAAAATGAAAATGGAAGAAAAAAGTATAGTTAAAAGAAAACATGATATAAGAGAATAATCATCACTACATATTTAAGTAGTCTAAATGTACCAATTAAAGACAGATTTTTTTAATTTGATTTTTTAAAACATGTTTTTAGAGCAACATGTTAGCCATAAGACACATACCTAAAATAAAATGTACAGAAAGGTTGGTAATAAAGGGATGGCAAATATAAACTAAAAGAAAGTTGAAGTAGCAACTCTAACATCAGAAAAACACATAGAGGGGTAAAATAATCAATATGACTATAAACAAATGTGTCCCTAATAATTAATAATACCTATACCTATCTACCTATGGAGAAACAACTAATAGAATAAGGAGAAAAAGAAAACCCAACAATTATACATGATAACTTCTAATACATTCCCCTCAGACACTGACAGATCAAACAGAAAAAAATAAGCAAAGATATAGAAGACTTGAGTCACAATTAATAAGCTCAAACTAATATTTATACACACATATATGCACATATAACTTTGTAACCCACAAACATAGATTGGATTGTTTTTGAGCATACGTGGCACATTCACAGAAAGTAACCATGCACCAAAGCAAAATGCAGCCACAATATCCCCTCCCCCCAAATCAACATTAGAGACTAGATTCTCTGACCACAATGCAATAAATTACAAATCTATGTCAGAAGAATAGTTTTTTAAAATTCCTAAGTGGATATAAACTGAAAAACAGAAACAAAAGTAATTAAGCTTTACGTGGAAAAGGAAATCATAGAACAATTTGTAACACTTACAATCTAAAATTTATGACACGTTGTATAGAGTTGTGGAATCACTATATCGTACACCTGAAATTAATATAACACCGTATATTAACTAGAAATGAAAGAAAAACTTAAAAAGTCAAAATAAAATAAAATTTAGGATACATAGGTATAGCATTAGTTAAAAAGAAACTTGATTTAAATACATTAATCAGAAAACAATACAGATTGAAAACAAAGGTGCTAAGTATTAATACCAATAAAGACAGAGGAGAAAGAGTAAACCCAAAGAAGAAAAAAAAAAAAAAACAAGGATATTATAAAGATAAGGGCCTGTGGAAAACAGTATGGAGGTTACTCAAGAAATTAAAAATAGTATTACTGTATGATCCAGTAATTCCTCTACTGGGTATTTACTCAAAGAATACAAAAATACTAATTTGAAAAAATACATACACCCCTATGTTTATTGAAGCATTATTTATAATAGCCAGGATATGGACGCAGCCCAAGTGTCCACTGATAGATGAATGGATAAGGAAAAGGTGAGATACACACACACACACACACACACACACACACACAGAGGAATATTATTCAGCCAAAAAAATATTGAAATATTGCCATTTGCAACAACATGAATGGATCTAAAAAGTATAATGCTAAGTGAAATAGATCAGAGAAAGACAAATACCCCATGACTTCATTCTTATGTGGAATTTATGAAACTAACAAAGAAAACAAAGAGACAAACTAAGAAACAGACTCTTCACTGTAGAGAACAAACAGATGGTTCCCAGAGAGGAGGTAGGTGGGGGGTGGGTGAAATAGGTGATGGGGATTAAGAGTACACTTATCATGAGGAGCACTGAGTAATGTATAGAATTGTTGAATCAATATATTGTACACCTGAAACTAATAAAACACTATGTTATCTATGCTGGAATTAAAATTTTAAAAGGGCAGAAATAAGCAAAAGATAGAAATAATGAACAGAACAAAAGCTGTTTCTTTGAAAAGACAAAACAGGGAAATCTTTTGTAAGACTGATCAAAGAAGGGTGTCTGGGTGGCTCAGTAGGTTAAGTGTCAACTCTTGATTTCGGCTCCAGTCATGATCTCAGGGTCATGGGATCAATTGAGCCCCGCTTCAGGCTCCGTGCTCAGTGTGGAGTCTGCTTGGGATTCTCTCTCTCCCTCTCCTTCTGCCCCCTGCCCAACTCGTGTGCGCTCTCGTGCTCTCTCTAAAAAAAAGAAAAATCAAAGAGAAAAAAATGCAAATAAAATACACAACAAAAATGAGAACTAAACGGAACAATTTTCTTTTTTTAAAGGTTTTATTTATTTGAGAGAGTGACAGAGAGAACAGAAGTGGGGTGAGGGGCAGAGGGAGAGGAAGAGGTAGGCTCCCAGCCAAGCAGGGAGCCTGATGCGGGGTTCAATCCCAGGACTTCAGGAGCATGAAGACAGAACAAATTTTAAAAATAATATTATAAATGAGTATGTGCCAATAAATTTGAAAACGTAGACAAAATGGATGAATCTATAGAATATAATCAAATGCCAATATGCCACAGAGAGAAAAATAAAACTAAAATATCTGGGGCACCTGGGTGGCTCAGTCGTTAAGTGTCTGCCTTCGGCTCAGGTCATGATTCCAGGGTTCTGGGATCGTGCCCCGCATTGGGCTCCCTGCTCCTCAGGAAGCCTGCTTCTCCCTCTCCCACTCCCCCTGCTTGTGTTCCCTCTCTCACTGTCTCTCTCTCTCCATTAGATAAATAAAATCTTAAAAAAAATAAATAAAATGCATTGAAAATGTTTATCTTTATAAAAAAAAATTAAAATATCTAAATATCTGTAGAAGAAACTTAAGTGGTAACCAATGGTTTCTCTCTGTATGAGGCTCCAGGACTAGGTCTACATGATTTCATGGATGAGACTTCTCACACTTTCAAAGAACAGGTAAGCCCTATTTTACGTGAGTTGATCCATGAAATAGAAAGAAAAGGGGGAGAAGGAGAAAAAATAGTTAAATCATTTAATGAGGTCAGTATTCCCTTGATTCCAAAATAAATGATGGTACAAAAGATTTTAAGCATTTTTCACTTATGAGCACATGTGCACATAACAAAATAAAATATTATCCAATCAAATCAAACAATGCACTGGAAAAAAATGTTATCAATTAGAGTTTATAACGGAATGATGGTTTAACATTAGGAAATCTATCAGTGTGATTCAGTACATGAATGGATTTAGGAAGAAATCACATGATTGTCTCAATAGTTACAGAAATACTTTGATAAATTTCAGTACCTATTCATGATTTTTTTTTAATCTCAGAAAACCAAGAATCTGTCGAAAGCATCAATGCAAATGCATTACTTTTAAGATTGAGAAACATTTAAGATTTCTCATTGTCACTGATATTCAATCATGAAGGGCCCTGCACGCCATGCAAAGGAACCTGAACTTATGTAGGCATTAAAGAATATTAAGGAAGCAAATGACGCAATCTGATTTGAGGATGGAAAAGATCAGTCTCGAGGCACTGTGGAAGACGAATGATAGTGGTGACTACACAAGAGATTATTTTCATTGTCTAGGTGAGAAAAGAGGAGATCCTGAGTAAAGTAACGAAGATGCTGACAAGCCTCAAGGACTGAAGAGATGTTAGGATGTGCAACTGAAAGGATTTGCTAATATTTTCAACATCTAGATTGAGTTGCTGATTCAGATAATTTTAGTTTGGGGGAATGGGTGCCATATACAGAACACAGAATTGTACATGTATGTCACACATGTGTAGTGGCATCAAGCCATGTAGGTGTTTGTTCTTCTCCAAGGGAGCAGAGTGCCCTGGTGCAGAGGTAGGCGACTGGATGGATTCAGAATTGTAAACTCAGCAAGTCCAGCCCAACATCACAGAACATAGAAAAGCAAGTTCCAGAGAAAAGATAGTTTTCTTTTGGGAATGTTGAAATTGAACTACTTCTAGAACATGAAGGTGGGATGCTTAATAATCATTTGGAAATACAGATTTTGTGCTAAGGGCAAATGGATTCAAAAATAGGCACTTGCAAGTCATTGCTGATAGGCAGTAACTGGGGCTGTTGGAGTACACAAGAAGAAGAAAGTGAGAAAGCCAAATACACATGTCTACTGATACCAGCCCTTAGGGAAAAAGAAGAAGGGGAAGGAACGGTTAGGCAGAAGAAGAATGGTGGGGTAGAATTCTAGAGTGGAGACTTTTAAAGAGACCAAGCAATAAAAGACTGAATAGCACCTATTCAACCTGAATACGGAGAAATCTCTTATTAATCTTAATGAGAACAGGTTCATATGAATAGCGGAGGCAGAAACCACAGTGCATCAGGCTGAGAAAGAAATGAAGACATGATGAAAGGAAGTGGGGCCTAATTATTCAAGAAGCTCCAGGGGTGAAGGAAGAGTAATATAAAGGCCAGTATGCAGAGAGCATTTGTTAAAGGAAAGGATCTGAACATGTTTATAAGCAGATGGGATGGAGCTAGGGGAGCAAGAAATGACAGTAAGTAGAAAGGTAAGGATCAAGATCCTTGGAGATGGCAGACATGGTCATGAGCCCCAGCACTGGCAGGATGAGGCATGGCTCTTCCTCCAAGGAGGGGATCTTTGTCCATTTTGTTCACTGATGAATCATAACATCTCTAACAGTGCCTAGCATGTAGTGGGTGCACAGTATGTATCTGTGGAATGAATGCTACGGAAGAGAAAAGGAAGTCAAAATAGGGACACAGGAGCACCTGGGTGGCACAGTAGATTAAGGGTCCGACTCTTGGTTTTGGCTCAGGTCGTGATCTCAGGGTCATGAGATGGAGCCCCACATTGGGCTCCATGCTCAGCTCAGAGTCTGCTTGAGTTTCTCTCTCTCCCTCCCCCTCTGCTCCTCCCTACCCATCCCCGCCATGCACACTCACACTCTCTCCCTCTCAAATAAATAAATAATCTTTTTTTTAAATATGGGGACATATTTGCTGGGGCAGTATGAGAAGAGTTGAATGAATGATCCGGCACATGACCTTTGTATTTCTAAACAGTAGGAGCCATGATCAGCTGACAGAAAGGACAAAGGTAGAAACAGTGAAGGTTCGAAATAGTTGCTGTAGAGAATGGAAAAGAGCAGCTGATGAGAGATGATGAGCTAAAGTTTTGCTGGGGACCAGGCATTAATGTATATTACACATGTGTAGTAGCACCAAGCCACGTAGGTATTTGTTTCTCTTCGAGAGGACACAGTGCCCTGGTGTAGAAGTAGGTGACTGCATGGATTCAGAATTCTAAACTCAGTGACTCTGGTCCAGCAGAGGCAATTTAACCAGAGGCACAATGTTGTCAGTCGAAGAAGAGCTGAAGTTGTGACTCATGCAAGCAAGGGCAGGAGAATGACAGAACTGAAGAGGGGAAGGACAAACTACGAAAGAAGGGAGGAGGGATCCAGGGCCAGACGTAAGGTTAAAGAACAGGAAGAGAAGCGAAAGAGATGTGAGACCAAGAGCAATCTCCTCTCTTTTCCTCCCTCCTCAGTTCATCTACGAACCACTTTCAGACCAATGTCTTGATGGCTTAACTCTGATCCCATCACTACCTTGTTTATATACCTCAAAAGCTCCCCGCTGCTTACCAAATTCAATCTCCATTCCCCCGGTGCTCAATGGTCCTCTCGAATTGGCATCAACCTACCATTTCACCATGCATCCCTTCCTATACTCCTCCACCTGCACCACTCACCCGCCTTGAAGCATGCGAATTTGCCTCATTCTACTGCTTGAAAGCTTTTGTTCAACTCACTCTACAGTTGTCAGATTTAGCAAGTAAAAATATAGGCTGCCCAGTTAAACTTGGGTTTCAGATAAAGAATAATTTTTTCAATATACTGTCTCATGCAAAATTTGTATTTAACTAGCAATCCTATCCTCTACTCCCAATACATTTCAAAATCACACTTTAATGTCACACACTCAAATGCCCTCCATCATGAAGTCTTCTTCCCTCATCCCTCAAAAGTGTATTCCTTTCGGGGCACCTTGGTGGCTCAGTCAGTTAAGCATCTGCCTTTGGCTCAGGTGGAATGGAGTCCTGCATCGGGCTCCCTGCTCCGCAGGAAGCCTGCTTCTCCCTCTCGCACTCCCCCTTCTTGTGTTCCTGCTCTCGCTCTCTGTCAAATAAATAAATAAAATCTTAAAAAAAAAAAAATTGTATTCCTTCCTTAGTTCAGTCAACAAGCATTTACCATGCTAAGTGCCTCGAGTCAAAACTGAACAAGGAATAGTCCCTATCTGCACGGAACTTCCACATGAGAGAGGCCCAGAGAGGAATAAGCAGATAGTTAACGATAGAGAAGTAGTAACAATGGGCCATGTGAGCAAAAACAAAGCACATGCCTTCCTGTATTTGCACTATGGATACTTACGAACACTTTGAAAAAAGAGACATGACACTCAAAATTTGGAACAGAACATTCCTTCAAAAAATTTACTTGGACAAACTTTACCAAATGCAATTTCTTTTGTAATGACTCCTGGCTTGACATGACAGAGATACCATTTAGCCAATTCTTTCAAAGGAAGAATGTCTTTGTGTAATGGAAATATAATGAGAGTCCAATGAATGGTCAACTGGTTTGGATAGATTAAAATAGAATTTTTCTACATCCTAATAAAGAACGATAGACTTACCACACGTTGAGCTGCTATCAATGCTGCTAACGTACTTCGCCCTGGTGCTCCGGGGGCACAGAAGGAAACTTGGACTTTGCTTCCCTTGATGGTCATACCATCAGCTGCTTGCTGAACCTCTTCAGCATGCTCTGCAGTGTTATATTCAACCACTGCAAAGCCACCAACATAACTACCTTCATCCTGTGCAAGCTGATTTAATACATTTTGTTAAAAGAATTCTAATATTCAGTTAGAAATATTTATTTTCAGTATATAATTTTCAGATTCAAAAACAAATGTATCAGAGCATGATACTGGTGAAAATACTATATTCTTTCTCCCTAAAATTAAAAGTTTCCTAGTTGTGGGATGCCTGGCTGGCTCAGTTGGGAGAGCATGTGACTCTTGATCTTGGGGTCATGAGTTTGAGCCCCAAGTTGGGTGTAGAAATTACTTTTTAAATGAATAAATAAACAAATAAATAAATAAAAATAAAAGTTCACTAGCTGTTTCTATACAGTCCTTCCTGAAGATAGGATGATAAACAAGATTCTGTCAAGTTTCTTTTTAATTCTTTGATTTTTCTATTTTAAAAGTCAAAGCAATTCCCAAAGAGGGAATATTATCATATTCCCTCTATATTAAGAAAGATGTGTAACTGATAATTTAGACACAGAAAAATATGGAAACACAATAACAAACTTTCTTTAAAATAAATTTACCAGATACATGGACAATGAAAGATACTGAACAATTATTTGACCACATATCTATGTAAATTAAAGTTTGTATTATCAAGAGAAGAAAAGTAGGAGGAACCATATTCAACTTTTAACTCAATAACTTGGGCAGATCTTAGGAATTTGGTCAAGTATTCCAACGCAAACCTTATTTGGGAAAACTGTGCCCCAGGTTTGTTAAAATGCCATATGCAGCATACCAGCTTTATTTCTGGATGTGCCCTAAATAAACTCCTGCAATGTAGAACTCGATTTATTTCCAGTCACCCACCTGTACGAGTGTAAAGGAAGATACTAAAGTCCTGGATCTGTAAAGACTGGTACAAAGAGCAAAAATAAGAACAAATAAGACACTAAAAAGTTTCTAAGTTTTGAATAGTCTGAATTATCTTAAACACATTCACGCAATAAACTGATAAATGTGATAAAATTCAGCATGGTATGTCTTTGAGAAGACACATCTACAACACTTGTTTGGATTTCACATCTCATAAGTTAATATTACAATTAAATAATTTCTCAGTCTTTTTAAATTTCTGTCTCTTATTTCTGAAGCTTTACTTTCTTGTATCATTAGACCAAATTTCTATTTTTCCTTCACATTCTTCCTTCCTTTTTAAAACTGTCCTCAAATGTCTTTCCTTCCACAAAACTTTTTCCAAACACATGACAGAAAGGGAAAACATCTACCTCTTCCAAACACTTCTCCTCAACCCCATTCCTCTTATAATCCAAACCAGATATTAAAATCAGATTTGTAAAAGCCATCAGTCTTTGGTGTCCCTTGATCACAAGATAAGAGACTATCTTCAATATAGTCCATGTCAACCTACCAAGCAAAAGAGCCTGAATTTCATAGATCCACTGATAAAGGCATCATAAAGTTGTTTTATTAATCTTTTGAGAACTTTTGAAACACTTATTATTATTCCTGGCTCATTATGATAGCTTTCATGCCTATACAAATTATAATACCATTTTAATTCTTTCAAAAGACAAAATCACCTAAGTCCACAGCATCAGTAGTTTTAAAGAGGAATATTTCAATTCAGTAGGAAAGCCATTCAAATAGGTAATGGTCTGACTTTGGATCTAGTTAATTTTCCATTATTTTGAAACATTTTAATAGAAGCTAAATGGTCACTCGCAAATAATATCACAAACATTTTTTCTACCCCTGGCAACCTAGATTAGAGAACCTCTCCTGTACCTACCAACTCTGGGATTCAGAATTCAAATACAAGTTGTGATAAATAGGTTTTCCCCTCACATTTGCTTCAAAGGCCTCAACTACAGCTACAAAGAATTTTGTTTGACCACAGAATATCACTGTATAATTTTACTATCCAAGAAAAGGATATGGATTAGATATCACCATCTATCACCTTTCAATAACTAACCAGGCAAAGATTTGATAAAAGCTCTGTCACAAAATTTTCTAATTTTATGATGCTCTTAGATGGTTTCTTTGATGCATATATTGGGATTGGAGGGGTAGAAATGTAAGAAGAAGATGGTAGCATTAATCTATTGTTTCTATATAGTTATATGTTTTAAATATAGTTATATAGTTATGTATAATCTATATTATTTCTATATAAATTTATATAAACATGATATATAATACATTATAATTATATATAGTTAGGTTGTGTGTGTGTGTGGAGATATATATATAACTTATATATATATATAAAACTATAACAACTCTAAACTTTCTACTGTAATAGTAGAGACTCAACAAATGTATGATTAAAGAAAAATGGTGGGGTGGTGGGGGCAGGGAATAGGGGGTAAGAAGAAAAGGAGCATGGGAGGAGAGAAGAGAGGGAAGGAAGAAGTTAAGGGAAGCAAGAGAGAAAAGAGTTCATCAGTTGCTACTGAACACCTACAAGGGAAGGAGCTTTATACAGTATATATTTTTGTTTATTTAGAATATATTTAATTTTACTGATCAAGTACATGAAAATTCTTACCAGTGTTGTCAGTTTTCAGGATCTTCTCTAAATGTCTCACCATGATCCCATTAACATAGAATTATACATTCTTTTTAAACTTCATAATACTTTCCTATCTTCCACTACATTATCTTTATACAGGATTTATAATTATTTGCTTGTCAATATCTTCTACAAAATTGTAAGGTATTGAGAGAGTACGTTTCTATTCTCTGTATTTCTAACTTTTAGCAATATAGTGTCTGGCACAGAGAAGATAATAAGTAAAACTTGGATGGGTGAATGGATCAATGGATGAAGGGCTCAACAAATGGATGGAATGAGGTGAATGAGTAAGTGATGGGTTTGCTAAGACATACTTAACTATATAATAATATAGGTTGACTCATCCATAAAAGGAATTGACTTAAAATTTAGAGTGACCTCAAAATCTTCATCACAGACTAAAGAAGACTTACATTCTCCATTGTGATATTCACATAGGTATAATAAATTTGTGAGTGCATGTAGAATACATAGGCAGAAATTTTCAAATATTTCAAATGATACCTCAAGAATACATACCTGGCAAAACACAGGTTTATGTATATTGGAAAAAAATTGCAACAGCTCCTCTGAATCCCTGTAGTCACTAGGGAGTTTATTTATACAAAGGCACTTAGAATGAATGAGCTCTGCGGCCAATAGATTAACATCCATCCATTGTGCAAACAGAGCTGATGCTCCCAATTGTTTACCCAATAACTCCAATCTAGCCTTTGCAGCAAAGTCCTTTTTCATGTATTCCACAAATCCATAGCCTTTGGAATGGCCAGTAACTTCACTGTAGACTAGAAAACATCTCTCGATATTTCCATAAGCACGAACAAGTTCTTCAAACTCTTCTAATGTAAAAGAAGTGGGCAAGTTGGTAATACACAGCAAAGCATCTGTTGGCTGGAGCTGAACAATTAAGTCCTTTCCTCGAAAAGAATACTGATGAAACATCTGAATTGCATTCTGGGCTTGCTCCCCATTCAGTAAGGTAACAAAAGCTAGAAGATAACACAATGAAATAAATAATTTTCTAAGCCATTGTTTTCAAACTTTTTTGACTATGGTCCACAGTAAGGAACATATTTTTGGTCTGTGTCTTGGTACACACATACACATTTCCAAAACAAAAGTATCAAGAACTAATACTCCTACCACATGCAATGCGCTCTCATATTTCTATACTATTTCATGGTGCTTTTTAATACTGACACTACCCACTTAACCAATTTCACGACCAGTGACTCAAATTAAAGTATAGGAATTATATTAGGGGTTCCACGGGGTGCCTGGATGGCTCAATTGGTTGGACGTCTGCCTTCCGCTTGGTTTGTGATCCTGGAGTTCCGGGATCAAGCCCTGCATCAGGCTCCCTGCTCAGAGAGGAGTCTGCTTCTCCCTCTGCCCCTCACCCCACTCATGTTCTCTCTCTCTCAAATAAATAAATAAAATTTAAAAAAAAAAAGGACTTCCACTATAAGATACTACAATGTTCTGTTTTGTTTTTTATTTTTACAATATTTTCAAACTACATATTTTATTTTTCCCAACTACATGTAATGCAAAATTTTGTGAAGTCTTAAAAATTTTCTTTCATATTGAAGCACCTAAATACATAAAGCAAATATTAACAGACACAAAGCGAGAAACTGACAGTAATACAATAACAGTTAGGGACTTTAACACCTCACTTACATCAACAGATAGATCATCCAGGCAGAAAATCAATAAGGAAACAATGTCTTTGAATGACACATTAGAGCAGATGGACTTAACAGATATATACAGAACATTCCATCCACAACCAACAGAGTACACATTCTTTCCAAGTTCATAGGGAACATTCTCCAGAATAAATCAAGTTTCAATAAATTCAGGAAAATTGAAATCCTATCACATACATTTTCTGATTACCATGGTATAAAACAAGAAATCAATCACAAGAAAAAAAATGCAAAAAACCCCCCCACAAACATGGAAGCTAAATAACATGCTACTAAACAGCCAATGGGTGAATAAAGAAACCAAAAAGGAAATTTAAAAATACATGAAAACAAATGAAAATAAAAACACAATGGTCCAAAATCTTTGGGACACAGCAAAAGCAGTTCTAATAGGAAAATTTATAGGGATACAGACCTACCTCAAGAAACAAGAAAAATCTCAAGCCATCTAACCTAATACCTAAAGGTACTAGAAAAGGAAGAACAAACAAAGCCCAGAGCCAGCCTTCCTTCCAGAAGGAAGAAAATATTAAGATCAGAGCAGAAATAAATCAGGGACTAAAAGAAAAATAGAAAAGATCAATGAAACCAAGAGCTGGTTCTTTGAAAAGATAAAATTGTTAAACCTTTAACCAGATTCATCAAGAAAAAAAAGAGAGGATACAAATAAATAAAATCAGAAATGAAAGGGGAATTAACAACCAACACCACAGAAATATGAAAGATTATAAGAGAATACTACAAAAAATTATATGCCAACGAATTGGACAACCTAGAAGAAATGGATACATTTCTAGAAACATATCATTTTCTAAAATTCAATCAGGAAGAAATAGAAAATCTGAACAGACCAATTACTAATAACAGAGTTGAGCTGGTAATCAAAAACGTCCAACAAACAGAAGTCCAGGACCAGACTGCTTTACAGGTTTATTCTACCTTTCATTTAAGCAAGAATTAATACTGATTGTCCTCAAACTATTTAAAAAAAATAGAAGAGGAAGGAAAGCTTCCAAATACATTCTATGAGGCCAGTATTATCCTGATACAAAAACGAGACAGAGATGCTATGAAAAAAGAAAATTACAGACCAATATTCCTGATGAACATAGATGCAAAAATCCTCAACAAAATATTAGCAAGTGTATTCAGCAATACACTGAAAGGATCATTCACCTAGATCAAGTGGGATTTATTCCAGGGATGCAGGGAGGTTCAGTAGTCACAAATCAATCAATGTGATAAACCACATTAACAAAACAAAGAATAAAAATCATACAATCATCTCAATAGATGCAGAAAAGGTATTTGACAAAATTCAACTTCTGTTCATGATAAAAACTGTCAACAAAGTGTGTTTAGGGGATACCTTAAGCTAAATAAAGGTCATTCATGAAAAACCCACAACTAACATCATACTCAATGGTAAAAAACTGAAAGTTTTTTTTCTCTAAGATTAGAAACAAGACAATGATGTCCATTCTTTTTATTCAATACAGTACTGCAAGTCCTAGCCACAGCAAATAGACAAGAAATAAAATTCATCCAAATTGGTAAGGAAGAAGTTAAACTGTCACTATTTGCAGATGACCTAAAGATTCCACCAAAAACTATTAGAATAAATGAATTCAGTAAAGCTGCAGGATTCAAAATTAATACACAGAAAACAATTGCCTTTCTGTACACTAATAATGAAGTAACAGGAAAGAAAAAGAAAACAATCCCATTTATAATTGCACCAAAAAGAATAAAATGCCTAGGAATAAATTTAACCAAGCAGGTAAAAGACCTGTACTCTGAACACTATGACAATGATGAAATTGAAGATGGCACACACAAGTGGAAAGATATCTCCTGCTCCTGGACTGGAAGAACCAATACTGTCAAAATGCCCATACTACCCAAAGCTATCTACAGATTTAATGCAATCTCTAACAAAATACGAACAATATTTTTCACAGAACTAGAACAAATAATCCTAAAATTTATATGGAACCTCAAAGGACCTCAAAAAGCCAAAGCAATCCTGAGAAAGAGGAACAAAGCTGGAGGCATCACAATCCCAGATTTCAAGATCTACTACAAAGCTGTAGTAATCAAAAGAGTGTGGTGCTGGCACAAAAACAGACACACAGATCAATGAAACAGACAGCCCCCAAATAAACCTATACCTATATGGTCAACTAATCTATAACAAAGGAGGGAAGAATATACAATAGGGAAGACAGTCTTTTCTATACATGGTGCTGGGAAAACTAGACAGCGACATGCAGAAGAATGAAACTGGATCAGTTTCTTACACCATACACAAAATACACTCAAAATGAACTAAAGACCTAAATGTGAGACCTGAACCCATAAAACTCCTAATGGTTGAAAAAAAAAAGGCAATTATTTCTTGGACATCACCCTTAGCAACATATTTATGGATATGTCTCCTTAGGCAAGGGAAACAAAAGCAAAAATAAACTACTGAGCCTACACAAAAATAATTTGCCCAGCAAAGGAGATCATCAACAAAACAAAAAGACAAGCTAATGAATGAGAGAAGAGATTTGCAAATGATATATCTGATAAAGGGTTGATACCCCAAACACATAAACTTACACAACTCAGCACCAAAAAACAACAACAAAACCCCCAAAAACCCCCCAAAACAAACCAATCTGATTAAAAAATAGGCAGAGGACCTGAATAGACATTTTTCCAAAGAAGACATAAAGATGGCCAACAGATACATGAAAAGATGCTCAACATCACTCATCATCAGGGAAATGCACATCAAAATCAGAATGAGATATTACCTCATGCCAGTCAAAACAGCTAGTATAAAAAAGACAGTATAGCTGGTATAAAGAAATAACAAGTGTTGATGAGGATGAGGAGAAAAGGGAACTCTTGTGAACTATTGATAGGAATGTAAATTAGTGCAGCCACTGTGGAAAACAGTATGGAAGTTCCTCAAAAAAATTAAAATTAGTAATAGTAATAGTAATTCCACTACTGGGTATTTAATAAAAAAAAATGAAAACATTAATTTGGAAAGATATATGCACCCCTGTTTACTGCACCATTATTTACAACAATTAAGGTATGGAAGCAACCCAAGTGTCCATTAATGGATGAATGGATAAAGAAGATATGGTGTATATATACACAACAGAATATTACTTGGCCATAAAAAAGAATGAGATCTTGCCATTTGCAATCACATGGATAGACCCAGAAGGTATAACGCTAAGTAAAATAAGTCAGACAGAGGAAGACAAACACTATATGATTTCACTAATATGTGGAATCTAAAAAACAAATGAATAAACAAAAACAAAGAACAGGTACCTGACTGGCTCTGTCAGTAGAGTATGTGACTCTTGATCTAGGGGTCATGAGTTTGAGCCCCATGTTGGGCATAGGCTTTACTTAAAAAAACAAAAACAAACAAATACAGAGAGCAAACTGGTTGCCTGAGGGGATATGGGGGAGATGGATGAAATATATAAAGGAAATTAAGAGGTACAAACTTCCAGCTATGAAATAAGTGATGGAGATGAAAAGTACAGCATAGGGAAATACAGTCCGTGACACTGTAATGCTGTACGGTGACAGATGGTGACTACATTTATTGTGGTGAGCACTGGGTAATGTATAGAATTGTGGAATCAATATGTTGTACACCTAAAAAAAAGTTATACACCTGAAATATAACACTGTATGTTAAATATACTTCAATGAAAAAACTGAAGGATACAAGCCTATAAAAATTTATTATAACATATATTAGAAAATTCTTTATAAAAATAATGTCTCTAATGACATACATATTAATTATTGTGATTATAATTTAGGATACTAATGTTATCTTCAGAAAATACATTGTGAGTAGCATTTATATGATTTAATGCTTAAGAATTTCAGAGATTATCTTAAGAATGAAAAGACAGTAAACTTTTTTGTTTAATAATGCACACATTTAGAATCAAAATGAAACCAGGTGCTTAAAATTGAAATCTTACCTGTTCGCTTATTTCTGTCCACATAACAATACTTTAACTCATAGTCTTGTAATAAATCATGAACGTCCTGAAAGAGACAAAACATGAATTCAAATAAGCACACAAATGTGTGGATTTGTGTGGATAATCCAGCTGTACTAGCCAACCACTACCACCACCATCTGCTGTGTGAAAAACCTTTCATGGATCTCTATTATTTGTTTAACTTAAAGGCATCCCAGACCACCAAATATGACATCAACCTACCTTCCTACTGTCTATTTCCCAGTACAGAACCTGCACATAGATCATGTTTCTGCTCAATGGGCATTCACTGTTTCACCAGGATGCCATGCACAATCCTCACTCTGAATCTCTACTGACGCTGATACCTTGACCTTGCATGGTGCAAAGATACCACGCTAAAGCTCCTAAACTTCACCTGAAATCGCATGCATCCTTTGAAATCCAGCTCAGATATTCTTTTTTTTTTTTTTTAAAGATTTTATTTATTTTTCAACAGAGAGACAGAGACAGCAAGAGAGGGAACACAAGCAGGGAGAGTGGGAGAGGGAGAAGCAGGCTTCCTGCTGAGCAGGGAGCCCGATGTGGGACTCGATCCCAGGACCCTGGGATCATGACCTGAGCTGAAGGCAGACGCTTAACGACTGAGCCACCCAGGCGCTCAGATATTCTTTCATGAAGTTTTTTCCAATTTTATTTATTTATTCATTTATTTACTTACTTACTTACTTATGATTGAGAGCGAAAGCACAAGTAGTTGGAGGGGTGGTTCTGGCACAGAGAGAGGGAGAGAGAGAATCCCAAGCAGCCTCCATGCTCAGCATGGAGCCTAACGTGGGGCTCGATCTCATGACCCTGAGATCATGACCTGAGCTGAAATCAAGAGTCGGACACCCAACTGACTGAGCCACCCAGGCACCCCAAGTTTTTTCCAATTCTTTTCTGCGGGATAAGACCTCTACCACCTCTATGCTAACACTGGCCATACTTTATTTATACCTGTCTTACAGAAATAATATTAAACATTTCTCTTCGTATACAACACATACTGAGTTTTTAACAAGTAATACACTTGTAGATGCTGGAGTACCAGCAAAGAGAATTAATACAGGTAGACTGCAAACCTAGAGATCCCTGGGTATGAAAACAATAACCACCACTAAGGTATGTATGTAATTCAATTTATGTCCCCTTGGCTCCCCAAGATGTTGAAACTGGCTTTCCTGTTCATTCTGCTTCCATTATTAATCCAGTCTGAACTCGTTTCTTCTGGTCTTTTACCCACCTGGGGTCCTAAAAAAGCAGATTTCTATTCCTAATTCTTCCTGTTAAATTGATAATACTTGAGTACAGGAACTATATTTCATATATCTGTTTATAACCTCTATTGCTCTGCAAATGCTAGGCACTCAAATATACACTAAAGTGAATCGAATTTTGTCACTGAGTCGATATTTGGACTTGGAAAATTTACTCATAATATACAACAGATGGAATTATTATTTTCTAAAGGAACTGGACTATCACATAGGTAGACATTCTGATCCTAGATTGGAAAGTTATAGCCAAATTGTTCTATCTTGCATATGAATAAATTAAACACACACACGTGTCAGTATGTTAAGTTCACAACAGAAACTAACTCAATGAGAATTCTTATTATTGCCATTATTACAGTTAACTTTCATTTAGCTTTTATTAAGTACCAGAGCACTGAACTCACCCTTTTTTATTAAAAATCGGGAAATCAGGCCTGACACTGACAGGGCTCCCTGACAGAAAAGTGCATGCTCTTGACTCTTGGTCTTGGGATCGTGAGTTCAAGCCCCATGTTGGGTGTAGAGATTACTTAAATAAACTTTAAAAAAAGGGTGGGGGCACCTGGGTGGCTCAGTAAAGAGCATGTGACTCTTGATCTCAGGGTTGCAAGTTTGAGCCTCACGTTGGGTGTAGAGATTACTTAAAAATAAAATTAAAAAAAAAAAAACACCTTTATAGAAAAATAAATAAATAAATAAAAATCAGAAAACCACAGCAGAGCAAAATCCAGTAACTTGCTGAGTGAAGATTCACCAGTCTGGCACCCTTAACCCCTATATCATACTACCATATATTCCTTCCAGAATTAACTAAAAATAGTATACTACCACTAATAGTTACAAACACAGTATCATTAGTGCCCTAATATGTGATCACATGGAAATGGAAAATAAATAAGTGGACAGTTACAAGTTGAGACATATTTTCCCCTTTAACACAATGCAAGGGGGAAAAGAATGATATAATAGACAAAGTATAAAAACATAATGCTGGGTGGAAAAAAGATAATCACCTATGAAGAGAAATTAGAGAAAGGTAAAGTTGATAATTTAGTATTCTCTATGAGTAAGTCAATATTAGATACGTTTTAAAACATATATACTATTAATTTCATAAAATAGGGTTTGATGAATTATACAGAAATATGATTAATATACAGATTAGTTTACCTCTTACTATGGTAGTTTTTTATCTTGTAAGCTTTAGTGTTTCCTTGGACTTAAAGCGTATGGTGTACTCATTAAGAAGATATAACTCTCTCAATAGCATAGCATATACATCTTGCCAATCGGCTAATTTAATCCTTAATATAGAAGGTGGCACAGTTTTGTCTGAAGGGATCCAGTGTATGCTTTTAGCGGTACAGACTCTAATCTCTCATTTCACTAGTTATCAGCTGTCAAATGCCAGATAAAGAAAACATGACACTGCTCTTCACATTATCAAGTATCTGTAAACAAATGACATGTTATGTTACTCATTCAGCTGAGAGAATTACCAGAGAGAGATCTTATGTATGCAAAGATGCATTTTGCAACTTAAAAATTTTATTTCCAAAATACCTCTATTTCAAATTGTAGCTTTTCTATGCATTAGATGTGGGATACAGAATTTGCCAGCTAGGAAACCTTACAAACCTTTTTGCAAAGAAAAAACAAAACAATTGTTTTCCTCCATGTCCTGGTTGTTTTGACCCAGGCAAAAGTGGGTCACCCCTCAATTTGAGCCTCGGTAAGTTGGCCAAATTAAAAACTTAAAACCTGAAAGAGAGCCCTAACAACCATTTGCCAGAATTCTACTATGCTCCATCACACAGAACCCAAACAACTAAAATTCTCTCTCTCTATTCTAATTGAGTTTTATGACATTTCTATTAACTTACAAGTCAATTTTAAGGA
Source organism: Phoca vitulina (assembly GCF_004348235.1). Taxonomy (NCBI): domain Eukaryota; kingdom Metazoa; phylum Chordata; class Mammalia; order Carnivora; family Phocidae; genus Phoca; species Phoca vitulina. The sequence continues at coordinate 49,092,440 of NW_022589705.1, forward strand.
ATAAAATAGTACCTTCTGACCAGGAATATCAGTTACAAATTTCTTACAGTAAGATGAGTTCATCAAAACTGATAGTATTAGACAGTTTTAGCAACCTATTTCCAGACCATGTTCCTTATTACTCTCTGGAATTAAATGAAAAGTTTTGCACATATGAAATATTTCCTAGGGAGAGAATCAACAGCCGCAATGAAACCCAGCCTTAGTTTTAAGCCTGAATCACACTGTCTTCTAAGCCCTTTTCCCTTTTTTTTAAAAAATATTTTATTTATTTATTTGACAGAGAGATACACAGAGAGGGAACACAAGCAGGGGGAGTGGGAGAGGGAGAAGCAGGCCTCCCACGGAGCAGGGAGCCCGATGCGGGGCTTGATCCCAGGACTCTGGGATCATGACTTGAGCTGAAGGCAGACGCTTAACTGACTGAGCCACCCAGGCACCCCTAAGCCCTTATTAATTTCTTTTTCCTAAGAAAGGCTTTCACAGATTAAAGCACTCTACTTTCAAATTCCATTTTAGAAAAAAAATATTCTTGCTATTTGTCCTTTAAAATTTTAGGTGATTTGATAATATGAAAAGATTAATCTGTAACATATTAAGTTATGAGGCATAATAATGAAATAAGCACCTGGGAACTCACTACCAAACCTAAAGACTAGAACATCAGCAACACTGTTCCATTGACTTCTGCATTCCTTTGCTAGCCCATCCTGCCACTTTCCCCCATGTGTGGGCTGCACACATACAAATGATCATCTTTGTAAGAAAGTGCCAACTTGTTTGCTGGAATGGTTGTAGCAGCTTACGTATCCATCAAGAGTGTGAGAGTCCCACTGATACATAACCTTACAACGTTTGGTGTTACCAGATACTTAAGTTTTGTCAATTTAGTTGGTATAAAATTGTACCTCACTGTGATCTTAATTTGCATTCCCTTGAATGCAAATTAGTAAAGGTAGGGCATTGTGATGATTAGTTTTGTGTCAACTTGGCTATGGTATCCAGTTATTTAATTAAACATTAATCTAAGTGTCGCTGTGAAGGATTCTAGATGTGGTATCTACAATCAGTTTACTTTATGTAAAGGAGACAACCTTACATAACGTGGGTGGCCCTAATCCAATCAGCTGAAGGCCGTAAGAGCAAAAACTGAGAAAGTGAGGTTTCCTGGAGAAGAAATCCTGCCTCAAGATGGTAGCATCAACACATGCCTGACTTTCTAGCCTGCTGGTATACCTGACAGATTCTGGACTTACTAGGTCCCACAATCAATCAATAGCTCTATGTATATCTGTATATAATATAAATAGATGTTAATATAAATATTACATATAATCTCTTTCTTTGAAGAACTCTGATACAGGCATCTTTTCAGGTTTATTTGCCATTTATTTCCCTTTCTGGAAAACACTCATCTTGATGGCCATTTTTCTATTGTATTTGTCTTTTACTGATTTGTAGTTTTGTTTTGTTTTTTTTTAAGATTTTATTTATTTACTTGACAGCAAGAGAGAGAGCGAGAGAGGGAATACAAGCAGTGGGAGTGGGAGAGGGAGAAGCAGGCTTCCCATGGAGCAGGGAGCCCGATGCGGGGCTCGATCCCAGGACCCTGGGATCATGACCTGAGCCGAAGGCAGACGCTTAACGACTGAGCCACCCAGGCGCCCCTGATTTGTAGTTTTTTTAAAAATATATTCTGCATACTAATTCTTTGTTGGAAACTGTATTATAAATGTGTTCCCCTTCTATGTGTTCTGTCATTTTATTTGTGAGTTTTCCTGGTGAAGAGAAATTTGTCATTTTAATGAAGCCAAATTTATAATTCTTTCCTTTACCATTTGCATTTTGTGTGCCTTAAGAAATCCTTTCCTACCCAAATCATAAAGACATTTTGTGTTCCAACAGTTTTTAAATTTTCCTTCTACTAATCAGTTTTGGGTCAGTTAGCCATATTATGCTAGTTAACAATTTCCAGTACAATCTTCAATGGAAGTGATGCCAACATTGTTCCTAATCTCAGAGGTAAAGTTTTCACTATTTCACCACGGAATACAATTGCTTTGGTTTTTCTAGTAATCTTCAAATTTGAGGAAGTTCGTTTCTATTCCTGCTTGCTAGGAGTTTTTATTAGGAATGGGTGTTAAATTTTATCAAATCCTTTTTCTGCATCAATTGAGATGCCTTCAGTCCCATCTTCATGCCAGGGATCTCCAAATTCTTCCTTCCACCTTCAAACCTCTCTTCTAGGCTCCAGACCTACATGTGCTATTGCTTCTTGGAACTGCATTTGCATGTTCCACACCAGGTAATACCTTTTCTTCTTCCCTTTTTTTTTGCCCAATGCAGGGCCTATCATATAATATCTTTTGTGATATTAGCTGAGTAAATGTGATGTCAATTTTAACTTGGGTAAATTTTTAACAGCTTTCAATGAAACTGCTTTGTTGGGAAGTTCATTTGAATACAAACTTTTTGCCAGGGGAACATTCTAACTTTGCCTTAAAAAAAAAAAGATTAATAAACTACCAGCTTTTTTTTAATAGCAGAATAATAATTATTATTTACTGAGTGCTCACTTTATCCCAGGCACTTTATAGACGTTATCTCCAATCCTATTTAGCCCAAATTAGATGAATTTTATTATCCAAATTCTATTTATTTATTTATTTATTTGAATGGGAAATATTGGGAGGGGGAAGGACGGGAGGGAGACAGAATCTTAAGCAGGTTCCATGCCCAGCATGGAGCCCAATGCATGGCTCGATGTCACAACCCTGAGGTCATGATCTGAGCTGAAATCAGGAGTTGGATGCTTAACCAACTGAGCCACCCAGGTACCCCTATTATCCAGATTTTAAAGATGAGGACACTGAGGCCTAGGAATGTATAGTTACTTGCAGTATAGATAGTATGTGATGGATCTGGTATTCAAACCCAAGTTAACAGACTCCAGAGCAAACACAGTGAACTAGTATACTGTATTGTATCTTAAGTGTCAGCACTACAAAAATGAAGTCTATGAAATATTCATTGCCATCATCTTCCTAAAGCTTACTGCATCATCAGCCTCCTAACCTTGGAATGAGGATCAGGCCAAGAACAAGGTTTGAAAGGGAGAAATCAAACCAACACAGTTTTACTTTTTGATAGCTAGAAATCAGATTGTATAGCTCCCTTGTTTAAATATTTCAATGTATCCTCATTTCCCTTAAAATAAAATCTAAACTCCCTAACATGGCTTAGAAACTTTTAATCATCCTCACATGGCCTTTCTTTAGTGCTTGCATATTTAGGACAGGGAAGGGGAGGCACATGCAGACAGCAAGCTATCTGGTGTCTTCTTATGAGGGTACTTTTTTTTTTTAATTTAAATTCAATTAGCCAACTTATAGTACATCATTAGTTTCAGATGTAGTGTTCAATAATTTATCAGTTGGGTGTAACACTCAGTGCCTATCACATCACAAGCCCTCCTTAATGCCCATCACCCAATTACCCCAGCCCCTCACCCACCTCCCCTCCAGCAACCCTCAGTTTGTTTCCTATAGTTAAGGGTCTCTCATGGTTTTTCTCCCTCTCTGATGACTTCCCATTCTGTTATTCCTCCCTTCCCCTACAGTCCTCTGCCCTGTTTACATGAGTAGAACCATATGATAATTGTCTTTCTCTGACTTATTTCACTCAGCATAATACCCTCCAGTTCCATCCATGCCGATATAAATGGTAAGTATTCATCCTTTCTGATGGCTGAGTAATATTCCATTGTGTGTATGTATGTGTGTGTGTGTGTGTGTGTGTGTGTATATGTATATATACACACACATATATATACCACATCTTCTTTATCCATTCATCTATCGATGGACATCTCAGCTCTTTCCACAGCTTGGCTATTGTGGACATTGCTGCTATGAACACTGGGGTGCAGGTGCCCCTTCGGATCACTACATTTGTATCTTTCAATACATTAAAAGGATTATTCACCACGACCAAGTGGGATTTATTCCTAGGCTGCAAGGATGGTTCAACATTCACAAATCAATCAAAGTGATACATCACATTAATTAAAGAAAGGACAAGAACCATATGATCCTCTCAATAGATGGAGAAAAAGCATTTGAAAAAATATAGCATCCTTTTTTTTTTTTAGATTTTTTTAAAATTTTTTTTATTTATTTATTTGACAGAGAGAGAGACAGCGAGAGAGGGAACACAAGCAGCGGGAGTGGGAGAGGGAGAAGCAGGCTTCCTGCGGAGCAGGAAGCCCGATGTGGGGCTCGATCCCAGGACCCTGGGATCATGACCTGAGCCGAAGGCAGACGCTTAATGACTGAGCCACCCAGGTGCCCATAGCATCCTTTCTTGATTAAAACTCTCCAAAGTGTAGGGATAGAGGGAACATGCCTCAATATCATAAAAGTCATCTATGAAAAGCTCACAACGAATATCATTCTCAATGGGGAAAAACTGAGAGCTTTTCCCCTAAGGTCAGGAACACGACAGGGATGCCCACTCCCACCACTGCTGTTCAACATAGTACTAGAAGTCCTAGCCTCAGCAGTCAGACAACAAAAAGAAATAAAAGGCATTCAACTTGGCAAAGAAGAAGTCAAACTCCTACTCTTTGCAGATGACATGATACTTTATGTGGAAAACCCAAAAGACCCCACCCCAAAACTACTAGAACTCATACAGGAATTCAGCAATGTGTAAGGATATAAAATCAATACACAGAAATCAGTTGCATTTCTATACACTAACAATGAGACAGAAGAAAGAGAAATTAAGGAATCGATCCCATGTACAATTGCACCCAAACCGTAAGATACCTAGGAATAAACCTAACCAAAGAGGTAAAGGATCTGTGCTCCAAAAACTACAGAATGCTTATGAAGGATATTGAGGAAGACACAAAGAAATGGAAAAACATTCCATGCTCATGGATTGGCAGAACAAATATGAAAATGTCAATGCTACCTAGAGCAATCTACACATTCAATGCAATCCCTATCAAAATACCATCAACTTTTTTCAAAGAAATGTAACAAATAATCCTAAAATTTGTATGGAACCAGAAAAGACCCCAAATAGCCAGAGGAATGTTGAAAAAGAAAAGCAAAGCTGGTGGCATTACAAAGCTGTGATCCTCAAGACAGTGTGGTACTGGCACAAAAACAGACACATAGATCAATGGAACAGAATAGAGAACCCAGAAATGGACACTCAACTCTATGGTCAACTAATCTTTGAGGGTACTTCTACCAGATCAAGGCCCCACCCTTATGACCTTTTTTAACATTAATTACCTCCATAGGAGCCCCATCTCCAAATATGGCCACACTGAGGGTTAGGTCTTTAACATATGAATTTGGAGGAACACAAACATTCAGTCTATAACAGGTGCCTTCATGAAAAGGCTGATTCTAGGGCTGGAGCAGAGAAAGTGCAAAATAAGCCGCAACATTTTATGTTAAAAACAAATTGCTCAGCAAATGATGGGGATATGTCACAAAGACACCAGATCCTTCCATAAGTGTGTACTGGAATTAATGACTTGTTTCCATGGAATTGTGAATGGGAAAAGTGGTAACTTTACAGGAGTGATGGAGCAGACATCACCTTAGCAAATGATCAAGGTTAACATCACTAGTAGTAAGTCATGTTTCCCCTGAAATGATGTGATCAGAAGTGTACTTCACCTCTGTGGAATTCTTTTTTTTTTTTTTTTTTTTTAAGATTTTATTTATGTATTTGAGAGAGAGAGGGAGAGAGACACACAACGAGAGAGGGAACACAAGCAGGGGGAGTGGGAGAGGGAGAAGCAGGCTTCCCTCGGAGCAGGGAGCCCGATGCGGGGCTCGATCCCAGGACCCTGGGATCATGACCCGAGCTGAAGGCAGACACTTAACGATTGAGCCACCCAGGCACCCACCTTTGTGGAATTCTTACCAAAATTCCATAACCCTAATCTCTCACAAGAAAAACATCATACAAACCCAAATTGAGGGGCATTCTAAAAGATATCTGACCAAAACTGAAGGTCATATAAAACAAGGAAAGACTGTGGCACCTGGGTGGCTCAGTTGGTTAAGTGTCCGACTCTTGATTTTGGCTCAGGTCATGATCTCAGGGTCGTGAGGTCAAGCTTCAAGTCGGGCTCCACACTGAGCACAGAGTCTGCTTGTCCCTCTCCCCTCTGCTCCCTCCCCCGTGCTCGCGCACTGTCACTGTCTCTCTCTCTCTCTCGCTCTCATATAATAAATGAATGAATGAATGAATGAATGAATAAATAAAATCTTACAAAAAAGAACAACAAGAAAAGACTGAGAAACTGGTGCAGAAGAGAGACTAATGGGACATAACAACTGAGTGCCATGTGGCACCCTGAATTGGATCTTCGAACACAAAAAGGACGTGAGAAAACTAATGAAATCCAAATTCTGACGTTCAGTTAATAATAATGTACCAATGTTAATGTCTTAGTCCTGACTAACATACCTTGGGTATTCAAGACGTAACATGAATGGAAACTGGGTAAAGAATATATGGGAACTTTATGTGCTATCTTTGCAGTTTTTTCTTTAAATCTAAAATTGTTGCATAATAAAAGATTTCAAAAGAGGACGTAAGGGCCAGCTTGAAGGAGCTCCCACTGCCCAAGTCTAAAACAATTTAAGCATGAAAATAAGTAATCATATTAATGAAGTGTAACTCACTGAGCAACAAAGGAACCCATGAGCCTATTTCTAACATAACTTAGTAAATAAATTGAACACTTGAAAAGGAATAGAATATTTACACAGTCTTAATTAAAGTATGCCCCATTAAAATCATTATTAGTTACAAAGGGAAAAACTTTTCATGAAGAAGCCTGGCAGACACCACTTTAATAAAAAAAAAATCAAAATGATCAAAATTAACTTTATCAACAATGGGCCAAAATCTAAAACATGCACCACCCTGTTATATTCCTGCCAAGAATACTTAACTTGAATCGAATCACGGAGAAACATCAGACTACCCCAAATTAAAGGACATTCTACAATATAAAGGGCCTAGGGGAGGAGCAAGATGGTGGAAGAGTAGGAGACCTAAATTTCGTCTGGTCCCAGAAATTCAGCTAGACAGCTATCAAACCATTATGAACACCTACAAACTCAACAGGAGATTGAAGTAAACAATGGCAGTGACCACTTTGTGGAAGGTAGGACGTGCAGAGAAGTGAATCCAAGGCGATATTTGGGAAGATAGACCGTTGGGGAAGGGAGGCTCCGTCAGCCAGCTACTGGCAAGGGCTTGAGCAGCGGAGCACAAAACTGGAACTTTTAGAAGTCTGCTCCGCTGAGGGACATCGCTCCAGTGGCTAAGCAGGGGGTGGAACCCTCGCTGGGACAGTGTGGTCTCAGGACTCTCGGGGTCACAGAAAGCCCGGGGGTGCCTGAGTGCGGCAGAGCTCCCAGGTATGGGAGCGGGGAAGCCGGCCGCAGAGACGGAGCCGAGGAGCGGGCTCTCAGCTCAGGGTTGCCATAAACCATGATCCGCGGCACAGTCGGGCCACTGCTCCTCCAGCAGGGACCCAACAAGTGGCAGATCCGGGGAGACTACCCTTCCTCCCCTGGGAGGAGCAGCGTGGGAACACACTGCAGGAATTTGCTGGGTTTGGAGACTCCAAACGGGGTCGTGTGCCAGAGATAGAAATGCTCCGTCACAGGCCAGGTGAGCACAGAGTGTGGCCAGAGTGGGGGAGACAGGAGTGACTGACTGCTTTTCTCTGGGGGCTCAATGAGGAGTGGGGCCCCGAGTTCTCGGCTCCTCCAGGGTGGAGATTGGGAGGCCGCCATTTTCACTCTCATCCTCCAAAGCTGTACCGAAAGCTTGCAAGAAACAAAGGCTCCCGAGAGCAAACCCGAGCAGATTACTTAGCCCGCCCGGCAAGGGTGGGGCAATTCCGCCTCAGGCAAAGAAAGTTGAGAACCACAGCAACAGGTCCCTCTCCCAGAAGATCAGCAAGAACAGCCAGCCAAGACCAAGTTTACCGATCAATGAGAATGGCAGAACTCCAGCACTAGGGGAATAGAGCACATAGAATTCATGGCTTTTTTCCCATGATTCTTTAGTCTTTCAAAGTTAATTTCTAAATTTTTCTTTATTTTTTTCTTATTCTATTATTTTTAAAATTTTTCTTCTTTCCTTTTTCAACCATCTTATCAATTCCTTTTTAAAAATCTTTTTTAATTTCAATTTTTACAGTCATATTCTATCCCTTCATTGTATTTAACCTTATTTTGTGTGTGTGAGTGTGTGTATGTGTGTGTGTGTGTGTATGTGTTTTTCTTTCTTTAAAATTTTGGGATACAGTTTCTTCTAACAGACCAAAATATGCCCTAAATGTAGTGTATGGCTTTGTTCTAGTCTCCTGCCTGATCACATTCTCTTTTTTTTTTTTTTAAATTTTTCTTCTTTCTGTTTTCAACCAACTTATCTGATCAATTCCTTTTTTAAAATCTTTTTAAATTTTCATCTTTACAGTCATATTCCATCCCTTCATCGTATTTACCCTTATTTTTGTATATACATGTTTTTCTTTCTTTAAAATTTTGGGAGGCAGTTTCATCTAACAGACCAAAATACACCCAAAATCTAGTGTGTGGCTCTATTCTATTCACCAGCCTGATCATATTCTTTTTTTCTTTTCCCCCTGGTTTCGGGTCTGTTCTGATTTGTTTAGCGTATGTTTTTCTGGGGTCATTGTTACCCTTTTAGCATTTTGTTCTCTCGTTCATCTATTTTTCTCTGGACAAAATGACAAGATGGAAAAACCTCAAAAAAAAAAAAAAGAACAAGAGGCAGTAACCACTGCCAGGGAACTAATCAATACAGACATTAGTAAGATGTCGGAACTAGAGTTCAGAATGACGATTATAAAGATACTAGCTGGGCTTGAAAAAAACATAGAAGATACTAGAGAATCCCTTTCTGGAGAAATAAAGGAACTAAAATCTAACCAAGTCGAAATCAAAAAGGCTATTAATGAGGTGCAATAAAAAATGGAGGCTTTAACTGCTAGGATAAATGAGGCAGAAGAGAGAATTAGTGATATAGAAGACCAAATGATGGAAAATAAAGAAGCTGAGAAAAAGAGATAACTACTGGATCACAAGGGGAGAATTCGAGAGATAATGATACCATAAGACGGAACAGTATTAGAATAATCGGGATCCCAGAACAAGAAGAAAGAGAGAGAGGGGCAGAAGGTATATTGGAGTAAATTATAGCAGAGAACTTCCCTAATTTGGGGAAGGAAAGAGGCATTAAAATCCAGGAGGCACAGAGAACCCCCCTCAAAATCAATAAATATAGGCCAACATCCTGACATCTAATAGTAAAACTTACAAGTCTCAGAGACAAAGAGAAAATGTTGAAAGCAGCTCGGGACAAGAGGTCTGTAACCTACAACAGTAGAAACATTAGACTGGCAGCAGACCTATCCACAGAGACCTGGCAGGCCAGAAAGGACTGGCATGATATATTCAGGGCACTAAATGAGAAAAATATGCAGCCAAGAATACTATATCCAGCTTGGCTGTCATTGAAAATAGGAGGGATAAAAAAGCTTCCAGGACAAACAAATACTGAAAGAATTTGTGAACACCAAACCAGCCCTATAAGAAATATTTAAAGGGGTCCTCTAAGCAAAGAGAGAGCCTAAAAGTAACATAGAACAGAAAGGAACAGAAGCAATACAATGGCACTAAATTCATATCTTTCAATATTTATCTTGAATGTAAATGGGCTAAATGCCCCAATCAAAAGACACAGGTATCAGATTGGATTAAAAAAACAAGACCCATCGATATGCTTTCTGCAAGAGACTCATTTTAGACCCAAAGAAACCTCCAGATTGAAAGTGAGGGGGTGGAAAACCATTTACCATGCTAATGGACATCAAAAGAAAGCTGGGGTGGCAATCCTTATACCAGACAAATTAGATTTTAAACCAAAGACTATAATAAGAGATGAGGAAGGACACTATATCCTACTTAAAGGGTCTATCCAACAAGAAGATCTAACAATTGTAAATATCTATGCCCCTAACATGGGAGCAGCCAATTATATAAGCCAGTTAATAACAAAATCAAAGAAACACATCGACAATAATACAATAATAGTAGGGGACTTTAACACCTCCCTCACTGAAATGGACAGATCATCTAAGCAAAAGATCAACAAGGAAATAAAGACTTTAAATGACACACTGGACCAAATGGACTTCACAGAGGTATTCAGAACATTCCATCCCAAAGCAACAGAATAAACATTCTTTTCTAGTGCCCATGGAACATTCTCCAGAATAGATCACATCCTAGGTCATAAATCAGGTCTCAACCGCTACCAAAAGATTGGGATCATTCCCTGCATATTTTCGGACCACAATGCTTTGAAACTAGAACTCAGTCACAAGAGGAATGTTGGAAAGAACTCAAATACATGGAGGCTAAAGAGCATCCTACTAAAGAATGAACAGGTCAACCAGGAAATTAAAGAAGAATTTAAAAAATTTCATGGAAACAAATGAAAATGAAAACACAACTGTTCAAAATCTGTGGGATGCAGCAAAGGCAGTCCTAAGAGGAAAGTATATAGCAATACAAGCCTTTCTCAAGAAACAAGAAAGGTCTCAAGTACACAACCTAACCCTACACCTAAAGGAGCTGGACAAAGAACAGCAAAGAAAGCCTAAACCCAGCAGGAGAAGAGAAATAATAAAGATCAGAGCAGAAATCAATGAAATAGAAACCAAAAGAATAGTAGAACAGATCAACGAAACTAGGAGCTGGTTCTTTGAAAGAATTAATAAGATTGATAAACCCTGGCCAGACTTATCAAAAAGAAAAGAGAAAGGACCCAAATAAATAAAATCATGAATGAAAGAGGAGAGATCACAACCAACACCAAGGGAATACAAACAATTATAAGAACATATTATGAGCAACTATACGCCAGTAAATTAGACAACCTTGAAGAAATGGATGCATTCCCAGAGATGTATAAACTACCCAAACTGAAGCAGGAAGAAATAGAAAACCTGAACAGACCCATGACCAACCAGTAAGGAAATTGAAGCAGTAATCAAAAATCTCCCAACAAACAAGAACCCAGGGCCAGATGGCTTCCCAGGGGGAATTCTACCAAACATTTAAAGAAGAATTAGTACTTATTCTTCTGAAACTGTTCCAAACAATAGAAATGGAAGGAAAACTTCTGAATTCATTTTATGAGGACAGCATTACCTTGATCCCAAAACCAAACAAAGACCCCATCAAAAAGGAGAATTACAGACCAATACCCCTGATGAACATGGATGCAAAAATTCTCACCAAAATACTAGCCAATAGGATCCAACAGTACATTAAAAGGATTATTCACCACGACCATGTGGGATTTATTCCTGGGCTGCAAGGTTCGTTCAACATCCGCAAATCAATCAACGTGATACAATACATTAATAAAAGAACAAGAACCATATGATCCTCTCAATAGATGCAGAAAAAGCATTTGACAAAGTACAGCATCCTTTCTTGATTAAAACTCTTCACAGTGTAGGGATAGAGGGTACATACCTCAATATCATAAAAGCCATCTATGAAAAACCCACAGCGAATATAATTTGCAATGGGGAATAATTGAGAGCTTTTCGCCTAAGGTCAGGAACATGGCAGGGATGTCCACTATCACCACTGCTATTCAACATAATACTAGAAGTCCTAGCCTCAGCAATCAGACAACCAAAAGAAATAAAAAGCATTCAAATCAGCAAAGAAGAAGTGAAACTCTCACTCTTTGCAGATGATATGATACTTTATGTGGAAAACCCAAAAGACTCCACCCCAAAACGGCTAGAACTCATACAGGAATTCAGTAAAGTGGCAGGATATAAAATCAATGCACAGAAATCAGTGGCATTTCTATACACCAACAACGAGACAGAAGAAAGAGAAATTAAGGAGTCAATCCCATTTACAATTGCACCCAAAACCATAAGATACCTAGGCATAAATCTACCCAAAGAGGCAAAGAATCTGTACTCAGAAAACTATAGAATACTCATGAAAGAAATTGAGGAAGACACAAAGAAATGGAAAAACATTCCATGCTTGGATTGGCAGAACAAATATTGTGAAAATGTCAATGCTACCTAGAGCAATCTACACATTTAAAGCAATCCCTATCAAAATACCATCAACTTTTTTCAAAGAAATGGAACAAATAATCCTAAAATTTGTATGGAACCAGAAAAGACCCCGAATAGCTAGAGGAATGTTGAAAAAGGAAAGCAAAGCTGGTGGCATCACAATTCCGGACTTCAAGCTCTATTACAAAGCTGTCATCATTAAGACAGTATGGTACTGGCACAAAAACAAGCACATAGATCAATGGAACAGAATAGAGAGCCCAGAAATGGACCCTCAACTCTATGGTCAATAATCTTCAACAACGCAGGAAAGTATGTCCAATGGAAAAAAGTCTCTTGAACAAATGGTGTTGGGAAAATTGGACATCCACATGCAGAAGAATGAAACTGGACCATTTCCTTACACCACACACAAAAATAGACTCAAAATGGATGAAACACTTAAATGTGAGACAGGAATCCATCAAAATCCTTGAGGAGAACACAGGCAGCAACCTCTTCGACCTCAGCGGCAGCAACTTCTTCCTAGACACATCGTCCAAGGCAAGGGAAGCAAAAGCAAAAATGAACTATTGGGACTTCATCAAGATAAAAAGTTTTTGCACAGCAAAGGAAACAGTCAACAAAACCAAAGACAACCGAAGGAATGGGAGAAGATATTTGACATATCAGATAAAGGGCTAGTATCCAAAATCTATAAAGAACTTATCAAACTCAACACCCAGAGAACATATAATCCAATCAAGAAATGGGCAGAAGACATGAACAGACATTTCTGCAAAGAAGACATCCAAACGGCCAACAGACACATGAAAAAGTGCTCAATAGCACTTGGCATCAGGGAAATCCAAATCAAAACCTCAATGAGATACCACCTCACACCAGTCAGAATGGCTAAAATTAACAAGTCAGGAAACGACAGATGTTGGCGAGGATGCGGAGAAAGGAGAACCCTCCTACACTGTTGGTGGGAATGCAAGCTGGTGCACCCACTCTGGAGGACAGTGTGGAGGTTCCTCAAAAAGTTGAAAATAGAGCTACCCTATGACCCAGCAATTGCACTACTGGATATTTACCCCAAAGATACAAAAGTAGGGATCCAAAGGGGCACATGCACCCCAATGTTTATAGCAGCAATGTCCACAATAGCCAAACTGTGGAAAGAGCCAAGATGTCCATCAACAGATGAATAGATAAAGAAGATGTGGTATATATACACAATGGAACATTATGCAGCCATCAAAACAAAACAAAACAAAAAACAAAAAAACAAAAAAAACCCCACGAAATCTTGCCATTTGCAACAACGTGGATGGAACTAGAGGGTATTATGCTAGGCGTAATAAGTTGATCAGAGAAAGACAAGTATTGTATGATCTCACTGATAAGAGGAATTTGAGAAACAAGGCAGAGGATCATAGGGGAAGAGAGGGAAAAATGGAACAAGACGAAACCAGAGAGGGAGACAAACCATAAGAGACTCTTAATCTCAGGAAACAAACTGAGGGTTGCTGGAGTGGAGGGGGGTGGGAGGGATGGGGTGGCTGGGTGATGGACATTGGGGAGGGTATGTGCTATGGTGAGCACTGGGAATTGTGTAAGACTGATGAATCACAGACCTGTACCCCTGAAACAAATAATACATTATATGTTAATAAAAAACAAACAAACAAAAACCCAAAATAACTGGCCTATCATCCTCAAAGGGGTCAAGGTCATAAAAGTCAAGCCAAGACTGATGACTTATTCCAGACTAAAGAATATTAAAAAGACACAACTAAATGCAATACATAATTCTGAACTGGATCTTTTCACTATGAAAGACATTCATGGGACAACTAGCAAAACTTAAATGTGATACAAGGATTAGGTGGCAGTTATTCTGACTTTGATGGTAGTGATGTGGCTATGCTAGACAATGTCCAATTTTGTACAATAAAGTACTTAGGGTGGTAAAGTGGCATGTCAGTATTCACTCTCGAACAGTTCAGAGGGGGAAAAAGTTCTTTGTATTGTACTTTTCTGTAAGTTTGAGATTATCTCAAAATTTAAAACTTCACACATTCACATGTTCTTGTTTACTGCCATTACCTTTACTCTAGATCAGGCTATAAAAAGTGCACAGGGTTGAAAGTCAGAGTCATGGAGACTAGTCTGGAATCAAAAGCAAGCAGTTAAACTTGTGGGTAATAGAAAATACAGGAAAATAAAAAGTCCAGGAAATAAAAGCAAGCTGGGAGCTAAGAGCAGATAATCACAGTAGTGGGTTGAGGGGGAAAGATATAAAACCCAATTGGCTGGGGCAAAAAGGGTCTGATGGGGTAGGGCAAGGTAGTAGGATGAGAGGCAAAGTTTACACACACAAATACAGGCACAAACAAATTCAATGAAATTTAATGCTATTTTGGCATTCAGGTGGTAACAAACATTTAACAGAAAGCTTCAAACGCAAAGAAAATGTACAAGCATAGGGAAGTGAGGACTAAGTTCACACACCTAAAGATAATGATAGTAAATAAGCACAAAATTAAGCCTGAAATGCATAAAAAAATAAGTTTAGGGGCTCACAACCAGTTAAGGACTCAGAAATCTAACAAAAGAGAGAAACTTGTTTCTTATCAATAAATACTTATTGTGAAGAACACTGAACAGCACATCAGTCTTCCCACGTTTTAAAGAGAAACATTCTTTAAAGAGAAACCATCTTTGGCGTTTAATAAACATTAGGGGGAAAATAATACACTGCAATCCCTTGTAAACCTCTGTGCCAGGCACAGTGCCTATAAATGTCAATTGGTACTGCTGGGTGACCAGGGAACAATGAGCTTTTACATCAAACAGTTGACTTTTTTTAAGAAAGAAAATTAAGGAGCCTGATTTATATTCTTGCCCAGGTGAAGGAACCCCCCACCCTTGCATAAATATGGCTCCCAACAGTTTCTGATGAAAACTCTTCAAGAAGCACCTCTGGATCTGCTCAAGTGATCTCTACTCAGGTGAAGTCCCACAAACATGATCAAATTATATTCACCTGGAAGCGCTTCTCAACCTGGATCTGAATTCCCCAGTGACATCAGGCATAAGTTACAAGAGATCTATAATCCCTTGAAATTGCATGCAAATTGTTGTGTGTCTATGAATATTAGCACTTTCCTGGAGAGAGGGTTTATGGCTTCCAACCTACTCATAAGCCATAAACAGTTGACTGAATTATGATAACTGCGGTAACATCACTGCCAAAAAAGCCAGCACAATCTTACAATGCAAAATTTGTTCATTTTACAAATCAATCCTGAGGGCTTCAGTGTGTCAGACATATTAATAGAAATCTAACATTTTAGAACAAAGTAGGTGGGTAATCCCTTCTGTTTTAAATTTCCCTTGGAACAGGGTGTCAGGTTCTAGGTGAAATATTTGTGATACAAAGGTAAATATTACACAATCCCTGTCGTTTGAAACACATTACAATGTGTGCAAAGGGGAATTACAATTATAATACAGTGTAGGATAAGAATATGAGCTTTGGAATCAGACAGACATTAGTCTTTTCCAAACTCCACTGCTAATTAGTTGAATGACCTTGGGCAAACTTCTTGGCATTAATTTTGTATCTGTTTCCCTATCGATGAAATGGGAATGAGAAATTCTGATCTAACAGTCTTGAAATGAGGATTAAGTACAATGTAAACAAAATATAATATACAGTGTCTGGCAATAATAGGTACTCAATAAACAAAATGTGTTATTGTTGTTATAGATATCCAGAGGAAAGAGAAATTTGTTCTGGCAGAGGGATTATAGGAAGATCTCGATTAGACAACCATGCTCCTGTTTTAGGGGATACAATGACAAAGTGGCAATGGTGTGTTCCCAGGGGAAAACAAGACTGTGAGGAAATTTGGACTCATATCCTAAAAACTAGTGGTTTGAAGGAATTGAAGTTATAAGTTAAAAATCAATACCATAAATTCTCTGTATTATGGGAGGAGAGAAGTTGGATTTTAGGGAAATTAATTTTATATATTCAGTATAAATAAGGCATTTATAACAAAGCTGTCTGAAGATGGAGTAATTACCTTACCAAGCAGTGATGTCTTTGAAAGTAAAGGCGTTAAAAGTGCAAGAATTCATGTGTCAAGCACTCTAAAATTAGATTTACATAGTAAGCAGAAGAGTTAGATAAAATGTTTTCTACCATCCCTTCCAATACTGAGATTTTATGCTTTTTTTTCTTAATCAAAATTCTGTATTAGGATACTATTGGTTGGTAGTAACATGAGACCCAACTTGAAATCCATGAAATAAAAAGAACTTAGTGGCTTGTATAACTATGAAATCCAGAGGTAAGTTTCAGATATAGTTTGATCAGGGCTCCAGTCCAGCTTCTCTACTTTTTCCCCCTTTGGGTCAGTCCTCCATTGGATGTCTGCTCTGTCCTCAGACTGCCAGCTGAAATCAGGGCAATATGTCTCTGCACTCATATCCAGTGGGAGGAAAGAGAATCCCCTACCTTAACAAGCAAACAAAAGTCCTAAGCTTCTTATTATATTGGGTTGAAACAATCACTATGGCCAAGGGACTGTGACATACTGACTGGCTTAGAGCCAGGTTACTGCCCATACTTCAACCAATTCTAATGCCAAAAGGGAAGAACGCTGTTTGTTGTTTTATGTCACCCAAACAGATGGGGGTAATCTCTATCAAATCGACCCAAACCATGTAAGTTAGTAAATAACGAGAGAAGAGTAGAGCCTCAAAGAAAAATCTGGGTGCTATTAGGAAAGACAAGAGAAAGAAAGGAGACTGGGTAGGCGACAGAATCAGGTTCTCAACAAGAAACATATGGCATACTCAAAAACTAAATAATTGGAGAGATTTTTTTAAAGAGACTACCTACAAAGGCGTAAAAAAAGCCTACGGTTAGCAACAGTCCCCTATAACCCCTAAACCTAAGGAGGCAAGGACAATGATTACAACAGCCCTGAGATCGTAATTGCATGGAGAGTGCCATTGGAAAGAACCTTTGAAAGAGGAAAGAGCCAACTCAAGGTATCCCGGCAGAAAGGGAATGGGGTGAATAAATTCTCCAATCTGTCTCTCCGCCACCCTTTGATCTCCCACTGGTGGCTCTGGCCAAATGCAACCTAGAAACCAGAGGAGAGAGCCTTGTTAGTGCAATCCACAGTAAGATAAGCCTCCCAGGACACAGAGCAGGTAAGAAGGATGGAGACAGATCTGGAGGAACAAATGAAAGATACTCAGCACAGCAGCCAAGGACAATCCTCTGCAGATAAGTAAAAGCCAAAATATACAGACTAGTGTTCTGACTTTCCCACTTCTTACCCCTCTCAGTGCACAGAGTAAGGCAATTACCTCCCTAAGCCAACAAAATACAAACAGAGCCAAGGTTTCAGATAAGCATTTATAGAATATTTAAATTTATCGATAATTTTGTTTTCTTTATCTACATTTTAACATTCCTGGGGCACCTGGGTGGCTCAGTCGGTTAAGTGTCTGCCTTCAGTTCAGGTCATGATACCACAGGCCCAGGATCAAGCCCCACATCTGCTTCTCCCTCTGCCCCTCACCCTGCTCCAGCTCGCTCTCACTCCCCTCCCCCGACCTCTCGCTCTCTTGCTCTCAAATAAATAAAATCTTTTTTTTTTTTTAAAGATTTTATTTATTTATTTGACACAGAGAGAGAGACAGCGAGAGAGGGAACAGAAGCAGGGGGAGTGGGAGAGGGAGAAGCAGGCCTCCTGCAGAGCAGGGAGCCCAACGTGGGGCTCGATCCCAGGAACCTGGGATCATGACCCGAGCTGAAGGCAGACGCTTAACGACTGAGCCACCCAGGAGCCCCTAAATAAAATCTTTTAAAAAAATAACATTCCTTTACTTGCCTGTTTCAGCTAGGCTAAGTGGAGATCAGCATAAAACTTTCTGCCCACAAATAAGAAATGGGCTCTGGTAGCTCCTAAGGACAGCCGGCTCTAAGGTAGGGAAGGTAAATGCAAATAGTAGTAAGAGACAAAACTCAGGGGGTCAGAGGGATCCCTTTCAGCAACAGCCTTCCATCAGAGATGATTTATTGCTTCCCTGATGTTCAGAATCTTGTTTATTTAAAGAACAATTGCCTTAAATACAGCTTTTTCTTGCGTGCTGACATAAGGCCCAGGTGTACCCGTCAATGACCTAAAGCTGGGGGTGTCTCTGTTCCTGCACAAAGCTCTTTAGAGGTTATTGTACTATTTAGAGTAATCTTCAACTTCAGAAGCACCGTAGCTTAAATCATTGTTAAAATGCTAACCAACAGCACTAAATACCATCTGCCATATTCTTCTATGGGAAAATGTGGTACAACTCCAAAAAATAATTTATAGGCATAACCTACTCATTAATTAGGAAATGGCCTACAAATCACCTGAGACTTCTTTGGGCTGCTTGTTAACACGCAGCATTGTGATGCTGACCACAAAGTACTGCTCTTCGCAAATATGTTTTCAGACCAGAGAATAAGCATTGCTGAAACACTTTTCAAGAATTCCTGCCAAGACAAGAAACTTACCGAGCCAGTGGCGACCCAGAAATCTAGATGTTCCTCTAGCAGCTTTCGGTGTCCTTGTTACATTGGGGGTAGCATAATAAAACATGCAGAAAAGGGGTACAACTCATCATGAAATTCTGATTAACTACATTAGAAAATGATAACTTTTAAGTCGTGTAAACTACACTATGAAAAGTAACTTTTGGAAGTAAGCAAAATGCAAAACAAAACGCCTTTGTAGGTAGTCTCTTTAAAAAAATCTCTCCAATTATTTAGTTTTTGAGTATGCCATATGTTTCTTGCTGAGAACCTGATTCTGTCGCCTACCCAGTCTCCTTTCTTTCTCTTGTCTTTCCTAATAGCACCCATTCTTGATAAGAAAAAGAATCATTTCAAAATACAAAAATATCCCAGTATTATCAGGAGAAAGTGAACAAGAGCCCAATACAAAAAGAGGCGGGAATTACTGAATATAGTATTAGAGAAAACAATGTATATTTGAAAATCTGTTAAAAAACAAAATGTATGTGAGAAAATTCTATTGGTTTTGACCAATATGAAAGAAAAACAGGAATAAGTAGCTTTTAAAAAGAAAATCAACTGGAGTTTTCTACATTAGGTGGTTTGTTATTCTAAAAAGTACTTAGTTGATAATACTATGCTTTCACACAGATCTCTGTGAATTAACCATCAAGCTTCTCAATTAACCATTATAATAGAGTACTTTGAAATGAAAGCTAATAATGCCCAGAGTGAGACAATAGAATGTTTCTTCTATTACGGATCCTGGCTGTTAGCCCTAAGCATTTCACATTTTCTATTACACAAGAAAATCGCATTCAGATTCTAAAATCAACACAAGAACAAAACACATGTACACATACCCAACATGTTGGGAAAAAAAGTGAATTCAAACAACATAGGGAGTAAATGCCACTGTCTTCTCCATTTTGAAATCCCAGAATTAACAGTTCTTTGAAATAGAACCAGGCTATAAGCGCTGTGAATTGTGCAAGACTGTTGAATCTCAGATCTGTACCTCTGAAACAAATAATGCAATATATGTTAAGAAAGAGAAAAAGAAGAAGAATGTAGCAGGAGGGGAAGAATGAAGGGGGGGAAATCGGAGGGGGAGAAGAACCATGAGAGACGATGGACTCTGAAAAACAAACTGAGGGTTCTAGAGGGGAGGGGGGTGGGAGGATGGGTTAGCCTGGTGATGGGTATTGAGGAGGGCACGTTCTGCATGGAGCACTGGGTGTTATGCACAAACAATGAATCATGGAACACTATATCTAAAACTAATGATGTAATGTATGGGGATTAACATAACAATAAAAAAATTAAAAAAAAAAAAAAAGAAATAGAACCAGGCTAACAAACAAATATAAACAATGTATAGGAAGGGCAATAAAAAACACATATTAGGACATTACCTTAAATCAAAATTCTAAGTTCAGAGCTGCAAAAGACTATTCACGCACATACATTCACAATGGCTATTCTGAATAAGAACCAGTGTTCTCAACGTTGTTATTATTCATGTAATTATAATTATTACAAATGTTATTCATGATAAATTACTACGATTACATTCCAAAACATAAACATTCAAAGACATTACCATAAATATCCAAATCACAGTGGCCTGAAGTACTTGGGAGTCTAAGTAGCTTGAGAAAACTAGAGTAGAATCCAATGTAGGACTAAGAAGAAATGAGACTGCAATATAGGCAGGGGCCAAGTCACAAAAGGCCTAGAGTCTTAGATTTCTATCCTATTATGTTGTGCTTTCAAACCAAGGTCTGAGCACTCCATGGTCATAAACGGGTATGGAAAAAGCAGAGGATAAATATGTGCATCTTCCATAAGTGTCAAGTTTATGAAAAAAATTTGGAGGACAGTGAAACAAGTTTAAGTCACTGTGTTTACATTAAATCCAAGTTTACTAGTAGAACATAAAATTAATATGAATTTGTCAGTGAGAACATGAAGCTTCAAAGCAATTTCATTCTTGGGGTAAGCTAACTGAGCTTCACTATTCCTTACAATTTGAGGAAAGGAGACATGTTGAGGGCCATTCGAGGAAGAGTCTGAGAAGCAGTGCTGGGAATGTAGAGCCCAGCCTCTTTTTTTTTTTTTTTTTTGGAGGGTGGGATGATTGTAGGGGTGGTGGGTGGGGGGGGGGGGGGGGTAGTTCTCTCAGGGGAAGCAGTAAGCAGGATGGGCTAAAACATAGACAATAATGAGGGTAGATGATAAAGAGAAAAGTTGTAATAGTCTGGGCAAGAGATGAAAAGGGACATGAACCAGAGCTGAGACGATGAAAACACAGAGGGCTAGGAGGATTCGAGAAGGCGTAGGCGGCCAACCAGACAGCACCTGGCTGACGGCACAGTAACTTAAATGAGGCAGCTTTTAAGAACTGTTTTTACCAAAAACGATAATTTGAGTAAGATTACTAAAAATCATGTTTAATAAAGGAAACACTCATGTTTTAAAAAGGTTAAAACAATATTATTGGGCTCCTACTAATCAGTTACCAATGGAACTTTTCTAGAGACATCACTATACAGCTTGAGAACTAAAGTTAGGAATGGCCTCGATCCTTAATGTAATATTCTAGAATAAATGAATGAATGAACCTATAGAGTCTTCTAGAAAAGAACAGGAATTTGATATTTAAAGTATCTGATTACTTAATAACTGAACAAAAAGTAGTAGCTTTTTCTTAAACCATGTTAGTTATTTCACAAGGAATAGTTTAGCCAAGCAATAAATGCTAAAAGGCACAACATAAAATTCAAGTTAAACCCCCACTTCTAAGTTGACAGTAAAATGCAGCCACTAAGAAAGACATTAGAATTAGACATTAGAATTGTGAAGGGGAAAAAAAGATAAAATATAAAAAAATCCTTGCAAAATATATTTATGAAAATATTAGAACTTTATTAAGTATATGTTAATTTTATTCAACCAATAAAAATAGCAATGCTCAGTCTAATTAATCTAAAGACTGTCTTTTAATTGCTTTTAAAAATTAGCCTACTTTGGTCTATTCTACTTATTTAACACAGACCACATAGTTATGATTGTGAGCAGAAAACTAGCAAAGATACAAGTACAGAAGATGACAGAAAAAAACACTACTCAAACACTGATATGTTTAGATTTTAAAACTACAGATCAGAAATATTAAAAACAATGTTTTATAATATAAATCATCATAGGAAAAATGCTAGAACAAGTCTGGAAACTAATCTCTAGATCCTAACAACTTTTTTTTTTTTTTTTTTTGCTTTTAGATGAAATTCTTCAATTCTCAAAAAAACATGGCTTAAGAATTTAACTAAACATAAAAATTTAAGATACTTGGCAGTAAAAGACTCATCTAGACATGTAGATCTTATATCAATTTTATTCAATAGTTTATGCTTGCTACCTTACAGAAAATCCTAAGATTTAGGCCAAACATAAATTCATAAGAGAAAGGATAGCGCAAAAATAGAAATCAGTATAATTCTCATAAAATCTCCATCCATCACTAATGCCAAGTAATTAAAACTGTTCCTTTTTTTAGACCCTTTGATATATTTGTTCATGTCCCTTAATAAGGGAAATGAGAAAGATACCAACAGCAAAACAAGGATAGAGCCAACTGCCTAGAATGTTGTTTCTAAATATTTTTAGAATGCAAGGAAATATAACAAAAATAGGTGACACTCTACAAAAATGATAAGACACTTCTCCATCTCTTTTTTCCTAGATTATCTATACACAGAGCTGCTGTTCCTTGTTTTTTTTTTTTTTTTTTTCAATGCCACCTGCCTCTTCCAGTCATCACTCTTCCTGAGCCCCCTTGCTGTCTTCTATTTACATGGGTAGGGGAAATTTGCTTCTATGAAATCAGTCCATTGCAGGTGTTCTTATAGTTAGCATCACAAAATATTACCTGACAGATGGGAAGTGGTCAATAATGGAAAGAGCTGAAAGAGGGATGAGATACATTGTATTGACAGAGACTTCTTTACATTGCTTTTTGAAACAAAATGGCCCCTCGTGTATATAGATTATAAGGTTATATGCTTTCATTTATTGTAAGGTCTAATTACGTAATAATGAGGCATTGCTCTCATTATTTTATGGGTCTTATGGAAGAACTGCCCTGCAATTATCAACAGCCAGCCCACTTGCAATTCCCTGTATCCTGTTACAGGAGAAACTACATAAATCGGGCCAAATCTGCCACTACCAGCCCACCCTCCCCCATCCACACAAATTCAAGCTATGTATGACATATACATGAACATCTAGACAATCAAGAAACTCTGAAGTACAAAGACATGGTGTCTCTCTTTCCTTTTTTTTTTTTTTTTGTGGTGAAACAAAAATACATATGTATACATAGGCACAGGAAAAGGGAGAAGGATAATATCTCATGTTAACAATGGTTGTTTTTAAGTATCAGAAATACGGAAATATTTCCTTGCCATTGGTGACAACATGGATTATGCTAAGTGAAATAAGTCAGACTGAGAAAGACAAATGCCATATGATTTCACTTATACATGGTATCTAAAAAAACAAAAGAACAAAACAGACTCCTAGAACTGGTGGTTGCCAGAAGGGAGAAGGATGGGGGAGGGGGGGTGGACGAAACAGGTGAAGGAGATTAAGAGGCACAAACTTCCAATTATAAAATAAGTAAATAACGGGTATGCGAAGTACACCATCGGGAAACTAGTCAATAACATTGTAATAACTTTGTATGGTGACAGATGGTAACATCGTGGTGAGCAATGCCTAACGTATGGAATTGTCCACTATGTAGTACACCTGAAACTAATATAACACTGTGCGTGTCAACTACACTTCAAGTAAAAAGAGAAAAAAAATACAGGTGATTTCTATTCTCCTTTGTGTTTCTATTTTCTCGCTTTTCTACAATGAGCATGTAGACTTTGGCACTAAAGTTAAACAGATGCAAAGTTTCTAATCTTGAAGCAACAGTTACCAGTTAATCTGGATCAAAGACTCAAAGTAGCCTATCTTTAAGCCTCCTTGAGTCACTGAGTAACAAATCCTCCAGTACTTGGCATGGCAGAGGTGGCCGCAAGGTTCCCCAAAGCTCAGCGATAACCTCTCCATTCCGGGGCTTTGGTAACCTGGGGAGGGGGGAGGGGGACAGAGTCCTTCCATACAAACTTGGCAAGTGCTTCTGCAACAGCAAAACTCACTTCCAGGTCTCCCATGACCCCGCCCCCCACGGCACACCCAAGTCCGGAGGACCCCGGAGGGACCCTCCACCCCCTGAAAACTTGAACCCCCCAAAACCGTGCTGCATTGGCTCACCTCCACTCTCCTTCACCTACATTTCCCCTACTACTCCCGCGACCCTTTCTCCTTGCCCCGCACACGCAAGGGCCACAGGGGAAAGAAAAGAGCGGGGCGGGCTAAGGACAGCCTCCCCGGATTCCCGTGACCTTGGACCAGCCGCTTCGCCTCTCAGAGCCTCAGTTTCTCAATCTGCCACCCTCGCAGGGGGACCGCAGGCTCAGAAACCTGGGGGCTTTGCAAAAGCGACAGACGGTTCTAACTCCGCACCGCTCCCCCTCCTCCCCTCGACCGTTCCAAGGCTCCCGGCACCAGCCTGGACGCCTCCGGGCAGCTTCCCACTGGAGCCCTGCTCCGATGCCCCCGGGACGGGTCGCCTCCCAGCACTATCCTTGTACCTGGCAGTTGCTGTCCTGGGGCAGGTTTTTCACCAGGATTTTCCTGCGGTTGCTCAGCTCCCGGTGCATCCGCTGCAGCCGCGCGGCGACCTCTTCGGGGTGCAGCGCGCTGGGCGCGGGGCCCCGGGCGTCCTCGCTCGCGCCGCCGGAGGGGCCCGGCCCGCGCAGCGCCGACCCCGACCCCGCCGCGCCGCCCAGGCCCGCGCCCCCCTCGCCGCTGCCGCCTCCCGCCACCGCCGCCATCTTCCCCGGCGCCCCGCGGCTGCGGGCTCCTCCGGAGGCTCGAGGGGAAGCGGAGAGAGAAAGCGGGAGGAGGCCCGGGCGGGGGCGAGGCGGGCAGAGGCCGCAGAGTGGGCCCGGCCGTAGGGGGCAGGGAGGCGGCGCAGCAGCCAGCAGCCGGCGGGCGGTAGAGGAAACCTGAGCGCCGAGGAGGAGCCCGAGAACCACCTCGCGGGGACCTCCCCCTCGGGCCCCGGCCCCCGCGCTCGGGCGGCGCCCATCCCTGCCTCCCGCCCCGCCGGTGGGGGCCGGGGCGCCGCCACCCGGACACCTGTGCGGCCGCGGGCCCGTCGGCTCCCCTCCCCGCAAGGCCTTAGACGAACCCCCAGGCCTGGTATCCGGGTATGCGGCCCCTTGGCGGCAGCTTCCCGGGGGGGGGACCTCGAACCCCAGGCTCCTGTCCCCGCGCGGCCCCCCCACGTGACACCCAGCTGTCCCCGGGCTCTCCTCGAAACTCCCGCGCTGGGGCGGCTCGGGGGCTGCAGACGCCAATTCGGGCTCCCCTAAACCCAGGAAGGTGCCCTGCGGGCTCCGGACCTTAACCTTCTGTGCTCAAGATGTGCATATTTGGCAAAGAAGTTTGAGTTTACAATGAAAAATAAAGTTTGAGATTTTCTAGGGAGTACAAAGATACTCTGGAGGAAATTTTATATATTTGGAAAAACCTGATGGCAAAACATTTTCCTTGCTGTGTACTAGAAAGCCTGTGCTCTTCACCCTTCCCTGTCGTAAATTTACTAAAATGTAATGGTTGCATGTGCAACATATAAAGCGATACTGAAGCAAAGACTAACATGGAAGAGGAGCTACGGCAGGGGGCTGGAGAATACCTTACTTGAAGCATTTTAATTGAAACCTAGAGGGAGAGTTACATTGTAGAACTATGCTCAAAGTGATGTTACAGATCAAACCGTCAGCAACCTTTGGCGTCAGCCCAAATGACTATCAGAGAGGACTAAGCATCTTAAGTGTGTAGCATGCAAACACATATATATATGCAGACACACACACCACACACACATATATATGCACTCACACACACAGGCATTAGAATACAGAAATAGTAAAATAAGGTTTCTGTGTGATAGGGACTCAGTCTCATTGGGAGAAAATTATACGATAATTATAATTAAATGTGATAAACAGGCAAACAGAAACTTCAGGAGTAGCCCTAGAAAATAGTGCTCTGAGTCTAAGTTTAGTGATGTTGCTTTTGCTAAAAATATTTTTCAAACTGCTTTTTTAGTATTCAGAATCTCTGGCAAATTTTTTGGCATAGTTTCTATGGTAGTGAATATGCATCTCTCAGAGATGGGTTTGACTTTGGAAATAATTAAATGTTATTTGAGCCAAGTCCAGTAAATGAATCAGGTGTTGATTATGCTTTTGGAATTATGGTTATATAATTAGAGTTTGGGGCCCCAAGAGGGGCGTGATTACAATGTTATCAAGTTATTAAAGCAATTTTATTAAGTGGGTACTTGAATGTGATCCCACTCCTGGAACAATATTGCTGTGTCCTATAGGGTGGTGGCTTTCAAACGACTTCCCAGTCCAGTGAGAGATGTATACCATAGTGGGAAATACATTCTACATCACAACCCAGTAAACACACACACATATAGATGTA
Source organism: Phoca vitulina (assembly GCF_004348235.1). NCBI lineage: Eukaryota > Metazoa > Chordata > Mammalia > Carnivora > Phocidae > Phoca > Phoca vitulina. The sequence continues at coordinate 49,118,818 of NW_022589705.1, forward strand.
ACAAAGATTTTATGAAACAACATACTCTTAACCTGATGCAGCACATTCTAGTATTTTCTATTCTATTCCCTTTTTTTTAATTGCTGGGTTGATATGCTAATGAATCATTACTCACATTTTGATAAACACCACTCTAGTTTGCTAATCAATGATTTTCCTCATTACTCTGGCTGAGCTGTTTCCAAGGAATTCGGGGAAACAATAGAACTTACTGATTTTTAAATTATTTAACTGAATTGATTATTATTGCCACATGAGAGAAATGGATGGAAACTGCAAAGACTTGGACATGTTACTATAATTCCAAAGAGTTCCTCTCATTCCAGGTTTTAGCCTGACTCTTTAAATAGCAGCTCCCATGGCAAATTAGAGGAACATTCTAATCTGAACCTGAAGTGGCGTACAATTACCAAGCTGCAACGTATTTACCTATAACCACAGGTAATTATCATGATCTGTATAATTACCTTGTTCTTAAAACTTGAGCAGTGCTCACTTGTGCCTTTTATTTTAAAAAATTTTGGTGGTTGTTTTTATGTATTTTTAAAGCTCTGCAATTGGGGAAAAATGTTGGAGAAGTTTAATAAGTCCCAGTTGATAATAATAGAGCCTCTTGTAGCCAAACAATCTTATGCTTGTATATTACGCTAATGTGATGAAAACAGGTTAAGCATATGAAAAGTCCTGTCAACTCTAAGAATCTTTTAAGTATCCTTTGTTCGTTCAGTGATGTATAGTAATTACCTGCAATGTACCAGGTACTGTACAACACACACCAAATTTGATTGATTTTTATTTGGAAATGGTCTTTTCCCTGAGGAAAGTAATTGCAGTTCAGTAACCGCAGATTTGGCATGATTAAGTACTATGAATAAAGGACTCTTAATAGCACAGAGGAGTGTTTGATTTTGATGCAGGGGAAGGTATCATGAGGAACTGGGTCTTGAAGACAAGCAGGAGTTTTCTAGGTGACAAAGGGTAAATATTAAAACAGGAAACAGAGGGGCACCTGGGTGGCTCAGTTGGTTAAGCAACTGCCTTCGGCTCGGGTCATGATCCTGGAGTCCCGGGATCGAGTCCCGCATCGGGCTCCCTGTTCGGCGGGGAGTCTGCTTCTCCCTCTCCCGTTCCCCCCTCTTGTGCTCTCTCTCTCACAAAAAAAAAAAAAAAAAAAAATCTTAAAACAGGAAACAGAAAAAGACCCACAAGCATCAAAGGGACTGGCATGTCCATGAAATAATAAGTTTGGTGTTAATGAAGGCTGTGCTACTTTTGAGAGATGAGCAGAAAAATAAATGAGAAAGATGGCCAGTGCCATTCCATTTTAAGAAGTTGATTCCACTTTAAGTCAGCGCTTTAGTATGGCACAAAAGGCAAACTCATAGAGAAAAGCAGTATTAGAGGCTTTTAGCAAATGACATGATCAGATATAGCTTTAAAAAAAATAATTCTGACAACAACTGAGAGAATGATCTTAGCAGGTCTTATGTTAGGGACACCAGTTAGAAATCTTTTGATACGCAGTAAAAACATTTGAGGGCTTATACTGAAGTAGAATACTTCAGTAACACAGTAACACAGGTATTAAGTGTCATGTAACCTATTGTGTATTAAGGGTATAGAGCTTTACATAGGTCACCTATGCTTTTATTCTTTATTTTTTCTTTATATTATTTAATTTCTTTATATTATTTAATTTTAAACCCTATAATCAACGTGTAATGTAGCTAGTACCTACTTTTAACCAATGAGGAATCAAAGGCAGAGAAGGTAACCTGTTCAAAGTCACAGAGCAGGCAGGGGCCCCAGGATTCCTTTGCAAATCCATCGGCTTTTGGAGCTCAGGTATGTGAACTTGTGTAACTGTAGCTGAAGGAGGGGCTAGATTTGTGAGACTTGAGAGAAACACAGTAGAAGCAGAACATAGTGATGGAGAAAGCAGGATCTGGAGTTAAAATACCTGGATCCAATTCTGTGTAACGGGAGCAAGCTATTTAAAACATAAGAGAATAGTTCAAATATGCCGAGCCTCAGACTTTTCATCTCTAGACAGAGATAATAACAGCACCCACAGGCTATTATTAAAGGCTATTATGAGGATTAGATGAGGTAATGTATAGAAAGGGCTTAGGAGACTGCTTAGCTCAAGGGCTAGATAAAAAGGCAGCCACAGTAGTGGGAGTAGAAATAATAGTAGTAGTAAATTCTCATTAATTATTTTTAGAAGTCTTGGCAACTTACTGGATGTCAGCAAAGAGAAAGAAGTGAAGAATGGCATCGTGGTTTCTAATATGAGAGACTGGATGGGGGTGATGCCACAAACGAAGGAGGGAACAGTTTAAGAAGATACAAAGCTCAAGGTAGGCATCTGAGCTTCAAATACTGCAGGACATCTGGATACATATGCCCATAAACTGTAAGAAAACCAGGTAGTCAAAATGAGATTGCATGAGATCATCCAGGCTCAGTGTGTACTGAAAGAGAAGTCCAAGCAATAGGACTTTAGGGAACAACATTTAAAAGCCCGAAAGGAAAGAAAGTGGATGGTAACTTGGCAGTGCTGTTAAGACGGCGCTCGTAAAAATAGCACCAGGTAAAAATGAAAAGGATGTCCAGCAAACATAGTTATATCACATTAGGTATTTCTCCCTGTTTTCTTATCTCCAGTTACCTTAGTGGTGATCTCTAGCTCCTGATTCTTGACTCCAGCTCTCTGTGACAGCCTCTGGCACCTCCCCTCCTTGGCTTCTGTGTCTTCACAGTATTGGTCTTGGTTGTTTTCGTGGCTTGCTTCTTGAATCGCGAGCTGAACTGACTCACCACTGCTTTTTGCTACTGACCTTGCATTCCATGACATGCCAGCTATAAAAGATACCCAAAATCAGAAAGAAAGAAAAAAAAAGCCTGGAAGTGAACTAGAAAGTGTCGCTTCAGAGAAGCCAAGAAAGCAAAATGTTTCAAGAAGGAGAATAGTCAACGTGTAAATGCAGCAGAGAGGGCAAACAGAACGAGGACTGAAATGGAGGTAATTGGATTTGGCAGCTAGGAAGCTGCTGGTATCTTCGAATAGGAACAACTCCCCCTAAAGAGGGGCGCCTGGGTGGCTCAGTTGTTAAACGTCTGCCTTCGGCTCAGGTCATGATCCCAGGGCCCTGGGATCGAGCCCTGTGCTCAGCAGGGGAGTCTGCTTCTCTCTCTTCCTCTGCCCCTGCTTGTGTTCTCACTCTCTCTCAAATAAATAAATAAAATTTAAAAAAAAAGAAAGAAAGTGGTAAAGGGACTAGAGACTAATCTATGAAAAAGAACTGGTGAGATTAACTTTGTACCCTCTAATTTTCTCCATGACGCAGAAAGAAGATCATCCTCTGATAGTGAGGAGATTTGGCAGGAAAATAGAAATTGTATCCACATAGGTGATTTACATGTATAGAATTCTCATGACCACCCTTGCAGTTGGTATTATTATCCCCATGTTATATGTTAGCAGCTGACATAATGAAGTGAAGTCATGCAGCTAGTGTGAGGCAAATTTAGAACGCAAACCCAGGTCTGTTGCCAAATTCCCTGTGTTTCTTATTGCATTTAGCCACCAAGGGGAATGTGGAAGTATTGATGGAGTAATAATAGGTGTACTATTATAAATATCATTACTTCTATATTAGTATATAATAGTGGTAAGAAGGATGAATAAGATGAATCAGATGATGGTGGTGCTCATGGTAACAGAGAGATAAATGTTTTTGTTGCTTAAAATTTAATGACAACGTCTAACTTTAGGCCGTAAAGCACAGTGCCCAAGAGTACCTACAATTAAAGGATGTTACTTAATACAAATGACTTTTCTGAGTTTCATTTCAGTCACCACAAAATATCGTTTATAGACTTTGCTTTTGTCATAATCTAAGCATGTCTTTAAAATATTTATAAGCTCTAACTTTATGTTTACTTTTATTTCCAAGGTTATGAAATATATTTTGAAAATTGTAAATATGTGAACTGCAAACATTTCCCTTGAACTTTGAATTGTATTAAATAATATAAAAAGAATTTTACATTTTGTCACTGAAGTTTGAATTCTTTTCACACCCTGAATTACAGAAGTCTTTCTATCACTTTCTAATACACTTTCTATCAAAAATGTAATTTTTAAAAGTGGTAGCTATAAAGTTGTAGAAAAAGCAATAAAACAGGGGGCATGAATATTTGAAAGATAATAAAGTATAACCCAGCTGTCCAGCAGGGAAATCAATCTTTTTAAATTGTAAAGTTTTTGGGTAGACTGGAGGGAGATACCATTTAAGCAAGTGACATTTAAAAAATCATTCTGCTAAAAATCTTTTTAAAATGCATATATAAGGGAGTATATATTTACTTCACAGGACAGATAATACTCAACCTGACTATCTTTTTTGCGATGATTCCAATAATAGAGTGATTGTTCTCTGGGTATACTGAGGATTATAGAATGATTTTTTCCTACATTAAAAGGCTCCATAAAGCTATGCCTTCTTAATTTTTGTGTCTAATTATTATAGATTTTTTTTTGCCTCATTTCTTACTGTAGGCCCATTTATTCACAGACTCATTCATGCCTGTCGTAACATTAAACTAGTCCATCCAACCCATACACATGTAAATAAAGGTAAAATTTGCACAATGCCTGCTTATCCACAATGCTCCTTGGCTCGCTCCCATTCCATTTTCCAGCTGGCCTCCCGGTTGTGGCTTTTTTCCTTCCTGCTCTTACCCCTTGGACTTGATTGCATTGCTCTTCCACTCAGCTCTTCCTTCAAGGAGTGTATGGAGTATAGTTGGCCAACCGCCTCCAGCTAGCTGCTGCATCTCCAGGCCCGCAGCATTCATACTGAGGCCATTCTCCCTGCAGGAGGCTCCCAGTCAGTTCCTAAACCCAGTGGGGCCCTATAGCTGGGCCATTTCTGCCTCACCTAAGATTTCTCCAGTGGGCAATCTTTGTTTGGGGACTCCTCAGTTGCCTGGCCAGACTTTCTCCAAGCTGCACTGTGGCCCGGGGCTCTTCCTACCTGATCTTCTCTCCTTTAACAGGTGTCAGACCTGCCTTGTGGTTTGAAGGGTCTCTGCACCTACTCTTGCTCCCCTCCTCTTTATCCTTCGCAGATGTTTTCTCAATACATCTTTTGCACATCTAATTTTGGTTTGGTGTCTGCTACCCAGAGGACCCAACTGACACAGTTGGTAAAAAAAAAAAAAAAAAAAAAAAGGTCCAAGAAAGCAGACAGTAAAATTAGGTTTAGGGATTGTTCACTCATGCTTGGCTGGCAAGTAGGACCTCATCCTGAGTGGAATGTGGGGAACAGAAAGTTCCTGGCACAAGGAAGCCCCAGGATTGCTGAAGATTTCACTGTTGGGGACTTGGGAATGCATCTCTGTAGAGGGAAACAGTTTTGCTAGTATGATGACTTAGACACTTGAAAGATATGGGGAGAATAATGCCTACAAGTATAGTGGTGTGGACTGGTTATATCAAAGTTCTACTGATGCCTTGCAGAGGGATAATGAGAAACTGAGAAAGCATGAAAGAGTAAAAGGCACAGTTGTGAGAGACAGAGAGCCTGTTTGAGCACTTTCTTGGAAAGTGGGATTTAATACCATTGCAAGGACTACCCTCCACCTCAGAGGATGGGGCAAACCCACCGTAGGGTGGCTCTTCGAAACCTAGAAGGCTGAAGTTGAAATGCCCGAGTTGCCATGACCGACGGTAGAGGAAGAAATAAAAGGGCTATAGGAAGGAGTATGTTATAATGGCTTCATAACATGAGACCAGAGAACCCACCAGAAGATTATGTTCCATAGCAGGGCCTGGAGAACACATTGTTCTCCAAGGCCATCCTCAGTGCACTGGTGAGAGGGGCACCAGCATCATTAAGAAGTCTAGTGGTAGCACTCCTTACAGGCCAGAGATAAAGCTGTCACAGATTTAAGCTCATTCATACCAACAGGGATGATAGCACTTGAAAATAATAGAAGCCACATAACAAAACTTAACTGCCAGAAGCCGGGGGGGGGGGGCCACCATTACTATAACTACCAGCAAAATTGGAATAGCTGTCAAGGGAGCATGACCCATAGAAAGCTGTGGAAATGGTTAAGAGAATCTGATGTCCTTAGTTGCAAAATAGGACAATGAATGAGAGTGCCATTTAACCTCTATAATCAGAAACAGGCAAGAACAGAGAAGCGGGAAGATAGGGGTAGGTGCCCCAATAAAAATTCATGCTCAGTTTCTAAACCTGAGACAAATTTAAAATAATTAATTAGCATAATTTATTAATGATATAATTTTGGATATAACCATGGATATAATTTTTTTAATCTCTTGAAGTGACCACAAGGTGTGTCCCCTTTTTTTAATTCAACATTTTTCCAGTTTTATTGGGAAATAATTGACGTATATCCCTGTATAAGTTTAAGGCATACAGCATGGTGGCTTGATTTACGTATATTGTGAAATGTCTGCCACAATAGGTTCAGCTAACATCTAACTTCTTATATAGATAAAAAAAAAAGAAAGAAAAAAAGGAAAAAATTTTTTCTTTGTGATGAGAACTCTTAGGATTTACTCTCTGAATAACTTTCATATATACCCTATAGCAATTTTAGCTATGATCATCATGTTGCACATTACATCCCTAGTGCTCATTTTATCTTGTAACTGGAAGTTTGTACATTTTGACCACCTTCCTATCCGCACCCCTCCACCTCTGGTACCCACAAGTCTGATCTCATTTTCTATGAGTTTGGGTTTTTTTTTTTTCTTTTTAGATTCCACATATAAGTCAGATCATATTTCACTTTGCATGATGTCTCCCAGGTCCATTGATGTTGTCACAAATGGTAGGACTTCCTTGTTTTTTATGGCTGATTCCATTGTATATGTGTGTATAATACCACAACTTTTTTATCCATTTTTCTATCGATGGCCACTTAGGTCATTTCCCTGTCTTGGCTATTATAAATAATGTTGCTATGAACATGGGGGTGCAGATATTTTTTCAAGTTAGTGTTTTCATTTCCTTTGGATATATTCCCAGAGTGCAATTGCTGGATCGTATAGTAGTTCAATTTTTAATTTTTTGAGGATCCTCCATATTGTTTTCATAGTGGCTGCACCAATTCTGAGATGATTTTCAGACCGAGAATGCGGTGACTGAAAGATGGCTGTGTCCCAAGGGGGAAGAACCCTACAAAACCAGGTCAAGTATTAACTGTAATAAGTTCCCCAGTCCTGCCCCAAAGGGACCTTCAGCCATTTCCACAGGTGACTATGCACTGGACAAAGGAGGATGACTGCACATATTGAGGACTTCTGGACATACTTTCAGAGCTGATATTGATAACTGAAAACCTTAAGTGTCATCATGACCATCAAGGGTTTTGAGACCCAGTTAATAAATATAGTCTGGGTCTACTGGGTTCATGACCCTAGCTGGTGGTCATTTCATTCATCCTTGGTGAAAAATTAGGATTAACATTCATGACAGTTTTACTCATTTAGGTCCCTGGCCAGTAGGGTAAGAACCATCATATCGGGGAAGGCCAAGAGGAATCTTCTGAAGCTACCACTTCCCCAAGCCATGATAATAAATGAAAAATAATATTGCATCCCAAAAATGATGGCAGTTCTATTGTGATAATTAACTTTATGTGTCAACTTGGCTAGGCCACAATGCCTAGATATTTGGTTAAACATTATTTTTGATATTTCTAGGAGAGTATTTTTGGAGGAAATTTCCATTTAAACTGGTAGACTTAAGTAAAGCATACGGTCGTGGGCTTCACCCGATCAGTTGAAAACCTGAATAGAACAAAAAGCTGATCTCCCCTGAATAAGAGGGAGTTATGCCTCAGACTTCAACTGTAACATCTGCTCTTCCTGGTTCGCCAGCAGACTGCCTTTGGATTCGAATTATAACTCTTCCTGAATCTCCAGCCTGCTGGTGTCCCTCATCAGATTTTGGACTTGCCAAGCCTCCACAGTCACATGAGCCAAATAAATATCTTTTAAAAAATGCTTTTTTAAAAAAAAAAAATTTATTTACTAAAACATATACACCCCCTATCGGTTCTATCAGTATGGAGAATCCTGACTAATACAACCACTACTGAAGATTTAAAGGATGCATGTAGAGGTCCCTCTCTTATCTCCATTTAATTCACCAATCAGATACCTTTAAAACCACATGGATCCTGCACAATGATTATAGACTTCTGCAAGCTCAACCAGGTAGTAGCTCCATTGCTGTTGCTATGCCAAGCAGGATGTTGATGGTAAACAGATCACCAAGGCCTCAGCTATGTAGTATGCAAACATTGATTTGATGATTGTATTCTTTTCCATACCAATCAGAAAAGAGGATCAGAAAAAAAAAAAAAAAAGAAAAAGAAAAAGAAAAGAGGATCAGGAATAGTTCACCATGACAAGGAATGGATAACAAGATTCATTTATAGTTTCACCCCAGGGCTGTGTTAACTCTCCACACTCTGTCATAATACAGTTCAAAGATTGCATCATCACATCAATCCAAAATGTTAGTGATAGAATGCTGATCTGGCAGGACAAGGAAGAGTTGGTTTGTATGCTGGAGGCACATGAGCTTCAGAAGGTGGAAGATAAAACCTATGTAGCTTCAGGGACCTACCACTTCAAGAAAGTTTTTAGGAGTTCATTGACCAGGGGCAGGTCAGGACATCTCCTCGAAAGTAAAAGACAAATTGCTACATCTTATATTTCCTGCTACAAACAAAGAAGCACAACACCTGGTGAACTTTGGGTTCTGGAGGCAACCAAATCTATACCTAAGAGTGGAACTATATTCCAGCCTATTGACCTGGTGACATGGAAACCTGCCAGCTCTGAGTAGAAACTGGAGCAGAAAAGAGCCTGGCAGGAGGTGTAGCTCAAACTCTAGCTCAAACAGTCGTCCCACTGGAAGATGAGAGACGAGGAAGTCTGCAGTGGAAACATGTGGATGGACATATGGAAGCGGATGTGAAGTGCGAAGTGTGTATTACATATTAATGCCCACCAAAAAGCATCTACACTGGAAAAGGTACTGAGAAAACAATTAGCCACAATTACTCGGCTAGTCAATGTTAGCCAGCCTTCATCATTGGTCATCCCAGAATTGACGCAAGGGACACAGAAATGAAATGGCTGTGGTGTCAAAGATAGTGTCTATGTATGGGCTCCACAGCATGAATGCCTACTTCCAGAGACCAATCTAACTACTGCTGCCTCAGAACATCCAACCTACCAGCAGTAGAGACCAACACTGAGACCTGGTATGACACTATTCCTCATGGAGATCAATACCCAGTTGGTGGTCATTGAGCTCTTCAGTCCTGGAAGGGCCCGCAGTTCATCCTCACAGCAATAGATACCTATTCTAGAAGTTCATCCTCACAGTGATAGATACCTATTCTAGGTCTGGATTTTCCTTTTCTGCCTGAAGAGCTTCAGTTAGCATCACTATCTAGGAGTTTATACAATGCTTGATTCATGGACATGGAGTTCCATATTGCATAGCATCTGACCAGGAACGCCACATTACAGTGAAAGAGATCCAAGATTGGGTCCTTGACCACATAATCCAGTGATCCCTCACCATCCTAAAATAGCCAGCCTAATAGAATGTTGGAACAGCTTACTAAAGCACAGCTGAAATACCATCTTGGAGGCAATACTCTGTAAACACAGGATGACCTCATTTGGGATACAGTATATGCATTGAATCAAAGACCTCTATATAGCACTGGATCTCCAAATGAAAGAATACCTGTACACAGAAACTCAAGGGTAGAAGCAGTTATGGCCCACTTGCCATCACTACCAATGATCCACTGGAGGACATTTTGCTTCTTATCCCTACAACTCTGAGCTCAGAGTGGGTGAAGTTCTTATCCCCACAAGGAGTACACTCTTGCCAGGGTGACAGCAAAGCTTCCATTGAACTTAAGCTAGGGCTGCTGCTTAAGTATTTTGGACTCCTTGTATGCATAGCCAGCAGGCAGGGAGAGAAGTCACCATCTTTGCTGGCGTAATAGACCCAGAACAGCAGGAGGAGATAAGGTTGCATTTTCACAAGGTGATCCATTTGGGTGCCTCTTAGTACTTCCTTAACCAATTATAATCATGAATGGACACATGTAGCAATGTTAACCTGAGAAGGATGATTACCATGGAATTAGGTCCCTCAGGAATGAAGGTTTGGGTCATTCTGCCAGGTAAGCCAACAGGTTCAACAGAGGTGATAGTTAAGGATGAGGGGAATTTAGAAGGGACAGTGCAGGAAGGAAACAATGAATACCAACCACTTACAGTTCTGAGACCAACTATAGCCTCTGGAGATGTAGTTTTTTTCCCCGTTAACCTCTCTCTTTGAAGTTTTCTCTCAGGAAGAGAGGCTCACAGGAACTGTGGAAGAGCTGCTCCCTAGACGTGTGTGGAGAAGGGTATCTGTGGCATAAAAAGTGGACTGTAGCAGGCTTACAGGTCTGCCACTCAGATTTCCCTTCCAAAGAATTTGCTGTGAGGAGTATAGCGGGCTGACCATCTCCAGCTGCTGCCTTTTGTGACCCAGCACATCATTCATTACTGAGGCCAGGCTGTCCCCACGCTGCTTCCAGCTAATGACTGAGCACAGCGGTATTCTCAGAGCTGGGCCATTTCTCCCCGGAACGTAACTGGTCCAGTGGGCAATCTTTCCTAGGGCACATGCCACTGACCTTGCTGCCATGCATTCTACAAGATTCCCCTTCCTTTCCTCTCTCTTTTCACAGAGGTCAGACCTCTACTGTGGCCTGAGAGCCCACCTCACCCACTTCTGCTTCCTTTATCCTTCATAGGCATTTCCCACAGTGAATTTCTTGCCTGTTTCACTCTATCGTGGTATCTTGCTTCTTAGAGGACCCAAAGTGAGACAAGTTGTTTTTTGAATTTTGATATTTAGAATTCCCTACAAGCTTTGACATATGCTCATTGTTTAGTGTAGTCTTCTGCCATTTTACATAATTCCCTCAGTTTCATCCCTTTAGTTTCCAGGCCCTGGCATATTTCCATGTTATGTTTGTCAATCCTTACCGGAATCTGGCGTTCGAGCACATTTTAAAGACCATATCTAATTAGCACAGTCCTGACAACAGTCTTATCACTAATTAGTAGTGGATTGCAGTCCTTGGACAATTATTGCTTTTGAAGCCAAACTAACAGGTGCTTCACATCATCAATGCATAAATTACCTGATCTCATTTAGTAGATAGTTTAAAACACACACACACACACACACACACACACACACACACATTAAATTTCCCTTCACAGATTCTACATTCCTACCTCTCCTCTGAGCCAACTGAGGTATGGGTTTTCAAGTTAATTCCCCTCATTCCTTCCCAAATATATTGCTGAATCTAAATTCCTAAGATTCTCTAGTTAAAGGCTAAATTTCTTGTAGAATCATTAGCATTTGAACTGCCCACTCAAAAGGAGCGTTCCTACAACTGCCTCTGTTTGCAGCTAAATTTACATCCCTCCATTTTGCTGTATTCCAGTTCTCTTGCCAAGGCTTCCATTTCTTTTTTGGTTGTAATATTCCATTACCCCTTCTGCTTTTGCACTCAATTGTCCATTTACGGGCAGCATTTTGCTTTTCTTCATCCAGTAACAGAAACCCAACCTTTGAAGTTGTACTATTCTAGAATAGTTTTCACATGAGCACAGATCTTTTTCCTAATGTACTTTGCAGCTGGTGAACTTATTCCTTACACAGAAAAAGATTCCAGGATAAGGCATGATAAAGAAAACCTTAGTAAAGTAGGTTAGTGCTAATTTTGTACATACTGTTGAAAGTTTCCCAGGTACCGATAATTACAGGAACCTATATCTTTGATGCACATTTAATGCAATGATAAATATTTCACTTACAGAATGTCCATTCACGGAGCTCATCAAGTTTCCACTGAATTGAGTCTAACATAGTACAAGCATATCTATGCCTGCTTCATGCTGACCACCTTGGAGAGTCATATGTCTAAAGGAGTTTTATATATCAGCTCTGCTGCATTTGGGCAGAATTGTATATAAACAACCCAGAGAGGATGAAAAACTCCCAAGAAAGTTAATAACCAGTTAGCTCTAGTTTAACAATAAGTACAGTCAGGAATTTTTCTTTGAATATAGAAATCTCTCTGTTATGGCTTAAATCCATTTGTTTAAAAAATATTTATTATTTTTTTTAGAGAGAGAGTGCAAGTAGGGGAAGGGGCAGAGGGAGAGAGAGAGAGAAGCAGGCTCCCTGCTGAGCATGACCTGAACTGAAATCAAGAGTTGGACACTTAATTGACTGAGCCACCCAGGTGCCCCCATTTTTTAAATTACATGTCTTACATAGAGGTTAAAAAACTCACATGATTTTTTTTTTTACAGAATGAGTAATATATACCCCAAGTTGTAATAGTTTATTTCCTGTAGTAAATATTTTCATGTAAATGACAACTTTCTATTTGAATCAAAGTGATTCTATTTGAATCATTCATTCAATAAATAAATATTTATTAATCTCAAATCATCCTTTTGGCAATATTTTAAATCACTTCTGTCCTTTGAAAATTATCATGGACTCAGGGTTCCTTTGATGGACTCATCTTCCAATTACTCTGATCATTTTTAATGTCAAATTTGTCACCCCTTGTCCAGTGACTACTCTCTCCTGTCAGGACTGTTTCTAACATTTATTGAGGTATTTACAAAAACATCTTTAGTTTTTGGGAGGTACCTGGTGAGCTCAGTTGGAAGAGCATGTGGCTCTTAATCTTGGGGTTGTGAGTTCAAGGAGAGATTACTAAAAATAAATAAATGTAAAAAAAATCTTTAGTTTTTGACAACAACAAGATGTCTCAGCTCTTCTTGATCTCTCCTTCCCTAAGATCTAGTACAACATACTTTCCAAGGAGCCCTACTTCCTTTACTGAGGAAATTTGTAAGGAGAGAAACTATGAATACTAGGGGTTCACATTCTATTTTTCCTCATTACTAATGAGAGTAGTTTGAGCTAAGACCTGTAGGATAAGTAGGAGTTCGCCAGAGGAAGTAGTATGCTATAGGCAGCAAGGGGAGATCTACTAAGGCAAGACAATAATTAAACAAGGAGTAAAATAATGTATACTGGTTGAAATGAAAAAGGATGTAAAGGCACTATGGAAGCATATCAAACCAACAGCTTACCTGGAAGTGGCAAGTGTTATTAAGGAAAAGCTTTCTGAACAAAGCAAATTTGATTTAGGTAGTAGACATTACCAATATCCACTTCTCCTTTCCTTCCTGAGCATATGAAAAACTTCACTTCCTGGATCTCCTTTAAATAATATAGGCCATCTAGCTAGGATAAGCTAATACAGTGTGAGCAGAAGTAATGTGTGTCAATTCCTGGCTGAGGCAGCTGGAATTCTCTCCACTAGCTCGCTCTTCCCATGACAAGTTGGCCAACAATATTCTAGATGGTGGAATCCCCACTACTTGGGTCCTTGAATGACTATGTGGAGCAGAACACCTCTTTATCAGCCTACAACAGCCTTGGTGTGAGCAACAAATAATCTTTTAAGTATTGAGCCCCTGAAATTTGGAGGCTGTATTACGACAAATGCAACCTCATATCTTCCTTACTCCCCTTGGGGAAATTTGATCCTTCTTGGGTTGGCACCAGCAGAGAGAGCAATCAGGCATCAAGATATCAATTTACAAGTGAAGCTAATTCACAAAGCAATCAGGAAAGCAAGGTTTTCTGTGTCCTAATCCAAGGTTCCTTCTAGGAAGTGATGCTGCCAGGCAAAACAGTAGGTATGAAAAACACCTAGTCTGTTCACACTAACTATGATCCAATCTGTGGGAGATAAAACAGGTCTTCAATCCCCAGAAAGTTCTGGAGATAACTCCACTCTGATTATAGTTTAACTCAGTTGAATGTGGCTCTTCTCACTATGATATCATTAATATGGGGGATGGGGGGGGGGAAATAGGAGGACTGTAACAGAAGCAAATGGAGATGGTCCCACGGCAATTGAGCTTCAGCAGCCTTCTTGTTCCACATTGTCAAATTCCCACTCTTAGTTTGTCTCCCTTGTGTGGTTGCAAAAATGTGAACAATTTATAGTCTATCTTGTCTGGCTCAAACATAGTCTCCTAAACCCACTAAACTAATATATTATAATTCTCTTAATGTAACACACACATCATATATAGAAAAGTTCCAAGTATACTTAACTACCTAATTACAGCTTTTAAAATTCTTTGTTGACTGCTGTTATAGATCATTTTGTTCGTTTAACTTTTATCTTCCTCCCATTAAAATATAAACTCCACAAGGCAAGGACTCTGACTGTGTTGGGCTCTGCTGTTATCCCCAGGGACTAGCACCAGGTCCTGGCACATGATAGGCAGGCAATACATAATTGTTGAATGAATGCCTTATTTTATAAGGATCATTTGTAGCTATGATGAAAATAATAGATTGGAATTCAATGAGACTAGAAGCAAAGAGTCCAGATGGAGGCCACTGGAGTTCTCCAAATGAGAGATGAAGATGATTCAGAGCAATACAGTCTCAGTGGGGGATGGAGAGGAATGGAAAAAATGAACAGATTTGAGACATATTTAGAAAACAGAGTAGACAGGACTTGGTGATTGATTGGATATTAGGAGCTGTTTAGGGGAAAAAGTCAAGATTTTCACCATGGGCATGAAATGATCAATGTCATCCTGAGGAGGAATGGGTTAGGAGGGCATAAGGTGGCTGATAATGAGTCCAGTTAGTATGGATTCTTATAAGCTATCCGAGTATCAGTGCCTAGTAAGCCATCATGTCTATCAATTCTACAATTCAGGAGAGTGGCTTGTATCTGAAAAACAGGTTTGGAAAAAAGCAAAGCCATAGAATTTTTCAGTCATGTAAATACATGAAAGTAGAGTGTGAGAACAGGACTTAGAATAAAACCCTGAGGATTACCCACATTTAAGAATTTTTTTTTTTAAAGGAAACAGAACATGTTTATTGAATTGGTTGAACTTGGTAAAATGCACTCAGCTTCATTTTTTTCCCCATTGCTGCTTTTAAACCATTCTACCCTAGACAATATCTTGGGCATCTTCCATTAATTTTTGTCAAATTCTCAGTATTCAAGTAGTACTATTTTCATATGCTAAAATGTTCAGACCAATCTAAATTATAACTTCCATCTAAAAGTTTCCACCAGTCCGAGCTTGCCTTTCTTCCAGCTCTAGAGTGACTTGGTTTCCCAAGAAGGGTGTGGTCTATTCTTTTGCTCTTTTTGTGCCATATTTTCTTTATTCCTTCTGTGGCTCTTGGTCCCTTCTAGGTTACTGGAAGAAGGTGGAACAAGAAAAAAAGTGACAAAAGTATTTCTTTTGTAGTTGGCTGTCAAATGCCCTCTCCCATGACAGATGTTAAAATGTTCTTCATGCTGCAGGGAGCTTTGTGAACTCTCTAAAGGCACTTATTTATCCCTCATTCCCCCCAAACATCCGGGAACCTCTACAGAGTACTATTCCTTGACTGAGAAAATCCATCATCCAACTAACCTCTCACAATTCCCCTCAATGTTCACCTTTCTTTCTGCTGGCATAACCAACCCTCCACTTCTTGAGTTGGATCCTTGCAAGGTCATGCAGCCTTCCGGTTTTAGTCAAGATAGGGAGGTTATGCTACAGCAGCTACTAAATGTCAGTAGAAACGTACTCTTACTCCTGCTATGTGTCCATTGTGGGTTAGTAGGGACTCTGCTTATTAGTCATTCAGGAACACAGAGTGATAAAGACTCCCTCCTGATTCATGCTTCCATGATCACCATGGCAAGAGGAAAAAACCGTGGTAAATCCTGTGCTGACTCCTCAAGCTTCCACCCAGAAGTGACACCTCTCTTCTGCTCCTATTTCTTGGGCCAAAGCTGGGCATATACCCAAGTCTAGCTTGAAGGAGAATGAGGATGTACAATCCACGTGCCCAGATGAAGAGACCTGGAACATTTTTAAACAGCACTAATGATTACCACATCCTCACACGGTCCAGTTGGCCTGGAGGAAATATTCCAAACCCTGGCAGTGTAGGCTGCTCCCACCATCTCTCCCCAGCCTTCCCACTCCTGTTGACAGAGCCTTTCTGCTAGCCAGCTCCTGTTTATCATGTAAACTGTCTAAGTCTTCGAAGCCTATGTCAGGGTCTCAAACCAAACCAAACCAAACCAAACCAAACCAAACCAAACCAAACCAAAACAAAAAAACAAAACCCAAAAAAATGGTGCTTGGCTCTGGTATGATCCTTGAAATAGAACCAGGAGTTTTTGCATTTCAGTGAGAGCATCCAGTGGGGAGTACTAGGCGTGTTCATTTCTGGAAAGCATGCACCCTAAATTTCTCTGAGTGCTCACTTACTTACTGCCTCACTTGGCTTGAGATGAGGTAGCATGCCTCTCACCTCCTTCATGGGAGGAGAAAAAATTGTTGCAGCCCTCTCTGCTTGGCCAGCAACTCTCCTCCAAGAAATCCTCTTCCTCTAGGGATTCCCTAGGTGAGTTAAGGGGCACAGAACAAAGCCTGTCCACTCTTAGCAAGTTACAATACTTGTCTGTTAAATAAGGGGCACATGTCATTTGTTTTCAGCTTTGGGTTTCAGCTGAAATTTGAGACATCAGGGAAAGTCCTATTTAGCATCTTATTCCATCTGAAGTGGACTAGGAACAAACCACCAAAGAGATAGGAAGAAAACCAGGGGAATGTATGGTTTTGGTAGCCAAAGATTATTTCAAGAAGAAGTGCTCACGGGCGCCTGGGTGGCTCAGTTGGTTAAGCGACTGCCTTCGGCTCAGGTCATGATCCTGGAGTCCCAGGATCGAGTCCCACATCGGGCTCCCTGCTCGGCAGGGAGTCTGCTTCTCCCTCGGACCCTCCTCCCTCTCATGCTCTCTGTCTCTCATTCTCTCTCTCTCAAATAAATAAATAAAATCTTAAAAAAAAAAAAAAAAAAGAAGAAGTGCTCAAAGTTTTGAATCTATTGAGAAGCCAAGATAAATAAGGACACAAAAAGGTCCATTGGATTTGGGAGGAAATGTGATGACCTCAGCAACGATGGTTTGAGGAGAAGGGTAGGGAAGGAGTCACCTAATAGTGACTGAGGAATGAGAGGGAGGTAGGGAGGTGGGGAGGTGGGGACAGTCCTCACAGCAAGTACACATCAAGAAGTGTGACTGTGAAAGGAAGTGAGGGGTAAGGTGGTGCTTGGGGAGAACATGGGCATAGAATGAAGGTTTATTTTTTAAAATGAAAGACTTGATCAAGTTTAAGTGCTAATAAAAAGGGAATTAGGGGTACCTGGGTGGCTTAGTTGGTTAAGCATCTGGACTTCAGCTCAAGTCATGATCTCAGGGTCCTGGGGTAGAGCCCTGTGTTGGGCTCCCTGCTCAGTGGGGAGTCTGCTTCTCCCTCTGCCCCTCCCCCCGCTCATGCTCTCTCTCTCTCTCTCTTACTCTCACTCTCTCTCAAATAAATAAAAATTTAAAAAATAAAAATAAAAAATAAAAAGGGAACCAGTTGGGAATGGAGAATGAGAGATTAAGTGGATGATGAATTGGTTTTCAATCAGTGATTTTGCATCTTCAAAGGAAAATAAATCCGCATTGTGGATGTTAAAATTCATTGCAGAGATGCTGACATGCAGTGGGATGCTTTCTACGCATTGGTGGTGGTGGTGGCAGAGAATGACAAGAAGAAATGGAATGCTTTTTCTGGGTGAATAATAATGCTTCTTGGGCAGCTGTAGCTTTTTACTCAACAGAATAGGTACGTTCATAGGGCTCTAAAATGTTATAAACCTCTTTGTATCCTCAAATACATACTTTTATGTCCTTGGTGGTGAACAAGAATCTTAACTTGTTCCCCTGGTGTTGTTTACATAGCTCATTAAAGTAAATTTTTATTTATTTCATTGTTTATAATAGGAAAACCCCTAAAGGTACCAGTTAGTATTTGTAAGGAAATAATTTACTAAGTGCTTTTATGTCTTCCAGCGCCCACTCACGTACTTTGCTACAGCGACAACCATCTCTCCCTTCTGGTTGTGTAAACCTTTTGATTTCTACACATTTTAAATTATTTAATTCGGGATGATTAAGAAAACAACAACAACAACAACAACTTCCTATGGTATGTGTAAAAAAAGAAGTGTTTCCACAGCTCTATATCAAACTTATTTCCCAATTTAGTTATGTGGATTACTAAGTTTTATTTGGAAGTGTTCAGAGATCATAATTAAAAACCATGTCATTACTTCCATTGCAGCCCCCGATATGCTTGCACCACAACCATCTAGTACCTTGCCTAGAGACAGTAGGAGTTCAATCAATGTCAGACTAAAGAACAAATGAAAATATGGGTGGAGGAATGGATGAAAGAGTAAATGAATATTATATGTGCCACAGATCATATGGACTATCTCACTTGATTCCATTCCAACCCCGTTGGAAAGTGTCTTGATGAGCAGTTGAGGCTGGAAAGCTCAAAGCTACATGTTCCAGGCTTCCTCACAGCCCATTTTCTGTACATAACCTTACTTGCACCGAGTCAATTCATCTATGTAAAAATCAGGAGATGGCAGTGACCATTGTGTGCTGGAAATCACGTGCCTGACAATTCTCTCTGGAGGCTTTAACTTTTCTACAGCAATGGAACTGAGGTTCCAGTCCTTGGTCCTTAGTTCTGAGGGTATTTGGAAGTTAAGGACGTGCCTGGAAAGTCTAAGATAGAGAGTGTTTCAAAAAGAGTCCGACTGAGGCAGTGTGGCCCTAGAGTCCACTGTCATGGCTGCAGCCTCCCAATCTTGTCAGAGGCAATAGCCCTCATGACTGGTCAGTTCTGCAGTGTTTTTCTGAGAGTCATTTGTGGAAGCTCAACCTAGATCGCCCTCCCCCAGTCCTTTCAATGATTGGTCAATTAAGGAAGTCATTAGTGCTGTTCACCAGCTACGTTTCTGGTTTTCTGCTTTCTGGGCATATCGTATGACTGCTGTACCCCACCCTCTTGGAGTTGGGTTTGGCTGTGTAACTTGCTTGAGCTAAGGCAATGAGAACAAATGCCACCTCTTTCTTCTACCGTGGCTAATAGCAATGCTCGAGAAAGTGGTTGCTCCATTAGCTTGAAGTGAGGATGCCACGGAATGGAATCCCCAGTCAACCCATGATGTCCATGAGTGAGATAGAAACTTTTGTTTTATAAAAAAGGATTTGGGGGCTGTTGATTACTGAGACATCAGTAATCCATCCTGCTGATCCAGTAGGTCATCCCTTTCCTCTTAAACTATCTTTAGTGAATTCTGTTGTCTGTGATTGAACCCTGAGCAATTACTTTTAGGAATATGACACTGAGATATGGTTTAAAAACTAAACACTGTTAAACTTATAAGATCATTATTACACCTCAAATAAGAGCAACCATCTCCTACGTCTTTTATTTCCCCATAGTACATGGAGCCTAGCAGTAGGACCAATGTACTATCACACACCTTCGGGGGCACTAATCACAGTGTAGTGGTGCCCTGAGACTACACTGTGAGTGACACTCCCGGATTTGGGCTATCCCACGGCCCAGCCAAGCAGAGTGCTAGAGGCATAGCAGAAAAATTATCTTATCTGGTTTGTCTCATAAGAAGGAAGTTAGGAAGTATACAAAACTAATAACCATACCACGTTTCACTAAATTGTTAACTAAATTAATATATTTATAATGACAAAAAAAAAACAAAAACAAAAAACCCTGAGAGGGAAGGCTGATTACTTGGGACCACCAAAATTTTTATTAAAATGCTCAATACAATTCTAATTTCTTCTTCTGAGGTTTTAGGCCTCAAATCCATCATACGAGAGAAGACAGATGGTGAATTGCTAGGATTAGGTCCAGTTTCCTATACCAGAAAAATCCCAAATAACATTGGTTTATGCAAGACAGAAATTTATTCCTCTTTTACACAAAAGTTCACAAGGAAATAGTCCAATGTAGAGCAGCTTCATGAAACTGTCAGAGGCCTGGGCTCTTACCATCCTCAACCTGTGTCCTCCATGTTAGAGTCCACTTGCTCTAGTCAAGTCACCATGTCTACATTCCAGGAAGCAAGAAGGAGAAACAGGGGAGAAGAATACATTCCTTTGCTTTAAATTCACACCATACCTCTGATTACAAATCTTATTGGCCAGAATTTAGTCACAAGATCAGATTCAGCTATGAGACTAGGAAATGAAGCCTTTGTTCTGGACAGCCCTAACTAAAATTTGAAGTTTATGTTACTAACGAAGAAAGAAAGAACAGATTTGGGGATGTTTAGCAATCTATATCATAAATGGTTAGTGTAGAAGGTTGAACAGCAGTCCTCCAAAATTGATGTCAGAACCTCAGAATAAGACCTTCTGTGGAAATATAGTCTCTACAAGTGGAATTAGTTAAGGACGTTGGGATGAAATCATCCTGAATTTAGGATGGGCCCTAAATCCAATGACTGGTGGCTTCGGAAGAGGGAAGGATCTAGAGACACACAGCAGGAGGCCACGTAAGATGGAAGCAGAGAATGGAGTTGTGCTGCCACAAGCCAAGGAACACCAGGAGCCACAAAAATCTCAAAGAAGCTCACCAAAAGGCAAGGAAGGGTCCTCCCCTAGTGCTTTCAGAGGATGAGTGGCCCTGCCAACAACCTCATTTCAAACGTCTGGCCTCCAGAACTGTGAGAGAATTTCTGTTGTTTCAAGACACGAAGCTTTTGGTAATTTGTTATGGCAGCCCTAGGAAATTAATATTAAATGTTGCTTGTAGCTGTTACTGAGGTCAAGGGTTAACATGGCATAGCTGTAATAATAATGGTAGTATATGTCATTCTGGTTGGCTTTTGCTTTGGCCAACTGTCCATGGTTTGAGACCAGTATGCGGTCTCTCACTAATCACATCACAGAACCATGATTTTTAGCCCCACACAGAAGAAAAGAGAGATTTAGCACCTTCCCTGTAGCAAGCACTTAACATACATTTTTCTCATTTAATCTTACAAATAACCCTAGATGATTAGTATTATACTTATTTAATAGATGGGGGCACAGAATGCTAGAGGTTAAGCACATGGTGTACATATAAATAGATATAGATATAGATATATAGTCAACGGCAGAGTCAAGGCAGACCTGGGTACTGTCTGATTCTCAAGTACAAGCTCTTTCCCAAAGTGGTGATTAGGCTGGGGAACATCTGACTCACCTGCCTAACAGAACGTTTTGTGCCAAAGGCTGATTCATTTGCAGAGATGAAGCTTTCCAGTGACTTTGTGTTCACTTCCAGGCATGACTTCCTGCATCAGAGCAACTCAACTCAAGTAAGCTCAACAAATCTTATGTGCTAGGCACTGAAGGAGATCTAATGATGGGTGAGACAATCTTTTGTCTCAGGTTGCTTACAATTTTAGCAGTGGCTAAGGACTGGAAGTCTATAATAGAACCATATGAATGTCTTTGTGCACTGGCTTTTATACATAGTTAAACATCAGAAGCAGTTGGGCATACTTTTAGAAATCCAGATTCCTAGGTCCCACCCTAGCCTATGAACTCACAGTATTTGAAGGTGGGCCCTAGAACCCTGCATTTTTTTAAAAAGATTTTATTTATTCATTTGACATACAGAGAGAGAGCACAAGCAAGGGGAGCGGCAGACAGAGGGAGAGGGAGAAACAGACTCCCTGCTGAGCAGGGAGCCCAATGTGGGGCTCAATCCCAGGACCCCGGGATCATGACCTGAGCTGAAGGCAGACGCTTAACTGACTGAGCCACCCAGGCGGGCGCCCAGAAACCTGCATTTTAAAAAAAGCTCTCTGGCAATTCTTATCTAGCCGGTCCAGTACCCGTTTTAGGTACAAATACTTTCCTTATATAGTGGCTTAAATATCAGTGATAAAAACACCACCTACATGTAATATATATTATAATTTTCTCAGTAGTAATTGCATGCTCCTTATATATCTGAGGAGTTCTAATAGAGGAGCACTATTTAGACAATTCCTAAGTACATGTATAGTACCTCTCTCAGGAAGGAATGGTGTTTCTCATTTCTTTGATAAATATGAAAATAGATGACAGAGAGGTTGTATGATCTGATCTACACGCCATCAGAAGCATCAGGCAAGAACCCAGCTCCGTGACATTGCGATATCTCTCACGGACCAAGCCCTGCGGTAAGGGAGTTTTTCATGTTAAGCCCGCCCGTGGTGAATTCAGAATTTGGAGAGGCACAAAGATCGGGACATCAACTGCTGTCTCAGTCGGATTCTCCACAGCAAGAGAAATTTGAATCACAAAGTTATAATTAGACTTGAAGCTCTTGCCCACCACCATCATATCTATTCACAATGACTCCATTATGTCTTAACTTTCACTTGAATACGGATAACCTCTTTACTCCCCAGGAGGGGAGGTTAGTTTTCTTTAAAATTCTTTCCACTTAGCCATGAATGGAATGCTCTCAAGATGCACTCTATTTAATAGGCACCACAGCTGCCAAACAGGGCTACTGGCAAACTTATCTAAATTTTTAATCATCGTGGAAGATGAACACAGAGGGAAAGAATGATATAAATTCTCCCACTAGTGTAGCAATGAAAATATCCGAACAGCACTGCAAAGACCAATCTCCATTTTGTGGAAATAAGTTTTGCTGGGCACATGGTACCACTTTTTTCCTCATAGTCAAAAAATACTTCCAAGGCATATATATTCCTTTAGGTATTACAGGATATATATTCAACTGGGTTTCCTTATTAACAAAAATATCCATCTTCTTCTAAAAACCATGTTCCCATGAATGCAAAAACTGTTAAACTAAAGCAAGAATTTGATTTGAAAAAATAATATATTGAAGGAAATATGTGGATAATAGATAGATGCTGAAAAAAAATAGTTCCCCCCATCACTAAGAAAAAGCAAGGACTTGTTAAATTATTGAAATAAATCTTTACTAACTTGATCTTTTACAATTTCACAAACAGGGAAGAACTCTGGCTAATCTCTTAATATTTGGGGCATTTGACAACTCAAGAGGAGGCCATTTCCACCTTCAGCAAATATTGGTCATGCTACACCTAGCATCTAAAATCATCTATGGGCTCTCTTCCCCGAATGCATGTGCTTTTGAGAGATGTAGAGAATAGGTGTGAGGACCACACACTGTGGTTCTGGATTGTTTGGGTTCAAATGCTGACTCTGCCTCTCAGAAGCTGTGTGACACTAAACAGTATCCTTAACCCTCACTGCCTCGGCTTCCTCCTCTATGATGAGGACAATGATAGCATCCACCCTATTGGGTTATTGTGAGAATCAAATGATCTACTGCCCATGGTGCCCTTAGAACAGTGTCTGGCCCAGAGTGAGTACTCAGGAAGTCTTAGCTGTTATTATTATCCTAACTTATTTGAGGGTTAGTATCTCTTTCCTAGTATACCAGAAGAACAGGGATCTGCATGTCATTGATGGGTTGCTAAGGGGTGTGTATAAAATGCACCCTATAGTAATGAGGTGATTCAACAATAAAAATTTACTACATGCTCGCACCGTTCTAGGCACCTGGAATATATCAGTGAACAAAAATAAAAATCTCTGCCTTCATGGAGCTTACATTCCAATAGGGGCAGATAGAAAAGAAATACTAAATATGGTAAATGAAGAAATTAGATAGTATGTTATAAGATGACAAATGTTTGATAAGAAAAAAATAGAGCAGGACACAGGGAATTAAGAGTTCAGGAAGAGGGGACCAGGTACATTGAGAAAGTGACCTTTGAGCAGACATGAAGTAGATAAACAGAGTTGACATTGCCGGGTATCAGAAGGAAATGCATTCAGCAGAGGGACCAGCCACTGTCGAGTCCCTGAGGTAGAACACAGAACATGCCTGGCATGTTCAAGCCATGGTGAGGCCAGTATGGCTGGAAGAGAGTAAGTGAGACAGGGAGTCACTGGCCATGAATGTCAAAGACTCTCCTGGGGGGTAGGGTGGTAGCATATGTGTGGGGAAATAGATTGTGTAGGGTCAAACAGACGTGTCTGGACTTTGTCTTTCACTCAGTGTGATGCGAGTTTACACAGGGTTTGAAGGGTTTGTAGCTGAAGAGTGCCCTCATCAGAGTCATTTTACACACACTGGCTGCCACACAGGACATCAATGGGGAAACAAGGAGACCAGTGAGTAGTTTGTTTGAGTAATCCAGAGAAGAAATGATGGTGACTTTGACTAGAGAGAGGGGAAGTGATGAGAAGTGATCACATCTGAGTATGTTCTGAAAGCAGAACCAAAAGGATTTCCTGATGGATTGGAAATGGAATGTGAGAGAAAGAGAAAGCAAAGGTGGCTCCCATATTTTTGGCCAGAAGATCAAGAAGACTTGATAATGAGGAACGACTCCTGGAGAAGTAAGTTTTAGGTAGCAAATGATTAGAAGTTCTGCATAATGATTTTGTGGTTTTCCTAGGGCAAGATTTCCCATCAATAGTTCACTTTCAAAGAAAGACACATGCTTGATTTCATCCAAAAATCCACGATTACTGAATTACTGACAAATGATCTGTAAACACACTAAATTAACCCATACATATCTTAGTTTATTGAAAAAATTGTTTAAAAATATGGTCACTGTAGAAAAGTAACATTTTTATTACTTCTGAAAATGAGAGAAACTGATTTTCAAAAAAAACTTTCCCCTGATTATAAACATAATGTATATTCACTACAAAAAATTTAGAAAATATAATAAATTAGGAAGTAGGGGGAAGTAACCTGTAGTTTTACCATCTAGAGAAAACTGCTGTTAACAATTTTATATGGGGGTGCCTGGGGGGGCTCAGTCGGTTAAGTGTCTGCCTTCAGCTCAGGTCTTGATCCTAGGGTCCTGGGATCGAGCCCCGCATCTCTGGCTCCCTGCTCAGCGGGGAGTCTGCTTCTCCCTCTCCCACTCTTCCCGCTCATTCTCTCTCTCAAATAAATAAATAAAATCTTAAAAAACAAGACAAAACAGTTTTGTATGGCTTTTCCCTCTCTCTGCCTCATAAATTCATCCACATAGTCATCACCAAGTGCATTATCTACACACATATTACAACAATGGAGTCATATTTACATACAATTTTATATACTGCTTTGTTCCTACGTCAATAAATATTTTTCTATATTCTGTGGGCTCTCAACAATTTTAGAATTGTTCATCCTATCTTTTCACATGGATACCCATGATTTCCTTATATTGATCACTTAATTTTCATCACGAATAAAGATTCTGCTCCCCAGGACTGAGTCTTCGATCATTTCTTCTTCATCTCCAGTTACTCTTAACCACTCTCATGACTTTGTCTATGTGCTGACCATGCTCCAATTTATATTACCAAAAGGAGCCTCTCTCTCCTCTCCACACTGTACACCCAATGTCTCATTATCACAGTCTTTTTTCATCTTGGTTGATGGCAACCCCATCCTTCTAGTTGCTCATGCCAACATGTTGATATCATCCTTTACTCTTCCCTTTTATGCTTCACATCCAATTGGTCAAGAAATTCTGTTGACTCGATCTTTCAAATATATCCAGACTCTGGTCACCTCTCACCATCTTCACTGCTACCATCTCAGTGTGAGTGGCCATCATCTTTTGCCTGGATTATTAAGTAGTTGTCCCAATGGCTCCTTTCTTCTACCCTCACACTCTTTTGTGTGTCTTCAGCATGGATCCAGGGTTATCCTTTAAAATCCCAACTAAGGTCATGTTACTCCTCTGCTCAGAACCCTCCAGTGGCTCTCCATTTCACTCACAATAAAAGCCAAAGTCCTTAAAATAAGGCACAAGGCCCAACAAAATCTGCACTTCCACCACCTCCTACTTCTTACTTCTCTGTCCTTGTCACTCCCCCACCCTTGTCAGTCTTTCCCCTCCATTCATGAGTTTCAGCTGCACTGTTCCAGCCTTGCTCTTTCTTGAACAGCCACACAAGATCTTATCCTAGGGCCCTTCACTGGCTGGACCTCTGCCTGGAAGGCTCTTCCCTCAGATAACCACATGACCCTCATCTCCTTCAAGTCTTAGATCAAACCTCACCTTCTCAATGAACTTCACTGGACCAACCCATTCCTGCA
This sequence comes from Phoca vitulina, assembly GCF_004348235.1. Classification (NCBI taxonomy): domain Eukaryota; kingdom Metazoa; phylum Chordata; class Mammalia; order Carnivora; family Phocidae; genus Phoca; species Phoca vitulina. The sequence goes on from NW_022589705.1 coordinate 49,145,057, forward strand.
AAATTTTTTTTCTTTTACACTATGTTTTTATATCTATATATTCCCTTATTTTTTTAAAAAGAATTTCACTCTTCCCCACTAGAATATAAGCTCTATAGAACTGAGATCTTTGTTCTGTTCACAGCTGTATCCAAGTACCTAGCACAGTGCCTGGCACATGGCGTATTCAACAAATCTATATGTTCAATAAATGAGTGCCATTCTATTACATGTGGCATTTTTACAAGAAACTTTTTTTCAGTTTTGCATTCAAAATATTTTTAGTAATGCGTATACTAATATTTCTCTGGGCAGCATTTATCCTGACGATATTTTTCAGTTTTGATCACTCTGTGACAACATGTGAGTTAGGTACTGCTTTAAAATGTACTGATTTTGTTTTTATTCCGGTGTGGTGAGGCCAACAGATCAAGAGATGACTGCCATTTCAAAGATAATTTGATGGATGTTTACTAAACTTATCGTGGTAATCATTTTGCAATATGTACATATATCAAATGTACATGACCATGGTGACATGGTCACATGACCATGACTCACCCTTCAGCTCTTGAACTTGAAGGTCATTTGTCAGGTGGGCCAGATGTGAGAAGAACTTGTTCTTTTCCTTCACCACTGTATCCCCGAGGCTCAGCACGGTGCCTGGCACGTGGCAGAGGCTCCTTGAACATCTTCATGATTCTAGAGAGGAATTTAACACAAGTATTAACCTTCAACATATAAGGCTCTGTTTGAGTAAAAATTACACGTCTATTTTCCAAAGAGTCAAAGACAAGGCATTTCAAATATTTGGATGGCTGGGATTCAGTTCCCTTTCTTTGCTATTGACCCTACCAACTTTTCCCTTCCAGGTTACAGGCCTGTAGAAGCCATAGATGTGGGGGAAGAGTCTTAAATTGGCAATTGAATATGTCAATGAGCAGCCTGACATTGCAATTTAAAGGTAGAGCATTATACAATTTCCAGAACTTTTTAAACCTCCTATTTAAATTTAGTAGGTCAGACAACTTCTTAAAGAATTCACACTGTTAACAACATTCAGTAGTGCTATTAATGCAAGTGCTTTCTCAGCTTTGAAACATATGCTCTTATTTCCAAAGTAAGATTTTTTGGAGTTGTTGGAAACTTTAGAGATTTGACCTGGTTTCATGATTTCAAAAAACCCAAAACTTTTACAAGTTACACTATTTATATACTGTACATATTTTGTCCTATTGCCTTGGGAAAAAAAGACTCAATTCAAATGATTCTGCACTTTCTCCCTCTAACTCACCATAATGTTTAAAAGAGAGAATGGCCTGGAAGTTGCACACTGTGTCTGCTCTTAAATGTCTGACCAAGGAATAATAAATTGTGAGAAGTGCCATTGGATGACATTGCACGTCATCCTGCATTCTTTTCCTTTGATGAGGAACTTCCTGTCTTCTCCAAATGAAGCTCCTTGCCCCTAAGCAATTAAGGAGAGGTTTTCACCTACGTCTAGCCTTTACTTACATGTGAATTTGAACGCCAATGGAATTATCATGGAATTTAATAAAAGCTGACATTTCCCATGCCACATATATTTAGTATTTTTCCTATAGGAGAGAGGGGAGGTGACTCAGAAATGTCCTTTTCATGACCCCAGATATACATTTTTGCCGATTATTAAATAGGAACGTAGAGCAAGCGATAGTAAAGGCACAGCTCTCCATCATTCATTCATTGCCAGTCAGGAAGCATGGGTCAAGCACCAGCTGAGTGCCTGGCGGGCTCAGTGATGGAAGCCTTAGTTGAGAAATGCAGTCCTTGTCCTCACAGAAGAGCATCATTACGTAGCTCTCTTAGTGGGCTTGCCTTCTTGCCCAGTGCTCTCAAAGATCTTTGTTATTAGACAGACCTCCTGGTTTCAAGAAACAATAGCCAAGTTGATTCAGATTCAGCAAAAAAGGAAAAATTCGTATAACGCATATGGGTATCTCATGGCATTGAAGGTCCTGAGGACCTCAGGAAGGATGGAGAGTAGGACCAGCTGGGTGCTCAACATTGCTTGGCATCAGGGAACTACAGATCAAAACCTCAATGAGATACCACCTCACACCAGTCAGAATTGCTAAAATTAACAAGTCAGGAAATGACAGATGTTGGCGGGGATGCAGAGAAAGGGGAACCCTCCTACACTGTTGGCGGGAATGCAAGCTGGTGCAGCCACTCTGGAAAACAGTATGGAGGTTCTTCAAAAAGTTGAAAATAGAGCTACCAAAAGATCCAGCAATTGCACTACTGGGTATTTACCCCAAAGATACAAATGTAGGGATCTGAAGGGGTACGTGCACCCCGATGTCTATAGCAGCAATGTCCACAATAGCCTAACTATGGAAAGAGCCAAGATGTCCATCAACAGATGAATGGATAAAGAAGATGTGGTATATATATACAATGGAATATTATGCATTGATGGCTATCAAAAGGAATGAAATCCTACCATTTGCAATGACGTGGATGGAACTGGATGGTATTATGCTAAGCGAAATAAGTCAATCAGAGAAAGACGAGTATCATATGATTTCACTGATATGAGGAATTCTTAATCTCAGGAAACAAACTGAGGGTTGCTGGAGTGGTGGGGGATGGGAGGGATAGGGTGGCTGGGTGATAGACATTGGGGAGGGTATGTGCTATGGTGAGCGCTGTGAATTGTGTAAGACTGTTGAATCACAGACCTGTACCTCTGAAACAAAGAATGCATTGTATGTTAAAAAAAAAAAAAAAAAAAAAAAAAAA